>NC_092097.1:42766596-43085744 GCF_045679555.1 Salvelinus alpinus
TGCAGTTGAGCATAAACGTGAATGTTTATGTAGGGCATATGAAGGCATTATACATACTATAAATGTGTTATAGTTTTTTTGTTTGAAGCCCCGCCTACACTAAAGTATAACTGGATTGAATCATGAAAGTCCACTAATACCAAAAATATTGTATAAATGAACATATCCAAAAAGTTGCATATAACCATGTAGTTTGTCATAGCTGAATCAGAGTTAGTTAGGTAACATAGATAAATAAGATGTTTTATTTACTTTATACTTGTCATTAGAATGTCTTCTTTTTGGACTATACTGTCGGCAGTTGCATTTTCCTTTCTTCTCTAGGGAAAAGTCACTTGGGGCCCAGAGAGGGGAGAGGTCAGGCTTGTCTTTTACATGTCTGGTAATATGTAGAATATCAGAAAGGGAGAAGTCAGGTTTGAACGTTGTCTTCATATGTGAATCATCTGTGAAACCATGTGAAGGGCTCCACTATGTCTGTACTCCAGCCACTCCCTCCTTTTCCCATTGGGGGGAGGAGTATGGCAGTGTCTGGAACCATTGTATGTCCCCTCTGATGTTGCACTTATCTTTCATAGTATATGACCTAGAGGCTCACTCCCCTCCGTGAGCTTGTCCAGGAGGGGATGTATTTGAGATGGGAGTATCTAGAATTGACAATTGATATATGCCATTGGATGAGGTCATGTTTTGGTACTAGGAAGTACCAAGAACAGGATGTAGAACCTCGTCTAAGAGACCAAACTGAACGATAATTTATAGCTAATGCTATCTGGCTATGGGATACTCCTCTTTCAAGTAAAAGGCCCTTTGTGAAGTTCCTAAGATCTGTGGTTTGTCATGTAAGTTGAGAGGGGTGTATCTTGGCTATAAAAGATACTAAGAATTGTTTTTGTAAGCACTCTCAGAGAATTCATTTATAGACACTGAATTGATCTGAGAGTCAAAGGGCTATGGTGAAGCTCATATAATTAAAGATGGAGTTTAAAATATAACTCTGACTTGTGTGTGGTTTGTAAACTCTCCTCATTTAGTAATACAGGAAATTACCACGACAAGTTGTGTCAATATGAGTTTGTAAATGAAGTAACAACATCGAAGCCTGTTTTACAATCACCCAAACACAGGAAAACTTTTACAAAATTTGGCAGCACAACAGTTTGGCAGTGTTCATTTATATTAATAATTCCATTTAGTTTGTATTAATATAAACCTAGAATTTGACTAAATCTAAAATAAAATGACTAAGGGATTTATATATATATATATTTTAGAAAAATATTTAATGCAGCATTGTACTTTTGAAAATAAAATGAATCAAATTGCACAACATTTGTATAATACTTAAAAAATAAAAAATGTATAGTTATTTTATATTATCAGTTAAAATACATAAGTATTCAGATGGTTTCAACATTGCCAATTTGCAAAAGCTTCAATCATATTCATCATATCTATATATATCTTATAAGGTCGAATAACATCCATAAAAATGACACAACCAATTGATTCTTGGTCAGTTATCTTCCCAATTTCTTTTGTTTTAGACTGTATGTTGTTGTTTAAAAAATAAAATATTTAAAGAATTTCCCCAAGGACTGAACTTTTTTTTTTTCCTCAAGAGAACCGGGTAAAAGACTGCCGTTCTCAAACGCTCCAATGCTTTGTTGACACCCTGTGAAGAATATGCCACATATCAACATCTTTGAGCTTTCAGTTTGAAAAACAATCAGTAGGGGGACTGCATTTTTTATGCATATTAAAGTAGAGTCGCAAACCTAACTTGAAGTTGTGCATATATCTTAAAATCACATTCCTCAAATTAGGATTTGGGCTTAAGTTACAGTAGCACAGTGAGTACTTCTACTCTTACAGAAAACAAATACATGACAAAATAAATATGTCAAAGTATAAATATTAAATAGATATTTCAGAGTTGGAGTTTAGAGAGGTGGATATTTTAGAGGCCAAGTATATTTAAAAACAACATTACAATCATTGTCTTTGTATAATATATTGATCATGTCAGTCATAATAGAATTATGAAATGTATATTCTGAAGGTAGCATGCTCAAGCAGGTGGTAGAGTGAAGGGAGAATAGGGCTGTGTCCCAAAAGTCTTAATGTTATTTCCTCATCTCCTTCTCTTGTCTCCCTTTTTTCAATACCACTGATAGGTAAAGGTGATAAATAGAGCCTCAAAATATAATTTATATACTAAATATATACAATTATTAATATTAATATTTTTCTCGTTGTCTCTTGGGCCCGTTCACTCAAAAATCAAGTTTGTTTTGTCTGACGTTTTCATACTCCAAAAGTTATGAACAGATGAGTCTATGTCCCGTGTCAAATCTTGTGTAGATCCAGCTACATATATATGCCAAATCTGTGATGAATGGAAATACCTTTCCTTAATCTGGAATGAATGGAAATACATTTCCTTAATCTGGAATGAATGGAAATACATTTCCTCATTTTATTCAGTACGTATATTTTTTTCATTAATTTGGGATTGAGGCATACAGTTGGATCTAAAAAACACATGTCCTGGTACGTGGACTCATCTCGACACCAGACGACTTTTGATGCCTGAAAACATCTTACTAACTTTTGTTTTGAAGTGAAGTGTCCCTTTAAGACTATTGGGACCCATCCTGCGGTGGAAAGATGGCTGGAGGAGGGGGTGGAATGATGGTGGATAGAGGTGGATAGATGGCTGGAGGAGGGGTGGAATGATGGTGGATAGAGGTGGATAGATGGCTGGAGGAGTGTGGAAGGATGGTGGATAGAGGTGGATAGGTGGCTAGAGGAGGTGGTGGATAGAGGTGGATAGATGGCTGGAGGAGGGGGGTGGAATGATGGTGGATAGAGGTGGATAGATGGCTTGAGGAAGGGGGTGGAATGATGGTGGATAGAGGTGGATAGATGGCTGGAGGAAGGGGGTGGAATGATGGTGGATAGAGGTGGATAAATGGCTGGAGGAGGCGGATGGAATGGAATCCTAGTTGAATCTAAGTATGCCTCTTTTCTTTCATGCATACTGATCTTAGAAGACTGAATCAATATGGCGGAAGTCTATGGGCTAGCCAGGTTTCACTACATTAGGAGGAGTGGGAGGAGGAAGAGGAAGGGAAGCCACTTGCGGGAATTGAGATGCAACCGACCTACAACTGTGCAGAATGAAAGACAGATAGACAGAGAGACAGGCTGGAATGCTGCAAGGTAAGAAAAGCAGAGTTTTGGAAAAACAACAACACGTTTGGCTGGAAGAGTTTCTCTCTGGCTTTCACTCTCCCCCTCTCTCGCATGCTCCTTCCATGCCCAGCCGCCGCCTCCTCACCCTATCTCTCTCACACCATACCCCGGGGTGGCCAATCTTGACCAAGGAGAACCGCAGGGCTGTGTAGGCTTGAGCCCAGCACTAACACACCTGATTCAACTACCGATAGTTAACTAAGCACAATCTTCAATGTAGACCATGATTAGTTCAATCGGCCCTGAATCCTACAGGGCTGGATATGTTGGGTCTGGAACAAAAGCCTGCACACACTGAGTTCCACCCCATGCCCCCCCCCCCCCCCCTCACTGCTTGTCGTCAGAGAGCATGTTGAAGAGTGCCTGCAGCAGCCGGTCATCTCTGTGCTTGTAGGGCTTGGCGCTGTAGAAGCCGTCACTGTAGTCGCTGTAAAGGCTGTCATCCTGCCCGGCCCGCTGGTACTGGTTGATCCTGTCCAGGGCCTGGTACAGCTTCTGGGGAGCGATGCGAGGGCCTGCTCCCCCTGGAATGGAGTGTGGCCTGCCCTGGTGCTGCTCTCCCCTGTTAGAGGAGGCCTTTTCTGGGGACTGAGGCAGGGCGGCGGGGGTCTGCCGGTTGAAGGCCGTCTGGAGGAGACGCAGGAGGGCCAGGGAGGGGGACAGGGGTGGGGAGGAGGGTCTCATCTGCTTCATCTTGGGGGTGGCGGAAGGAGGAGGTTGAGTCTTCTGCGGTGAGTGGGCCTCAGCCTGGGTGGACAGTTCCTATAGGGTTGGATAGAGAGAAAGACAAACAAACATACAGACAGAAATAGTTTAGTGGATGAGGTAAGTAAGTTACACAGAATTGCATTTGAGTTCTGACGACAGTCGACAGACCGTATATGCACATGTATATTTAACCCTCTCATATGTAGACACTAGTATGGTTCGGGAGATAATAAATATGAAGTTAAAAAGAGGTGTAAAGTCCCTTTAATTATCGCGCTCACCTCCATCATGTCGTCCATGTGCTCTACTCCTCTACGGTCATTCTGGACAGCGTTGTAAGGGACGTACACTCTGGGTTTCTTCATGTGCTCGGGCTTCTCTGACGTGCCGTGGAGAATCAACTTCCAGGTCAGGATCTGGCCTTCATTCTCCATCCGCCCGGACTGACAAAGGGAAATAGAAAAAGAGTGTAAAAAAACACCCTGTTTAGACAATATGTTGATACAACACAATGCCTATGCTATGTGGCATTTGGAGCAGTTCGACCACAGTAAATGGCCAGCTCCATTTTCTATAAAGTTCGAAATCGTCTAAACAAACTTTACTGGAAAGTAATGGATTGGAACTATCCCTTGACTGACCGTGTCAGTTATCTTGAGGGTCCAGGTGCCAGTGGGGTCTTCTCCCCAGGTGTGAACAGACATGAAGTCCCAGTTCCTGAAGCCGTTAGATGACATGTCCCTCTCTCTCTCTGCCAGCAGGACCGTGCTAGTGCCTGATACCAGAAAATAATAATGGTTCATATAGCCTTGTTTGGCTCCAGTTTTCAGTTTTATATTGTATGTATGTGTTTTTCGGTTTTACTATCCTGGGGACCAAAACTCTTCACAAGGATAGTTAAACAAGGAAGATTCTGACAAGTTGGGACATTTTGCCGGTTCCCACAAGGAAAAAGGCTATTTTAGGCTTAGGGGTTATAGCTAAGACACACCGGTAGGATTGTCAAACGTTTGCCTGCCGACTGAACTTAGCACCTCTGAACAGTGTCAGCAGTCAATCTCATTTGTGAAATCATCAGATACTCAGTTAAAATACTCCAAACCAGAAGGTGGCAATAGCGTTGTTTGTCAATGCATGTCTGTGTGTGTTGCTTATGGTCTAGATTCCAGTGTTAGTTAGCTGTGCTAATGTTGCTATTCTGTAGAAAGTCCTTGTTGACACTAGCCAGATGGCCACAGCTAGATAACTACCTAGCAATATGACGAATAAATAATTTAATTCTCCACACTCTCCATAATCCCATACTGCCAGTGCCAGCACATAGCCAACTGTTTAGCTAGCTAGCTAACGTTAGCATATTTGCTAAAGGACACTGATCTAATTCGGCAGCTAACACAGGCAGCTGTTTCATGTAAACCAGCGTGATTTAATTGTAATGTCAATACTTGCTACAGTGGTTAGCTAGCTTGGAGGAAGTTTTTAGTGTTGTGTGTATTGCATCTGTGTACTTACTATAACTAGCTACCATCCCATAGCCTACATTGCATATGAAGTGTGACTGGCTCATCTGTGGATGTACAGAGAAAATGCCTTCTTTAAAAAAAAAAAATTGTTGTCACCAATGTCGGTTGCCCCATGTGGGGGTTCGTGCTCTCTAATTGGCTCAAATCAAGTTGTTGGCCACTATTCTACAAGTAGAAATGGTAGGTTTGTCACTACCGGGTCAGCACGCAGCAGGTACCGCTTTTGTTCTAGCAAGAGAAGTAACGGCCTCCCACTGTGATGAGTACCTATCGGCAGTCTATTGGTAGTGAGATTCTCGGTGTGCTTCATGCTTTAAGGTTACATTTACGGTTTGGGTTAGAATTAGGCTTAGGAGTTAGGGTTAGGGGATAAGGTTACTTGTTATGGCTGCAGGGGGCGTATTGAAAAACTGGAAAATATGTGCAAATTTTCAAACGGCCTCTTAATCAATTTTTGCTCTTACAATATGCATATTGTTATTACTATTGGATAGAAAACAGTCTCTAGTTTCTAAAACCGTTAAAATTATTTCTCTAAGTGGAACAGAACTATTTTTACAGTCCATTTCCTATCCGGAAGTGAGATTTCCAAAATCGATGTCGCTCTTCGAGCCCTTGTCTATAAAAGGGCAGGTCACTTAGGACTGTAGAAACACGTCATACGCCTTCCTCTGGGTGTCATGCGGAAGTGAGAGAAGAAATCAGTTGATTATCTCGTCCTGTATTTGAACACAGCCTCTTTGAGTGAGTATTGCGCAGTTTATTTTTCTTTCTGGGCACGAAGTAGCACCTGGACTCGGCTCCTGGAAAACACTCTGTAAAGGTGAATATGATCTCTGGCTTCGATTTTATTTGATACATGTCACAATATCATCCTAAAGTATGTTATTTCAATATAGTTTAATTATATTATTGAAATGTTTTCTGGACTTTAGACGTGATGCGACGCAAGAATTTTTTCAAGATGGAGAGGTTAGCGTCGCAATGCCAGTGTGCTTGCTAATTCAAGAGGGAAATTGTTCGTTCTGGATCGAAATAAAGACGTTTCTGAACAAAGGACCCCTTGGAGAACATTCTGATGGAAGATCCACAAAGATAAGGACCCAATTTGGGATGCTTTTTCATATATCTGTCGAACTGTGCTAACGCTACCGTTTGACTAGAATCAATGTTGCTGTGTGCTAGCTATTGTAGTAAGCTAATACAACGATATATTGTGTTTTCGCTGTAAAACACTTCAACAATCGGAAATATTGTCTGTATTCACAAGATATTTGTCTTTCATTAGCTATCCACCATATATGTGTCTGAAATGTTTTATGATGAGTAATTAGGTAGTTGACGTTGGTGTCTATTTTCTCTGGCTACTCCCGTGCGATTTCTGACTGTAGCTATGATGGTAGCAGTAATGTAAAACTGATTTATAGCTAAAATATGCAATTTTTTTGAACAAAACATAGATTTATTGTGTAACATGTTATAGGACTGTCATCTGAGGTAGTTTTTTCTAGGTTATTTAGGTTGGTTCTAGGTTAGTTAGGTTGGCTTGTGCATGCTACTTGCATCCTACTTGTGCTGTGAAAAATGTCTGTCCTCTTTTTTATTTGGTGGTGAGCTAACATAAATATATGTGGTGTTTTCTCTGTAAAACATTAAAAAAATCGGACATGTTGGCTGGATTGACAAGATGTTTATCTTTCAAATGCTGTATTGGACTTGTTAATGTGTGAAAGTTAAATATTAAAAAAAAAATAGATTTTGAATTTCGCGCCCTGCATTTGAGCTGGATGTTGTCATAGGTGTACCGGTGTCGGGCTGCAGCCATAACAGGTTTTAAGGGTTATGGTTAGGAAAAATAGGATTTTGAAATGGAATCAATTGTTTGATCCCCACAAGGATAGTAAAACAAACGTGTGTGTGTATCTAACCTGATGGGGATGTGAGTGTGATGTGTAGGTCTCCTCTCCTGGTGTACTCGATGCTGGCCTCCACTTGCACATGCTCCAGTGAGAGGACAGCGTTGTCCTGGCCATTACAGGCCTTGGTGGGGATCTCAATGGTGATCTCTACTGCTGCTTTCAATGCCCTGGGAAAAAGACACAGCACAGGAAGTTAGTACTGTGGTTGTACTACCACCATAACATACCAAACCAAACAACATTGGTTCAACGTATACTGGCCATGATTCATACATTGTAACATCGAATACAGTCAGACAAAACATGTTCTCATTATAAATCAAAATATTGACATTTAACTACTATTTATTGGTTATATTGGTATGTATCCACAAGTTACATATTACTTGTGGATACATGTCAACATTCTGACATATTTCTAATGAGAGTTGTCTGTCTGAGTATATTACATGAATATTACATGTTATATTGACCAGGTATGACAACATATACATTTGGATGGCCAGTGGTTGGCTCAGAATCAGGGTTAATCCGTATATTCACCCAGGACGTGAATGGATGGAGCAATGACACACATGGAGGCTTAAATCCTCTGGATTATACAGAGGTGGCGTGATCATGATGGCCTAGGTCAGAGTTACCTAACTGCTGGACCCCCAAGGGATTTTATTTGGCCCTCAAAATTTTCTGAGCAAAATAAAATAATGCTTTTAAAAAATATCATTTTTTTATTTTTATTGTTGGACATAAAAGACTTAATGATGATCCCTGGCCTAGGTAAAAAGGAAACTGGGTGGCATGCCAATGAGTCGCTTAATCCCTGCTGCTTGGCAAAGGGACATGATCAAGAATCGGGTTGTAGAGACATGTTTTGTGTTTGTAGTCACAAATAACTTTATCCATAGCTAATATTGTCTTCATGACCTAATCTCTCCCATTGATGTTTGGTTAGCAGAGGCAAGTAAGGCTGTTAAAGGAAATCCGAACTGTGGACTACAGTCTCTTATAGCCTGTAAACTACTGTCAGGGTAAGGAACCATCACTGTAAACTCTAAAATAACAAACATATCCTTTGAACTGAAGGTCATTTGGAGGATGTAGCCTAGGGCTGGTGACTAAACTATCTAGCGCTCACACGTCCTAAGGCAGTTAATCCGAAATGAAGGTAAACAAAACATCTGCTCAGATAAAAAAAATCCTTCAGAGGTTTAATCTGGAAATAAATGTTGGCTTTGCAACATTTGCCAGCTAGCTTTAGCTCTAGCTTTAAACTCCTAAAGCCTAAAAACCTAAAGTTATTAGTAAATAGAAGATTTCTCCAAAGATTGTTTGAGCCTTCCATTAAAGAAATCTAAGTCGGATCCTAGCTTTCCTATCAATACAGACCGTGGACATACATACACACACATGTGCGATTATGCACGTACGCATAACATAAACACACAAAAACACAAATCTCCGGCTTTCATTTGACTGTTGTTATAATTGTTCCATATGAGAAACAGGTCAAACTACAGATGTCATTAGAAGAGCCAAAATGTAAGGACATCTCAGGACATGGGATTCTGTCCCTCATGGAATTATCGGTGCACTCTATAAATTTGCTTGTCCACCGGAATTAGTCTGAATTGAACAATACATGAGGGCAGGTTAACAGCACTGGGTCAGTAGCCGAAAGGTCACTGGTTCGAGCCGTCTAGGTTAAGAAATCTGCCAATGTGCACTTGAGTAAGGCACTTAACCCTAATTGCTCCTGCTCTGGATAAAAGCGTCTGCTAAATGACTAAAATGTAAATGACAAATGCAAGTATGTTATGTCAGAAGGATTAGATGTTTCTGGTATACTAGAATGTTAGAGTGTCTTTGTACCTGGGCTGGAAGGAGTCGTCCCTGATTATGCACTGTTTCTTCTCAGGGACGTGTTTCCAGGTGGCCGGGTCGGCCAGGTCCACCAGGGCCTTGGCATTGAGCAGGCCGAAGCCAAAACGACTGTTGACCATCAGGCCTGCCCCGTTCCTCTTCCAGCCGGGGTTGTTGGCCAGTGGGTCGAACTCAGACGTCCACACCACCAAGTGCTGCAGATCCCTCCACGTCAGCTCAGGGCTGGGGTGAGGGGTTAGTGGGGATAGACAAATAAGAAGTCCGACATGTCCCTAAACACCTATTTCATTAGTGGAAATCGTTTAAGTCATGATTGTTGCCTTACTTCTGTTCCAGTGCCAGGGCAAATATCCCAGCAGCCAGTGGGGCGGAGGCGGACGTTCCTGTGTGTGTCTCTGTGCATTCATTATGCAAATCAGCACTGGTCTGCAGGAAGACAGAAGTAAACAAAGTTATCATAGTTATTATAACGTAAAGTAACAAAATGTGACACGAACACTAATCTCAATTATACAGTGGTGTGGGGGACCTGGGACCTAAGGTCACTCACTATTCTCTGGTCGGTGTAGTCTCCGCTGCTGTAGGCGGTAGCTAGGGTGGAGGAGCACTTCTCAGCGTACCAGGGGGACAGGCCCTGCTGGGAGGCACTGCTGATGGAGATGGTGTAGATGCTGTCTGTGTAGCCGTCGCAGTCGCAGTTGTCCCCCTGGCGGCCCCCGTTCCCTGACGCCCACACGAAGATAGAGCCCTTCCCTCCCCGGCCCTGAGGGGAAGGAGATGGGTGAGGAGTTAGTGTTAAGTTTGTTTTTAGTAGCCTTTTGCTTAGGTTCCTTGTCTAGCTTCCCTTTTTTTAAATCAAATTTCAATGTATTTAGATGATTTGTTTGGATTTTAGTTTGTTTTGACTTCTATGTGTTAAAGTGGAATAATTATGTTGGAATAATAATATGAGTTCCTTATTTATAAATGAGTCATTATGAAGTGTGGAGTGCTGTTGAAGGGTCAATTTTACAATCAATATGAACTTGGTGATACAACAGAATAACATGATGTAGATTCATGGGATGCTATTTTTTTAAAGGGAAAAAGAGAGGACTTTGGTGTGTTACCTTCTGGATGCCGTACTCAAAGGCTTTTGACGCAAGGCGACCGGGGCCCTCGACCGTCTTGCCATCATCGTTGGGTCCCCAGCTGGCACTGTAGATGTCCACGTGGTCCGAATTGAAGCCAATAGAACTGGCCTCGATGGCATCCGTCACAATACCGTCCAACATGCGGATCCCTGCAAGTCAACATGATGGAACACGTCAGGGAAATATTTGATTGACTGTAGTTGAAGTGTTTTGAGTCATACTTTGCACGTGGTTCGATCTTGTGCCCAAATATAAAACATGTATCAAATCAAATTTGATTTGAGACATGCGCCGAATACATCAGGTGTAGACCTTACAGTGAAATGCTTACTTACAAGCCCTTAAACAACAATGCAGTTTTAAAGAAAAATAAGTGTTAAGTACAAAATAGATGAGTAAAAAATAACAATAGCGAGGCAATATACAGGGGGTACCGATACAGAGTCAATGTGCGGGGGCACAGGTTAGTCAAGGTAATTGAGGTAATATGTACATGAAGGTAGAGTTAAAGGGACTATGCATAGATAATAAACAGAAAGTAGCAGCAGCGTAAAAGAGAGGGGGACAGACGGACAATGCAAATAGTCTGAGTAGCCATTTGATTAGATGTTCAGGAGTCTTATGGCTTGGGGGTCGAAGCTGTTCAGAAGCCTTGCCGTGCGGTAGCAGAGAGAACAGCCTATGACTAGGGTGGCTGGAGTATTTGACAATTTCTAGGGCCTTCCTCCGACACTGCCTGGTATACAGGTCCAGGATGGCAGGAAGCTTGGCCCCAGTGATGTACTGTACCGTACGCACTACCCTCTGTAGTGCCTTGCGGTCGGAGGCAGAGCAGTTGCCATACCAGGCAGTGATGCAACCAGTCAGGATGCTCTCGATGGTGCAGCTGTAGAACCTTTTGAGGATCTGAGGACCCATGCCAAATCTTTTCAGTCTCCTGAGGGGGAATAGGCTTTGTTGTGCCCTCTTCGCGACTGTCCTGGTGTGTTTGGACCATGATAGTTTGTTGGTGATGTGGATACCAAGAAACTTGAAGCTCTCAACCTGCTCCACTACAGCCCCGTCGATGAGAATGGGGGTGTGCTCGGTCCTCATTTTCCTGTAGTCCACAATAATCTCCTTTGTCTTGATCACGTTGAGGGAGAGGTTGTTATCCTGGCACCACACAGCCAGGTCTCTGACCTCCTCCCTATAGGTTTGTCATCGTTGTCGGTAATCAGGCCTACCACTGTTGTGTCATCGGCAAACTTAATGATGGTGTTAGAGTCATGCCTGGCCATGCAGTCATGAGTGAACAGGGAGTACAGGAGGGGACTGACCACGCACCGCTGAGGGGCCCCCGTGTTGAGGATCAGCATGGCGGATGTGTTGTTACCTACCCTTACCACCTGGGGGCGGACCGTCAGGAAGTCCAGGATCCAGTTGCAGAGGGAGGTGTTTAGTCCCAGGGTCCTTAGCTTAGTGATGAGCTTTGAGGGCACTATGGTGTTGAACGCTGAGCTGTAGTCAATGAATAGCATTCTCACATAGGAATTCCTTTTGTCCAGGTGAGAAAGGGCAGTGTGGAGTGCAATAGAGATTGCATCATCTGTGTATCTGTTGGGGCGGTATGCAAATTGGAGTGGGTCTAGGGTTTCTGGGATAATGGTGTTGATGTGAACCATGACCAGCCTTTCAAAGTACTTCATGGTTACAGACTTGAGTGCTACGGGTTGGTAGTCATTTAGGCAGGTTACCTTAGTGTTCTTGGGCACAGGGACTATGGTGGTCTGCTTGAAACATGTTGGTATTACAGACTCAGTCAGGAACAGGTTGGAAATGTCAGTGAAGACACTTGCCAGTTGTTCAGCGAATGCTTGGAGTACACATCCTGGTAATATGTCTGGCCCTGCGGCCTTGTGAATGTTGACCTGTTTATAAGTCTTACTCACATCGGATACGGAGAGCGTGATCACACAGTCGTTCAGAACAGCTGATGCTCTCATGCATGCTTCAGTGTTGCTTGCCTCAAAGCGAGCATAGAAGTAATTTAGCTCATCTGGTACAGTGCCTTGCAAAAGTATTCATCCCCTTTGGAGTGTTTCCTATTTTGTTGCATTACAACCTGTAATTTAAGTTGATTTTTATTTGGATTTCATGTAATGGACATACACAAAATAGTCCAAATTGGTGAAGTGAAATAAAAAAAATCACTTGTTTCAAAAAATGAAGTAAAAAGTGGTGCGTGCATATGTATTCACCCCCTTTGCTATGAAGCCCCTTAATAAGATCTGGTGCAACCAATTACCTTCAGAAGTCACATAATTAGATAAATAAAGTCCACCTGTGTGCAATCTAAGTGTCACATGATCTGTCACATGATCTCAGTAGATATACACCTGTTCTGAAAGGCCCCAGAGTCTGCAACACCACTAAGCAAGGGGCACCACCAAGCAAGCGGCACCATGAAGACCAAGGAGCTCTCCAAACAGGTCAGGGACAAAGTTGTGGAGAGGTACAGATCAGGTTTGGGTTATAAAAAGATATCCAAAATTTTGAACATCCCACGAAGCACCATTAAATCCCTTAATAAAAAATGTAAAGAATATGGCACCACAACAAACCTGCGAAGAGAGGGCCGCCTACCAAAACTCACGGACCAGGCAAGGAGGGCATTAAGAAGCAACAAAGAGACCAAAGATAAACCTGAAGGAGCTGCAAAGCTCCACAGCGGAGACTGGAGTATCTGTCCATAGGACCACTTTAAGCCGTGCACTCCACAGACCTGGGCTTTACAGAAGAGTGGCCAGAAAAATGCCATTGCTTAAAGATAAAAAATAAGCAAACACGTTTGGTGTTCGCCAAAAGGCATGTGGGAGACTCCCCAAACATATGGAAGAAGGTACTCTGGTCAGATGAGACTAAAATTGAACTTTTTGGCCATCAAGGAAACGCTATGGCTGGCGCAAACCCAACACCTCTCATCACCCTGAGAACAGCATCGAAGCATGGTGGTGGCAGTATCATGCTGTGGGGATGTTTTTCATCGGCAGGGACTGGGAAACTGTTCAGAATTTAAGGAATGATGGATGGCGCTAAATACGGGGATTCTTGAGGGAAACCTGTTTCAGTCTTCCAGAGATTTGAGACTGGGACGGAGGTTCACCTTACAGCAGGACAATGACCCTAAGAATACTGCTAAAGCAACACTCGAGTGGTTTAAGGGGAAACATTTAAATGCCTTGGAATGGCCTAGTCAAAGCCCAGACCTCAATCCAATTGAGAATCTGTGGTATGACTTAAAATTGCTGTACATCAGCGGAACCCATCCAACTTGAAGGAGCTGGAGCAGTTTTGCCTTGAAGAACGGGCAAATATCCCAGTGGCTAGATGTGCCAACCTTATAGAGACATACCCAAAGAGACTTGCGGCTGTAATTGCTGCAAAAGGTGTCTCTACAAAGTATTGACTTTTGGGGGGGTGAATAGTTATGCATGTTCATGTTTTAGTTTATTTTGTCTTATTTCTTGTTTATTTCACACACAAAAAATATTTTGCATCTTCAAAGTGGTAGGCATGTTGTGTAAATCAAATGATACAAACCCCCCAAAAATCTATTTTAATTCCAGGTTGTAAGGCAACAAAATAGGAAAAATGCCAAGGGGGTGAATACTTTCGCAAGCCACTGTAAGCTCTTGTCACTGTGCAGCTTGCGGCTGTGATTCCCTTTGTAGTCTATAATAGTTTGCAAGCCCTGTCACATCTGACGAGCGTCGGAGCCGGTGTGGTACGATTCATTCTTAGTCTTGTATTGACGCTTTGCCTGTTTGATGGTTCGTCGGAAAGCATAGCGGGATTTCTTATAAGCTTCCAGGTTAGAGACCCGCTCATTGAAAGCGGTAGCTGTACCCTTTAGCTCAGTGCTGATGTTGCCTGTAATCCATGGCTTTTTGTTGGGGTATGTACGTACAGTCACTCTGGGGACGACGTCATCAATGCACTTATTGATGAAGCCAGTGACTAATGTGGTGTACTCCTCAATGCCATCGGAAGAATCCCGGAACATATTCCAGTCTGTGCTAGCAAAACAGTCCTGTAGCTTAGCATCTGCGTCAAATGGAGGGCGAGGGAGAGCTTTGTACGTGTCTCTGTGTGTGGAGTAAAGGTGGTCTAGAGTTTTTTTTCCCCTCTGGTTGCACATTTAACATGCTGATAGAAATGAGGTAAAACTGATTTAAGTTTCCCTGCAGTAAAGTCCCCGGCAACTAGGAGCTCTGCTTCTGGATAAGCGTTTTCTTGTTGGCTTATGGCTATATACAGCTCATTGAGTGTGGTCTTTGTGCCAGCATCGGTTTGTGGTGGAAAATAGACAGCTACGAAGAATATAGATAAACTCTCTTGGTAAATAGTGTGGTCTACAGCTTATCATATACTCTACCGCAGGTGAGCAAAACATCGAGACTTCCTTACTATTAGATTTCGTGCACCAGCTGTTGTTTACAAATATACACAGACCGCCGTCCCTTGTCTTACCGGAGGCAGCGTATAACCTGCTAGCTGTATGTTATTCATGTCGTTGTTCAGCCACGACTCGGTGAAACATAAGATATTACAGTTTTTAATATCCCGTTGGTAGGATATGCGTGATCGTAGTTCATCTATTTTGTTATCCAATGATTGTACGTAGGCTAGTAGTACTGATGGTAGAGGCAGATTACCCACTCGCCGTCGGATCCTAACAAGGCACCCCACCTACGTCCCCGATATCTCCATCTCTTTCTCATGCGAATCACCTTGTCTGAAGTAAATCCTTTGTGTCCGACTCATTAAAGAAAAAATCTTATTCCAGTACGAGGTGAGTAATCGCTGTCCTGATATCTAGAAGCTGTCACGCCCTGATCTGTTTCACTTGTCCTTGTGCTTGTCTCCACCCCCCTCCAGGTGTTGCCCATCTTCCCTATTATCCGCTGTGAATTTATACCTGTGTTCTCTGTCTGTTTGTTACCAGTTCGCTTTGTTCGTTCAAGCTAACCAGAGTTTTTCCTGTCAGCTCCTATCGTTTCTCTTTTCTAGTCCTCCTGGTTTTTGACCTTTGCCTGTCCTGACCCTGTACCCGCCCGCCTGACCTCTCTGCCTGACCCTAAGCCTGCCTGCCATCCTGTACCTTTGCTCCACCTCTGGATTACTGAACTCTGCCTGTCCCTGACCCTGAGTCCACCTGCCGTCCTGTACCTTTGCCTTACTCTCGATTTTCGACCCCTGCCTGCCTTGACCTGTCTTTGCCTGCCCCTGTTGCCACAATAAACATTAACATACTTCGACAGTCTGCATCTGGGTCTTACCTTGATTCCTGATAGAAGCTCTTTTCGGTCATTAGAGATGGAGGTAGAAACATTATGTACAAAACATTATGTACAAAACATTATGTACAAAATAACGCAGAAAAAAACCACACAATAGCACAATTGGTTAACTGGTGTAGGCCTACTTAAAGATCTGATAGATTTTTTTTTTTAGCTACCTCCTCTGTGGAACAGGTGCCCAATTGTTGCTCAGTCATTTGGTAAAGTGGTGTTGCGTAATCATCCACTCAAAAAAGTAGGCTGCCACCAGGACAACTTCCCTTCCAGCTGCTGTGTGGGTCACCCAGATACACACACACACACACACACCAGGTGTGCTTGCGTTACATCTATTACCTCCAACTTTGGAGTTGTACGCCACCCCGACTCCACATTTATTGTTGTCTGCCTGCATGGCGATCTCACCGGCACACCTGGTCCCATGCCTGAGTACATACAGAAACAGAACACACAATTACAACTAAACATAACTTTTTCTTTACAATCTGTCCCTAACGGAATGAAGTTATATTTTCATATACACGTAGCAGTGGATTCAAAATACACCAGTCTGATCCAAACTTTTGTGAACTGGTTTATGGTAAATCTCAGTATTGCTTACAGTAAGCTTTAAAATCTCATCAAAACATTGCCGATCCACCATAAAACCTCTGGAAGAGTGCCAGCATCACTCGATTCACTTCGGTTTTGGTTACCGAAGATCCTTCATCTCATTATGTACTTACCATCGAAAATATTGATACTGAGGGGAAATCTTGTCAATTGAAAATGAAAGGCCCTTTGGTTTCATGTCATTTGGCATGCTTATAAGAGACAATAAACAGCCTGCTGCTGGAGTCTAAATTATACAGAGAGCTCCCAGAGTAGATTGACAACAAAAGAGTGGGTGGGTAGTGGAGTGGGTTGAGTGTGTGTGTTTTTGTGTGTAATCCTCACAGCTGTTATAGAGTGAGTCCCCATTTAAAGGAGAGAGAGAGAGAGAGAGAGAGGAAGGAGCATTGAAACATTGAGGGTTTTAGTAAGTGGTTTTCTGTGTGATTTTAACGTTTCCCAACAGATGAAGCCATTTTCTCTCTCTCCCTCGGCTTCAAATCAAATTCCGACGATGTGACGTTGTCAGAGGTAAAATGGGCTCTTTTCAGTTGTTATGGTTAGGATCTATCATATAAATAGATTTACTATAATTATACTCTCTCTAATATTGTAATTCTACATCTATGGGATCTACCACCCAAGCAAACACTACCAGGCACAATGGCAGATAGTGGAAAGGTTTAGTCGATAGCCTGACTTTCATTCTGGTGAACTACTTTTACTGACCCACACACTAACCTATAACCTACAGTACAACATATAGAGTACCAGTCAAAAGTTTGGACACACCTACTCATTCAAGGGATTTTCTTTATTTTTTATATTTTCTACATCGTGGAATAATAGTGAAGACATCAAAACTATGAAATAACACATTTGGAATCATGTAGTAACCAAAAAAGTGTTAAACAAATCCAAATTTATTTTATATTTGAGATTCTTCAAAGTAGCCACCCATTGCCTTGATGACAGCTTTGCACACTCTTTGCATTCTCTCAACCAGCTTCATGAGGTAGTCACCTGGAATGCATTTCAGTTACGAGGTATATGGCTCGCAGGCTAGATCTCATGGACATGTAGTAGAATAATTCAATATACAGCATTTTCCGGTAAATGTTAAATTGATCAGTCTATAGATTCCCAGGGAAATGTATTGCTTTTTAAAAAATTCACATTTACCGTAATATATAAAGCAAATCAGCGAGGAACCCTATCGATATGACTGTTATAACATTATTTTACATCAACAGCTCCAGTTGGATCATCTGTGTGTGTCTAATACACAAAGGAGATGATTGTGGACTTCAGGAAACAGCAGAGGGCGCACCCCCCTATCCACATCGAAGGGTCAGCAGTGGAGAAGGTGGAAAGTTTTAAGTTCCTGGGCGTACACATCACAGACAAACTGAAATGGTCCAACCACACAGACAGTTTGGTGAAGAAGACGCAACAGCGCCTATTCAGCCTCAGGAGGCTGAATAAATTTGGCTTGTCACCCAAAACCCTGACAAACTTTTACAGATACACAATCGAGAGCATCCTGTCGGGCTGTATCACAGCCTGGTACGGCAGCTGCACCGCCCTCAACCACAGGGTGGTGCGGTCTGCATAACGCATCACCGGTGGCAAACTACCTGCCCTCCATGACACCTACAGCACCCGATGTCACAGGAAGGCCAAAACCATCCGAGCCACTGTCGGTTCACACCGCTATCATCCAGAAGGCAAGGTCAGTACAGGTGCATCAAAGCTGGAACCGAGAGATTGAGAAACAGCTTCTATCTCAAGGCCATCAGACTGCTAAAAAGCAATCACTAACTCAGAGAGGCTGCTGCCCACATTGAGACCCAATCACTGGACACTTTAATGAATGGATAACTAGTTACTTTAAACAATGCCACTCTAAATAATGCCACTTTAATAATGTCTACATGTCTTACATTACTCATATCACATGTACATGTATATACTGTATTTTATACCATCTACTGCACCTTGCCTATGCCGCTCGGCCATCGCTCATCCATATATTTATATGTACGTATTCTCGTTCATCCCTTTAGATTTGTGTGTATTAGGTAGTTGTTGGGGAATTGTTAGATTACTTGTTAGATTTGTGTGTGTTAGGGTGTTACTGTAAGCCTGCCCCCTTCTGATATGGTTATTTAATCAACAGAGAGGATGCTGTAACTAGGAAGTGAATTACATGGGTTTTATGGCGGCCTTCAGACTGCATGGGACCCGATCCATGATGAATAACATTCTCTATTACTACTGGAGTCATGATCATTTTGATTGGATACTATGCTAAATATGCATGTAAATCATGAATATACAAATTATGGTTTGAAAACAGATGAATGTGTGCGAAAGTCCTACACACCTCTCCCATATGTCACAAATAGCCATGATATCAGGTATGTCCCTGAAATAAATAACCAACTTACTTGTTCTCATTGGTGGAGTCGTACCTGGGGAAGGGGTCAGAGTCGTTGTCATTGAAATCGTAGCTGGCTGCTGCGTCCTGGATAAGGACGAGACAGGGAAATCACAACAGGATTCAGAACCCAATCTGGCAACCCACTTAACAGGTTACTAGACCAAGGGCCAACCTATTGTCACTGAGAGGGACTGTAAATAACATCTATGGATGGTTGAACACCAGACAAGAGGAACATGGAGGAAATTAGGGCTGAAACAAAGCCATTTGGTTTGAGAGAGGGGAATGTATAACATTTGTCAATATGTCTTTGTCTTTAAGGTTTATTGCTAAAAGGTTGAAGTAACTGAACAAGACAATATAATCTGCAGTTAAAATGAGCGTGTGGACAATGCATCTAATAATTCAAAAGTTTTACACTTGAATCAGAATCATTAAAACCAGTCTGCTCTAATGTACAAGAAAACAAATAAGCGCAAGAAAATTACTTTTAGTGTCAATTAAGGCAAGAATTAATCTGTGAAAATTATGCAAATGAAAGCAGAGGGCATCGATGAGTGAAGATGGATGGGCGTCTCACTTGAGTCCATTGATTAATCACAGCCATGCTAATTATAGCCAGAGTCTATTCTATCAGCCTTGTTGTCATACTTCCTCTCCCTCCCCCTCTCTCTATCTCTCTGTCTTTCTTTCTCTCACAATCTGCCTCTCTGTATGGAGATTCTAGTGCTAGTCTGTCAATGCCTGGTGTCAGACAGAGAAATTACTGTTTGCCACCAAAACGCAGAAATCTCAAGATTCACAGATTTCCTCTCATTTCAAGATTTGAGAAATGTGCCAACATGACTGTCTAATGAGCTTTGGTTCATTAAAAAAAAACACCTGACCCCCCAAAAATAGTGTTCAAAGTCATCGTCTCACTTGCAATTGGGTTTGGCGGCCTAAATGTTGATTATTTGAAACTTTAACAGAAACTTTTTCAAAATGTGCAAACACAATAGTCACTAGCTAAGACTTCTTCACTATAACCTTTAACCAACTTGAGGAAAAACCTTGATAAATGCTAAAGACAACTTTGCAGTTATACTAGCCAAGTATTATATCTGTCAACGCAGCAACTACATAATAATCTAGAACCACAATAACTCCAGTTCTGTCCTCAATGCACACTATACAACCGTCATCACCACCTATCATATAGCAATTTATTACTGCTTATTAGTGCTTCATGAATGGCTGTGTAAGTGTCACCGACATTGCTATGGGAACGCTCTCCCTTACTGATGTCTGTTGCCGTGGAAACGTGGTCTTACATAGTTGGGGTAGATGTCAGTGTGGTTCCACTCCAGACCGTCGTCCAGCACGGTGATGACCACTCCTTTTCCTGTGAACCCTTTCTTCCACACAGGAATCACGTGGAGGTCCAGCTTGGGCAGGGAGGACGACGTCCGAGTGTCTTGCTGGAATGGCCGACACAGAGGGGGAAGAGGAGAAGGAGAGAGAGAAGGAGAGGGAGAGTAGTTTAAGTTGTTTGTAGTTAAATCATGTGCACAGTACATTAAGCAATAAAGGCATACTGCGGGATTTTGGCAACAAGGCCCTTTATCTACTTCCCCAGAGTCAGATAAACTCATGGATACCATTTTATGTCTCTGAGTGTAGTTTGACAAAATCCTGAAGTATCCCTTTAAGACAAGATCTAATGACATTGGCACTGGATTTACATATAGGAAGTAGCTCCCATACAACGCAAATAATGGAAAAAGAACAGCACAGCTGTGGTGCCTTAAGAGTGAGGTACTTCAACTAAATTGCGTCTGTGAATATCAAGTATCATAGGCCAGTATCCAAAACAATGGAGAAAGGTCAACTGAAGATGGCCACCTCGCTTTGCTAGCTCCATCTTCGCTAATGGAGGCTGTCATGTCCAAAGTTGACCTTCAGGAATTCATGATCAGCTTGTTGCTTTCTTTGTCCTGGCTGAGTCCACTCTCTTGACCACTTACAGTAGGAAACCCTTGGCGTAGAGAGCATGCAGGTTAATACTTCAATCCAACAAAATTACTCAACTGAAGACCGCACTAAGGTTGAGAATCTTGCGACGCGTAATAAAACAATAATACTTCATGATTGTGTCATTGTGCGAGACCAAGCCTCTATCACCTCTACCAAGCCTCTGTCTAATCAGTGATACCTTTAATGTATTTCATGTAAATGTATGTGTATATGTTTGGGGTACCCAACTAGTGTTAATTGGCTAATCAGTAGGGAGTGAGAGTGCAGCGGTCCTCCCTGAGGGGAGATGGGATGATTCAGAGCAGGAGAAGGGACTAAAAAAAGACTAGGAAAGTCTTGGAGCTGCTGTGTTCCCTCCCGCATTATGCACAGACACTGCAGAACGCCACCCAGTGCAATGAGTCATCGCTGTGATCTCTCTATCTCTCTCTTGCTCTCTGTCCTTTCTCCTCTTCTCCTATCTCACTTCTTCCTATATCTTTTGCACCCCCCCTTTCTATTTTTCTCTCTCTTGATCCCTCTTTCTTTCCCATTTCTCTTCTCTTTTGGGCCGTCTCACTTATCTTCCCTCTCTCTCTCCTCTGTTTTTCTCCGACTACTAGAGGAAGTGAAGAGATGGGGGGTGGTAGTGGGAGACTGGAGACTGACTCCGTTTGAATGATCATCAAAACCCTCCGATTCATCCTTACAACACAGATACCACACCATTCATTTCTACAACAGGGACAGTTGACAAAACAATAAAATGTACAACATTTTCCCCCTATAGATATCCTACCAAATGACCAAAACGTATAAATGTGTCAGACTATCAAATATTCTGTAAGAAATCAGGCTGTGCGGTCCTGTTGACGGCTTCTGTAGCTCCTTTGTCTTGGTATCGTATTGGATGACTCATCTATTGACTGACACGTAAGCTGTGGGCTCCAAACAGCCCTGCTCGCACGCACAAGCAAACATTTAGAATGGACACTTACAGTAAACAAACACATCGGCATCCACACACGCTTACAGTACGTGTACAAACTGAAACCTGCACACACACACACACACACACACACACACACACACACACACACACACACACACACACACACACACACACACACACACACACACACACACACACACACACACACACACACACACACACACACACACACACACCTCTTGACAGAGGGAGTAATCTAAATGTATTATGAGTCACTCCTTTGATTGCATTATCAGGCAGTCACCCACTCCTATAATCTCTATCTCTCTCCATCTCCCTCTCTAAACATCACTTTCTCCATACAATCCTTCTCTCCATCCCTCCTTCTCTCCATTATGTCTTTCTCCCTCACTGCCTTCTTCGCCTCACTCCAACCCCCCTTCAATTCTTCAATCCATCAGTACCTCCATCCCACTGTCCACGTCATGTTCTTCATTCCTCCCTCTGCCCTTTTGCCTCTCTACGCACTCCTTATTTCCTCTCCTTTCACTATCACTTTTTTCCCTTCAACTTCCATCTCATTCTTGATATCCCTCATTAGCTTTATCTCTCTTCCTCTATCCTTCGTTTTATGTCCTCCCACACACACCCTTATTTATATTTTCCCTTGGGGATTACTACTATTTCATTATTTATTTATCTTTCTTTCATATTTGATATCCCTGACTGAAAGTCCCTAGGGCTGGCCTAGACCAATCAGAGGGCTGTAACAAATGAGTGGACAGGTGTAGGTGTTTGTCAGCTATGCCCTCTCAATGGCAGACATAAACGAGCACGTCATGACCAATTCAATTAGGGTCATCAGCCCAGATGAGTAAAAAGGATCCATCTGGATATATTTTCTTATGTCCTACAGTGAGTGACTCAGTTCATTAAGTTCAGGGAACATAGAAAGAATGGACAAAATACACACACTGACGCACGTAAACATACTCAAACACACACACACGCACGTGCACAAACACACACTGACGTACGTAAACATACTCAAACACACACACATGCACGTAAACATACTAAAACACACACACACTGACGTACGTAAACATACTCAAACACACACAAGCACGTAAACATACTCAAACACACACGCCCATGCGCACACACACACACACACACACTGACGCACGCAAACATACTCAAACACACTGACGCACGTAAACATACTCAAACACACACACTGACGCACGTAAACATACTCAAACACACACACACGTGCACACACACACACACGTGCGCACACACATGTCCTATCATTATGAGATAACAGATGTTGACTTAGCCAGCACTGCTGCCATGGAAAACAAATAACAAAATTAGAAATAATGACTCGCTGCATTTAATAAATGACCAAATACCGTTACAAAAGTTCTCTCCACTCTCACAATAATTGCAAGGGGGCCATAATAGCGTATCAATGTTAGCAAAATCCTATTGGCACGCAATTATAACACAACCTGTAAAAGTAATGACATAGAATAAAATAGTAAAAATGGAGAATAGGTTGGTTCAGCCTAATCCTAAACACAGGATGAAGTGGATGTGTCTGTAATGTATCTGGTAGGGAATACATAGCTGTGACACTATCCTCCACTGGCTTGGCCTCAGTGGGCTGAAATAGCCATTGTGTACGGCTAAATTGGGTCTTAATGTGTGACAGCCTTTTCCGTTCCACTGGATTATGGTTGGAGAGAGTGAGTTCCCTTACAATCTCCTGCCAGGCCAGCATGTTCAATTAAACAAATGGGTCTTTTTACTGGGATTTTGAATGATTACTAATTCCTTTGACTATTGCAGAGTTAAAACCTTTCTTTCACATTTCTCAAGTCTCGCACATACATATTCATGCGTGATCGCTGAAGATATTTGTCTCATCCTCACACACGTGCATGGCAATATAGACACATGCTGTTCCTCACACATGTAGGCTTTCCTTTCATTTGGACAGATCCTAATTGTGATAGGCAACAACATCAATAAATCTAAGTCTTACGCAAGACCTCTAATGAACTGGTGCTATACACACTTCTCTAAAAGGCTTGTGAGGAAGCTGTCCGTCCCTGCCAGTACTGAATCTCAGGGGCTCTGGGATTGTGTTAGCCTGGTCCCAGATCTGTTTGTGCTGTCTTTCCAATACTCAATGACTATGACCATTAGGAATTGCCACGACAGCACAAGCAGATCTGGGACCAGGCTAGGATTGTGTTTGTGAATCAGGTCAAACAGAAGGCAGCAGCAGACACCAGCCGGATCTGAACTGACATCACTGATAGTCGGGTCAGAAAACATATTTTAGATTGCTGTTTATTCAGCGTTTCAGTTCTGGCCCTGGCTATTAGCCACCATGACAAGAAATTACCAAATAACTACACAGACAGACAAACAACCAAATAACCACACAGACAACCAAATAACCACACAGACAACCAAATAACCACACAGACAACCAAATAACCACACAGACAACCAAATAACCACACAGACAACCATATAACCACACAGACAACCAAATAACCACACAGACAACCAAATAACCACACAGACAACCAAATAACCACACAGACAACCAAATAACCACACAGACAACCAAATAACCACACAGACAACCAAATAACCACACAGACAACCAAATAACCTAGACTGTTCAAAGTGTAATTTTACTCACTGGGTATGACTTATAGGAAACATATGGGAACATGTGGTTCTTTGGGACTTACCAGGTACCACTGCTGGTTCCACATGGGGTCATTGAACAGCTCGTCCACCGGACAGTCCCGGCATGACCCCAGTGACGCCCGCTTACTGCGCCGCTTCTCATATTGTTGCTCCGCCCATGATACCTTGACGCCCAAAGAGACAGAGAGATATTAGAATTCTGCCATATTTAGGTTTATGCTGTATATTCGCTTACTTAGCTAATTCACACACGCAGGTGTTTTATTCTGAAAACTGGAGGTATTTACCCGTGAGAGGAGTCTACCAGAAGAGACACAGACACACAGTGTGTCCAATATGGCACTATAAAGGAAATAGGGTGCCATTTCAGACACGGCCATAGACAATGTTACAGATACAGGACTGTTTACCCGATCATCTTCGGACAGGCGTTTGGTGATGTGATCGGCACTTCGTTTCGTCCTGCTAGGATGAGTCTGGTGTTTAAACAAGTAATGGTTTTCTAGCGCCCCAATCTGCAGACAGGAGGAGAGTGGTGGGTTATTGAATATTTCATAGCGGTGATGTAATACCATTATCCTCTTCCTGTCAATCCCATAACATAGGACTGCCTGCAATTATTAATGCAATAATTATTAATTATATATTAATCAAGTGCCTTGGGTCATATTACACCGGGAAGTACATCTCCCTTTAAAATTCTTGAACAGCTTGTTGAATCAGTACCTTCGATCATTCTCAAACATGGGCAGCTGATGATATTAAATTATTATATTATAATGACAGGAAGGCAAATACCACCACAACAGCAATAGGCCTGCTAGTTTCCTTATTAGTTATATTTATAGCCGGCCTTGTTTAGCAATTTCCTGGGAAAGAGAAACACAGCTAAACCCACTGAATCTAAAGGTGCTTATCAGAATAGCATGCACATTGTGCAAATAATGAGTCAATCACAGATACTGCTTAAAAGAAAAATAACACTAATCTAGGATACGAGTTACTCTGAGCCACAGTTTAGGCCTATTATTATTATGTAGCTGAAATGGTATCATACCCATCCCCCTGGCTGAATGGAAACACAGGTTAACCATTGACCTGTGTAGTCAGAGCGCTAGTTTCCTCTGAGTAGACTAGAGAGAGATCCCCTGGGGGTGTATAGGCCTAATGTGTTTGTTTTGGACAAGGTAGAAAGTAAATTACAACATTGGCGATCAACATATTTACAGAAGGGGGCTATCATCAGTATACAGCACACAATGAGTCATTGTTACAGTCTATTACATGAAATATGGATTGGATCCCCATCTTTCGCCCAAATACATTGATAGACTAATTGTTTGTACTTGTTTGATGATATACATGTACTTATTATAAAGTAACAGTGATACGCAAATACACTGATTGTAAAACAACTAAAAAGCCAATAATGGACATTTAATAGGTTACACGAGGACCGAGTTTGTGAAACCCTGGGTTACACTATTGAATTTCCCTTCTCACTCTGACCAGATTTATGAAGATGATTGACAGAGTGCACCAATCACAATAGTTGCGGTTTTTAAATCTCAGTTAATGCATAAGTTCAGTAAGGATGCTGTCTGTGTAGACTTCAACATCAGGAACAAGGCTGCCATGGCACCCTCCATCTCAGCTTTCAGCTGTATACAACCGAATGAATACTACTAATAAAAAAGTGGAATACTGATACCAAGACAAGATACTGAGCCAAATTGAACACAGAAATATGCATATTAATTGTATAGTGCAAAGAGATACACTGTTCCAAGACCACAATTGTGTGGAGCGAACTTGTTACTGCGTTGCTGTGGCTCTAACCTACCTGGCGGACTACTCGGTAGTCCAGTTCTTTGGCAATGGACCTGGCGGCGTCCGGTCCTCCGGGAATCTCCACCGCCCATTCGTTGAGGTACTGTCTGTCCCCGAATGAAGCATTCACGGAACGAGCGATGGAGCAGAGAACCGCAAGAGCACAGCACATCACCGTTGTTGGGCGACATCTCATTTCCATCTCAGAGAAAATACGATTAGATTAAAAATATATTTGATGATGCTCTTGGAAGGCATACAAGACAACAAATTAAAAACAAAAACGCAAGTAATATTAAATAAATTGGTTCGCCTTGCATGTATTTTTTCCTTCAAAGTGCAGGGTGGGAAAGAGTACCTGTCACGGCGTTATTGCCTTATTGAACCATCAAGGAAAGCAATCGGAGAGTAAACCTTGGAAGGGGGCGAGAATATTTACACGTCAAATTACGAATCGGTTCTGACGTCAACGAGCATACATACCACGGGGTAGGGTCTATGTTCGAGTCCCGAGAGAGACACGCGGAGAGAAGGAGCGTCAGAGGGGAGGGGAAAGTTATATCTAAAAATATCCCTGTATTTTTTCATTCAAGCTAGTAGGGGTGACAATGAATACTACTGTAATAGTAATGCATGTGCACCAAACATACAGAGGAATATAAATGTAGCACCATACTTCTCTAATGTTTAGTCTACGTGATAGTCTACTTTCCCCCCATTCAAGAATATCGTTTTTTAAATAGAAGAGACCCCCACCCTCGTAACCCCGCCTCACTAACGCATAGTCTATGTAAGCCTAGTAGGCTATCATCTGAAGCACGCCCAAACTGAATGATTATTTTTATGTTGCGTTTTCTCTAGGATTTTTATTTTCGCTGTGCATGGGAAATGCAAGAGCAAGAATAGGTTAATATAGGTAGTATAGCTTTCAGAGACCACACTACTTGAACGGGGATTGACTATTAGCCTATGTGTGACAAATCATGCCAGCATTGCAATATACGTCTTTGATATGTGTAAAATAATGCCACGACTTAATTTCAATACCTTAGATTGACAATTTTCATCAAGTGTATCTGTTACAAGCACCCCAAAGGAGAGCTCACTCCGACGGAGGCTGTAGTGACGGCAATGTTGCAGCGCACATCACTGGAGTGTAGACGCTGTTTCAGCACCACGGTATTGGACAGCTTCACGGGCGAGGACAAGGTTCAAGCAAACATATGGAGAAATTATTCCATCAGGGAAAAACGTGGATGATTTAAATATATATTTGCTGTGTGCTTTGAATATAGCTTGTATATTATAGCCTTTTATACAACAGCCTGTATAATTTGGACATATCACCTAATACTAGGCATAAGGAAAGGAATAACAGTCTATTTTGCTTGATCAGGCCTTCTAATTTTCTCTTTATAACAACTACATTAAAAAAGTAGGCATATTATGGCCGGGGCTTATAATAAGTAGCCTAGTCTATTGGTATTTGGTAGGCTAAGTAGGGTATGGTATTGTATATTGTTATGGATTCATTTATTAAAAATTCCCACCACTATTAAAACCACTTACAAATGAGTTTGTGCTTCGTTTTATTCAATGCTAAGCAATCGTCTACATAATAACACGTGTGGCTGTAGTTACAGCAAACATTATAATGTAGTCTATTCTAAGAAGAGACATTGGAGTTAAATTAACCCGGCCCACTTAAAACGCGCACTCACACATTATTCATGCTAATTCTATGCTCTCTCATCTCATCAAAGCAAGAAGCGCGTCGTGCGTCAAACTCACTTGGTTGTAAAAAAAGAGTCCTATTTGATGTTGTTTCACTTTTTGGCAAGCTATTGTGCTGTGTTTGAGCTCGAGCGGCAATATCAATTGCTCTTCGTATTGTTCATGCTGATTGGAGTGATGCCCTCAGTCCAGGTGCGTGCGCTCAACAATTGCCCATTGGCGGGAACCTTCCTTCACGCCCGCACGCCTGCTCTATAAATTAAGTCGTACACGTGCTGGTCTTACATGATAATATGGCTAGGTAGGGTTTCTGGTTTCTTTCCCAATTCCGAAATATAAAATATCAAAATCAAATATCAATATCAAATGCCAATATCAATCAATATCATTATTATCAGGCTAATGAACGTCTTGGAATTGTGTAGGCTACAAAATCAACTTTGCTAAACTTTGTTGATCTCCATGTTCTACCACAAATAAACAAACCAACATTTCAGACCTTTCATGAGGGAATTGAAATGATAGCCCAATACAGACAGTCAGTATACTAAACAGATTTATTTGAAGTGAACATGACCTTTAACCCCAACATTGAAGAAATTACAGATATTTGGACATGAAACTGTTTACTAAATCTATACATTGAGCCTAGAGTGATGAGGTAGGATGTGGAGACTTGCCCTCTCAGGAGCAGTGAGACCTCTTGTCATCTTCTCACCTGGCAGTGAGCATAGAAGATAGGAGCAGATCTGGTGTGTAATCCACCTCAACCTAGCAACACCTGTTTGCTTTAGCAGAACACTCACTCAGACATGGCCTGATACTTTAGTCTGAAAAACAGGCTGCAGAGGACGAAGAGGAAGAGATGCTATAACTCAGACATTTTAGAAACCGAAACATATTTTTGTGTGAGGCTATTAGTCCATTGACTGCTATGTAAGCAAGAAAAAATACACACAAAAAAACATCAAAGGAATATTTCTGAAGCTTTTATAATTTTTTTGTGTCCAATCCACCCTCTCATTTTGAACAGAGGGTAGGCTACAATGTAAAATGGAGGAGGAGGAAGAAGAGGAGGAAAAATTGAGGGAGGGAAGAGAAACTACTATAAACCCTTGACAAAGTACTGTATACTTAAATGTTAAGTGTTACAAAAGATAACTTAGGGTCAAAAGTAGCCTATAATAAAATGACAATCCTGGATTTAGTAGAACAAATGAGCTGCAGCAGTCACAGGATGTATGTTTCACCAAAGAAGTTAGTGTTCCTTCATGCAGTGTTCCTTGTTGGGAGTGCAGGACACACACACACACACACACACACACACACACACACACACACACACACACACACACACACACACACACACACACACACACACACACACACACACACACACACACACACACACACACACACACACACACACACACACACACACACATCCCCCCACAAGCTCTTCTTTGAAATCAGGTACAGTGGGGCAAAAAAGTATTTAGTCAGCCACCAATTGTGGAAGTTCTCCCACTTAAAAAGATGAGAGAGGCCTGTAATTTTCATCATAGGTACACTTCAACTATGACAGACAAAATGAGGAGAAAAAAATCCAGAAAATCACATTGTAGGATTTTTAATGAATTTATTTGCAAATTATGGTGGAAAATAAGTATTTGGTCACCTACAAACAAGCAAGATTTCTGGCTCTCACAGACCTGTAACTTCTTCTTTAAGAGGCTCCTCTGTCCTCCACTTGTTACCTGTATTAATGGCACCTGTTTGAACTTGTTATCAGTATAAAAGACACCTGTCCACAACCTCAAACAGTCACACTCCAAACTCCACTATGGCCAAGACCAAAGAGCTGTCAAAGGACACCAGAAACAAAATTGTAGACCTGCACCAGGCTGGGAAGACTGAATCTGCAATAGGTAAGCAGCTTGGTTTGAAGAAATCAACTGTGGGAGCAATTATTAGGAAATGGAAGACATACAAGACCACTGATAATCTCCCTCGATCTGGGGCTCCACGCAAGATCTCACCCCGTGGGGTCAAAATGATCGCAAGTACGGTGAGCAAAAATCCCAGAACCACACTGGAGGACCTAGTGAATGACCTGCAGAGAGCTGGGACCAAAGTAACAGAGCCTACCATCAGTAACACACTACGCCGCCAAGGACTCAAATCCTGCAGTGCCAGACGTGTCCCCCTGCTTAAGCCAGTACATGTCCAGGCCCGTCTGAAGTTTGCTAGAGAGCATTTGGATGATCCAGAAGAAGATTGGGAGAATGTCAGATGAAACAAAAATATAACTTTTTGGTAAAAACTCAACTCGTCGTGTTTGGAGGACAAAGAATGCTGAGTTGCATCCAAAGAACACCATACCTACTGTGAAGCATGGGGGTGGAAACATCATGCTTTGGGGCTGTTTTTCTGCAAAGGGACCAGGACGACTGATCCGTGTAAAGGAAAGAATGAATGGGGCCATGTATCGTGAGATTTTGAGTGAAAACCTCCTTCCATCAGCAAGGGCATTTAAGATGAAACGTGGCTAGGTCTTTCAGCATGACAATGATCCCAAACACACCGCCCGGGCAACGAAGGAGTGGCTTCGTAAGAAGCATTTCAAGGTCCTGGAGTGGCCTAGCCAGTCTCCAGATCTCAACCCCATAGAAAATCTTTGGAGGGAGTTGAAAGTCCGTGTTGCCCAGCAACAGCCCCGAAACATCACTGCTCTAGAGGAGATCTGCATGGAGGAATGGGCCAAAATACCAGCAACAGTGTGTGAAAACCTTGTGAAGACTTACAGAAAACGTTTGACCTCTGTCATTGCCAACAAAGGGTATATAACAAAGTATTGAGATACACTTTTGTTATTGACCAAATCCTTATTTTCCACCATAATTTGCAAATAAATTCATTAAAAATCCTACAATGTGATTTTCTGGATTTTTTTCTTCTCATTTTGTCTGTCATAGTTGAAGTGTACCTATGATGAAAATTACAGGCCTCTCTCATCTTTTTAAGTGGGAGAACTTGCACAATTGGTGGCTGACTAAATACTTTTTTGCCGCACTGTATATAGATTGGCCCCTAGAGGCCCTATCACCTAACAGTATTGCTTTTTTCCAGGTAAGGGAAAGCCCAAGTCTAATGGTATACAGAATGTCTGTGGAGCCATAACAGCTGAAGAGCCCCCTGCCACAGGAAATGACTGTACTGTTAAGGCTCATTGGAGACTGTCAGCCGAGGAGACGTGTCAACGTGTCACAAAAGACAGTACCGTATGAAGATAGGCTAAAACTGCTTCTCCAATAGAAATCCACTTGTAGGCGATGCCATGGTGATGTTGGCTAGCTAAGCTCATGTGTAGAAACTTGTCATCAGGTCTAACCTGCCAAACTGTGCATGTGCAGACCGTCAAATCAAAGGCACTCCTTCGACATGAAATTGTTTTTAACGAGAGAAAGTTTGTCACTTTCCCTCAGTGGGCTCCCCAGAGGAGTAAGGGGAGGACCATTCTCCTCAGTGAATTTCATAAAAATTGAAATTGTAAAACACTTAAAAAGCAATCCTTTTCAGATAAAACAAACATTTGTGACTGTAATCACGTCACCAAATAATTGATTAAAACACTATTTTCCAAAGAATGTCTACAGTAGCCTCAACAGCACTCTGTAGGGTAGCACCATGGTGTAGCCGGAGGACAGCTAGCTTCCGTCCTCCTCTGGGTACATTGACTTCAATACAAAACCTAGGAGGCTCTTGGTTCTCACCTCTTCCATAGACTTAATTATGACAACTTCCGGCGGACGTCCTCCAACCTGTCAGAGATCTTGCAGCATAAACTGACATGTTGCCCATCCAATCAAAGGATTAGAAAATTAATATAGTACTGAAAGCATAAGCTACAGCTAGCTAGCACAGAAGTGCATAATATGTGGTGAGTAGTTGACTCAAAGAGAGAGAAAGACAGTAGTTGAACAGTTTAATGAGTTAATTTCTTTCAAAATGAAGGAGAAGCAAGCGAGAAATAGAGAGAGAGAGAGATTGCCTGTTTTTTTCACTTTCAGTATCTCTTACTTAGCTAGCTAGTTTAGCCTACTGAAACACCCTGCTCAAACAGAGGGATGCTATGTTAGCTAGCTGGCTATGACTTTCCAACACAACACTGGAACTCTTCCAATTCAAAATAAGCTTTTGGTTTTACAAATGTATTGCCACCGTGCCCACTGCTTACTGACTGTATACTGTAACGTTACTGCATGATTGTAGCGAGTTCACTAACACGTTAGTTCTATTAGCTATGCTGACTATGAATTTACTTTAGCTAATTTGGTGACAACAATGTAGGCTGTGTGTAGCGGTTTGGCTTGGAAATGTTTTTTTCCCGCCTCGTCGCATACAGCTGATGTGTTGTGCATTGAAGTCCACGATTGAAGGGACAAGGTGAGAGGAGGAGAGCGCATAGATGTGAGAAGGACTATGATAGGTGAAAATTATCTGTTAATTGAATGATTAGAATATTCCGCCCTGAAACATATAATTGTATGGAATTGATTAGAATGTATAAAATCATAATCAATAAATGTGTAATCCTAGTCAGAATTAGGGTAAAGACAATATGTCTTTATGGTATTTTAAACACAGACTGTCTGAGCTTGGTGCCGACCTGACTAGAGATTTGGGAGAGAACGGGGAGCACGTCTCAAGGACAAGGTCACTAATCTCTGTCGGCTGGGTAGCAGGACATGTGTGTGTGTATGGTTGTGTGTATGTGTGTGTGTATGTTTGTGTGTATGTGTGTGCGTATGGTTGTGTGAATGTGTGGGCGTGAGAAGTCAGTATAAAATGAATTGTTTTCTATTCTTGACTTTAGAACGTTCCCGTGAATAAACCTTTTAGCTGGGCCTCCGTCTGTTTCATTCGACTAGGATCTTACAAATTCTGGTTTGCAGACTGAGGAAAATAATTAAATTGGGTTATGTACCTGGAGAACATAATTCTCTTATCAGACTACAACGTGGCTGCTATGAAAGTGAACTGTGTTTATGCGTGATCAGGGGTGTATTCATTCCGCCGATTCTGTTGAAAAATAAATTCTTAAACGGAAGCAAACGGAACAAAACGGGGATAAACATACCTGAATTTGTACAATAGAAACGCTTGTTTACAACTGTTGGGCTAATGATTATACCGTATATCAGCTAGATGCAGGAAAAAGTGTGCAAGACGGTATTGAATGTCACTGTCTGTCCATGTGTCACTGTCCATGTGTCTGTCCATGTGTCACCTCAAATGTGCCTCTCAACCTGTGTGCACCTATGTTGTAAACTGTCATTCATAGGCTAGGTTATAGCAACCTCATGATGGGTATAGGGAAAATTTGAGTATCATGTAGTAGCCTAAACCTATCAATGTTACATTGAACTGGGTGAATGGAATATGTATGAGTCATCCCATATGCTGTAATAGAAATAAGGCCATGCTCATGAAAATATATTTGTCCTCACTTATCTTAAACAGCACTGACCACCGCTTTAAAAAAAATAATATTATTTTTATTTCACCTTTATTTAACCAGGTAGGCTAGTTGAGAACAAGTTCTCATTTACAATTGCGACCTGGCCAAGATAAAGCAAAACAGTTCGACACATACAACAACACAGTTACACATGGAGTAAAACAAACATACAGTCAATAATACAGTAGAAAAATAAGTCTATATACAATGTGAGCAAATGAGGTGAGATAAGGGAGGTAAAGGCAAAAAAGGCCATGGTGGCGAAGTAAATACAATATAGCAAGTAAAACACTGGAATGGTAGATTGGCAGTGGAAGAATGTGCAAAGTAGAAATAGAAATAATGGGGTGCAAAGGAGCAAAATAAATAAATAAATAAATACAGTAGGGGAAGAGGTAGTTGTTTGGGCTAAATTATAGATGGGCTATGTACAGGTGCAGTAATCTGTGAGCTGCTCTGACAGCTGGTACTTAAAGCTAGTGAGGGAGATAAGTCTTTCCAGTTTCAGAGATTTTTGTAGTTCGTTCCAGTCATTGGCAGCAGAGAACTGGAAGGAGAGGCGGCCAAAGGAGGAATTGGCTTTGGGGGTGACCAGAGAGATATACCTGCTGGACGCGTGCTACAGATGGGTGCTGCTATGGTGACCAGCGAGCTGAGATAAGGGGGGACTTTAACTTGCAGGGTCTTGTAGATGACCTGGAGCCAGTGGGTTTGGCGACGAGTATGAAGCGAGGGCCAGCCAACGAGAGCGTACAGGTCGCAGTGGTGGGTATTATATGGGGCTTTGGTGACAAAACGGATGGCACTGTGATAGACTGCATCCAATTTATTGAGTAGGGTATTGGAGGCTATTTTGTAGATGACATCGCCGAAGTCGAGGATCGGTAGGATGGTCAGTTTTACGAGGGTATGTTTGGCAGCATTAGTGAAGGATGCTTTGTTGCGAAATAAGAAGCCAATTCTAGATTTAACTTTGGATTGGAGATGTTTGATGTGAGTCTGGAAGGAGAGTTTACAGTCTAACCAGACACCTAGGTATTTGTAGTTGTCCACATATTCTAAGTCAGAACCGTCCAGAGTAGTGATGCTGGACGGGCGGGCAGGTGCGGGCAGCGATCGGTTGAAGAGCATGCATTTAGTTTTACTTGTATTTAAGAGCAGTTGAAGGCCACGGAAGGAGAGTTGTATGGCATTGAAGCTCGTCTGGAGGGTTGTTAACACAGTGTCCAAAGAAGGGCCAGAAGTATACAGAATGGTGTCGTCTGCGTAGAGGTGGATCAGAGACTCACCAGCAGCAAGAGCGACATCATTGATGTATACAGAGAAGAGAGTCGGCCCATGAGGTTGGAGTAATGACATGTTCAACTACTTAAGACATTGTCTCGAATCTAGGTTGTGCCTTTATATTTTGAGAAAATTATAAACTAAGGAATACTTTTTTCACTTATTTCATTGACTTTTTAAACCCCAAACCTTGGTCTGGTCTGTTTTGATCTGTTTCACAAGCTTCCCCGCAAGTCTCGCGATGTTGCGCCTCTGGGTTTAGAAACTCACTCTCCAGGGGGGACAGCAGCTAGCTCGTCTGTGTAGCAATGACTTGTTTTCGCTTGTTTTCTGTGGAATAGAGTGCTACTGCTAACAGAGTTCATGGTCATTGTGGCAGACGTTTTTATCCAAAACAAATTACAGGTATCACATTGATTCAGCATATGTGACTTGTGTTGGATTTGAACCCACAATCATGGTGTTGCTAGCAGCCCACTGAGCCAGCAGTGGCATCTCTTTCTATAATAACATAATCAGACTTTGTTCTTGATGCTGTGCACTAGATTTATATGCATTCTGCAGTAGGCAACACACATACTGTATCTCATCCACACGCACACACACACACACCCCATTTAACAGTATGTATTCAGTGCCCTTTCTATTGCTTACAGAGCAGCAAGACTAATGGAGACCACAACATGGTCTGTAGGCTGCTTGGAGAACACCCACTCCTCACTACATTTTCCCTTTGGGCAGCTAATCTATATGGGTATGGTTGATAGCACAAACATCACATTTAAGACAGTGGTGACTGCTACTCTTGTAATAAAGTCAGAGACTTAGATAAACATCTATAAAGGCAGATGACAGAGATGGTCTTGAAGTCTCTATCCCCAAAATCAACCAAAACATATTTAGGATCACAATATAACCCTTCTCTGACGTTCATTAAAAACGCTATCTTCTTATTTTCTCTATCCCTCTTTCTTCCCCTCTCCTCTGTGTCTCTACTTCTCCTAGTTTAACCATGCCATTCGTCAAGGATGTGTGGTTGTCACGGCAACCTCTCTCTCTCTCTCTCTCTCTCTCTCTCTCTCTCTCTCTCTCTCTCTCTCTCTCTCTCTCTCTCTCTCCTTCTCTCCCTCTCCCTCCTCCATCTCTCTTACGGCTTTATCGGCAACACAAGGAGCAGATTCAATTCTTCCCATATCTCACCTAACGAGCTATGACAAAATGCCCAGATTAGAATAGAAGGGAAGAAACCAATCTGCTCAGACAAGAAGGGGTGGGGGATGGAGATATAGGAAAGGAAAGAGGGATGGTTAGAGGGAGGGAGGAGTCAGAGAGAGGGAGGGTGATCTTCAGGGGTCCCTCCATCTTATGTAACTGAGGAAATATATCTACCCCAATGACAGTGGACATACACAATAAACACAAAACAAACAAGTCCTTAGCATTCTATTTATAATTATGATAATAATTAATGGGTTTAAGTTGGTTGCCTTTTACTAAGCTCCCAATGGCTTTACATTGTATGGGGGTAGGTAGCTCACCCCATCCACCACCAATGTGTTGTATACATCAACTCAAACCTGTGGAACCACCTGCTTTGGAACGATCTTTGGATACAGACATGTTTTGTCGTAACCTCGTCTACAGTTGTAACCGCACTGGTCTGGAAAGGAGGCCGTTTGTTAATGCAATATTCGCTCAGAAAGTGGGCGCCGGATTTGATTGGTTCTCTCAAATGTTTTTTTTTTCTTTAGAGACCTCTCGTTGTTTGGATTTGAAAATGGAGACATTGTAATGGAAGGGGGCAGCGCTGGGGGCTGTGTGTGGCTGTGCGTGTGGGTGTTTGAGTTAGAAGGACACAGAGGAGAGCCAACCAGTAAAAGCACAACCCCCTTCATTATCAACACATTGTGCTGACAACATCAAAGAGCCATTCCAGACTTCAAGAGTTAGGTGTTAGCCAGACTATAGGGAGCCATAAGGAGGTTGTTACAAAGGGGCTCCTGTTGAATTCTCAATGTCTGAAGGAACCCCCTGATTCCATACAGAGGGTTTAGCCATTAGTCAAGTCCCACCTTAACTGCTGGAAGAAGTGATTGGAAGTAATGGGGACTCAGTAACCACTGGGCGGGGGGCTGTGTGTGTGCATCGAGAGAGTCAAACAAAAGGAAAAAGGGTAAGATATTGATAGAGAGATAATTAGAGGTTTTCTCTTTCTTAGCCCTTGCTGTCTCCCATGGGCTATTTCTTCATACCAACTGATACAGGAACAGTTCTACAAACTGCAACCAACCAGGCTGGAGCATGTGAAGCGTGGACATGAGAATATGTGCATATGAATGTTATTGTTGGAAAAATTGACAGATAAAGCATAAACAATTATATGCCAGGAGACAAAAGAGGGACCAAAATACCAATCAGTTATGTGAACACTTTCCCTCCCTCTGTACCCCTGCCATATAGATTCCCCTGAGAGAAATCCAGATTGAGGGGCAAGTGAGAAACTGTATTGATATGACCAGTTGAGATTGAGCCAAGGTCCAGGCAGTTTCTGTAACGGGTGTCGTCGGAAGGAAGAGACCAAGGTGCAGCGTTCTTTGAGTTCCACATAATTTAATAACGAAGTGAAACTTTGAAAGGACAAAAACAATAACGAATACTCCCTGCACACAAACAAAGAACAAGATCCCACACAGAAGGAAGGAAAAGGGCTGCCTAAGTATGATCCCCAATCAGAGACAACGATAGACAGCTGCCTCTGATTGGGAACCACACTCTGCCAGAAACAAAGAAATACAAAACCTAGAAATAAAGAACATAGAATGCCCACCCAAATCACACCCTGACCAAACCAAAATAGAGACATAAAAAGGCTCTCTAAGGTCATGGCGTGACAGTTTCAGTCCTTGCCAAGCCTCGCTTGTCGCCGTGTGTGTGTGTGTGTGTGTTTGTGTTTGTGTGTGTGTGTGTGTGTGTGTGTGTGTGTGGTAAACACACCAGCTACTTGAGCAAATAATGTGAAGAGAGGACAGAGTGGAGGCCATCATCAAGCATCAGTGTGTGAAAGACAGTTACTGACACATCTGTCTGCCTTAGAGTCCATTGATTCTCCATTCAGGTTAGGTGAATGGAGAGGACTGCGGCAGACTCAAGAGATGGATGTCAGCCCAGAATTCAATTGCCACAGATAGCATTTCAAAGCGTAATCAACAGCAAACAATACATATCTGCATCTACCACAATTGGGATTCAAACAGATATTTTCAGTACAATATCTCCACAATTTACCGCTGTCAAAATGTCACCCTGAATGTCACCCAACCTCCAACACAACAATGGGGCTCGTAGACCTTGGAAACATTGAGGAAAACACTCCCAACGTTTGTGCAGTAGCGATAGGCTGTTATCAGTGTGGAGGAGATACAGCCTGAAGGTCAGCTGTATCTGTAAAAGCCATCGCCACGGTTCACAGTGTTATTGTCACCTCTCAGACCTATACCAGCAGTTCCTCCTGGCTCAGGTCTGAGCTCTACAAAAAACCCTGCTGCACACTTCATCCATGCGAGAGAGAGAGAGAGAGAGAGAGAGAGAGAGAGAGAGAGAGAGAGAGAGAGAGAGAGAGACCGGGGTAAGGGGTAGGTGGGAGAGGAAATTAGAAAGAATGGGACTGTTCTATGAGTCTTGTTTACAATCCTTACCATATAGGGGAGACTGGGGGCAATTGTAACACCTTGAATTTCTCGAAACAGAAACAAGCTTGAGTGATGAAACTCACAGAGTATATTTTTCACTGGTCATCCCCAAAGCCAGCATCTCCTTTGGCCGCCTTTCCTTACAGTTCTCTGCTGGCAATGACTGGAACGAATTGCTAAAATCACTGAAGTTGGAGACTTATATCTCCCTCACTAACTTCAAGCATCGTCTGTCAGAGCAGCTTACCGATCGCAGCAGCTGTACACAGCCCATCTGTAAATAGCTCATCCAACCAACTACCTACCTCATCCCCATAGTCGTTTTTTGTTTTTTTCTGCTCTTTTGCACACCAGTATTTCTACTTGCACATCCTCATCTGCACATCTATCACTCCAGTGTTAATTGCTAAATTGTAATTACTTCGCCACAATGGCCTATTTATTGACTTACCTCCTTACTTCATTTGCACACACTGTATACAGATTTTCTATTGTGTTATTGACTGTATGTTTGTTTATCCCAAGTGTAACTCTATGTTGTTGTTTTTGTCGCACTGCTTTGCTTTACCTTAGCCAGGTTGTAGTTGTAAATGAGAACTTGTTCTCAACTGGCCTACCTGGTTAAATAAAGGTGAAATAAAAAATAAATAAAAAATACGCACATATACAGTGGCAAGAAAAAGTATGTGAACACTTTGGAATTACCTGGATTTCTGCAGAAATTAGTAATCCAATTTTTTCTTAACTTCATCTAAGTCACAACAATAGACACACATAGTATGCTTAAACTAATAACACACAAATTATTGTATTTTTCTTGTCTATATTGAATACATCATTTAAACATTCACAGTGTAGGTGTCAGGACCCGGTGCGAGAAACAGTCACTAAATCGGCAGAACCCAGAAGATGAGGCAGACACAGCAGTACTAGAGATGGTGGTTTAATAAAAAATAGATATCTTCCAAAATACAAAGAAAATCCACAAAGTGGTAAAAACAGCAAGGGAAAAACAAACCTCAAAAGACTAATCCAAAATACAAAAGAACAAAACCAGAGAACCTCTGGAAAATCCAACAAGAGAAAAATATATGTTCACAACAAGGCTTGGGCTGGGGCTGGGTGCTAACATACAAACACTGAGCAAGGAACTGAGGAACACACAGGGATTAAATACTAACAAGGGAACGACATACAGGTGCAAACAATAATTAGAGCAAGGGAAAAACAAAAGGTACAAAAAAGGTGCAATGGGGACATCTAGTGACAAAAAAACAGAACAGTCCTGGCCAAAACCTGACAGAATCCCCCTCCTAGGAACGGCTCCTGACGTTCCTACCAGCCTTCTCAGGGTGGAGGGCCCTGAACTGACGAATGAGGTCAGGGTCCAGTATGTCCTTGGCAGGAACCCAGGAGCGCTCCTCGGGACCGTAGCCTTCCCAGTCCACCAGATACTGCCAGGACCGCTGCACCCGGCGGGAGTCCAGTATCCGGTGGACGGTATAAGCCGACTGGCCTCCGATGACACGGGGCGGAGGGGGAGGTCTGCCTGCCGGAATAAGGGGAGAAAAAACAACAGGTTTTAATAAAGAAATGTGAAATGTGGGATTGATTTTAAGGGATCTGGGTAAGTGCAGGCGAAAAGTAACGGGATTGACTCTCCTGGCAATCTTAAAGGGTCCGATGAATCTCTGGGACAGCTTGCGAGACTCCACCCGTAGCGGTAAGTTTTTTGTTGAGAGCCATACTCTCTGGCCGGGGTACAGGGTAGGACCGGGACGGCGACGTCTGTTGGCTTGTCGTTGGTACTGCTGTGAGGAACGCAGAAGATTAAGACGGGCCTTCTTCCACGTAAGCCGACAGCGTCTGATGAACCTCGAGGCTGAAGGCACTCTGACTTCTGCCTCCTGGTCCGGGAGCAATAGAGGAGCATAGCCAAACTGACACTCGTGCGGAGATATACCAGTGGAGGAGGAGCACAAGGTGTTGTGCGCGTACTCAGCCCAAACAATGAAGGATGACCATGTGGATGGGTTGTTGGAAACCATACATCTGAGGGTGGTTTCCAGCTCCTGATTCATCCTCTCAGTTTGGCCGTTGGACTCCGGATGGTACCCTGAAGATAAACTGGCCGTGGCCCCTATGAGTTGGCAGAAGGCCTTCCAAAACCTTGAGGCGAACTGGGGACCTCTGTCGGAAACCATATCTTGCGGGATGCCAAAGACTCGGAACACATGGTTAATCACCAACTCAGCTGTTTCCTTGGCAGAAGGTAATTTGGTCAAGGGAACCAACCTGGCCGCCTTAGAAAACCTGTCGATGATGACTAGGATCGTAGTATTACCATGGGACGGAGGAAGGCCAGTAATAAAGTCCAGCGAGATATGGGACCAGGGTCGGTGGGGAATAGATAAAGGGTGAAGGAGTCCTTGAGGGCGGAGGTGAGAAGATTTGCCCTGGCAGCACACGGAACAGGCCTTGACGAAAGTGGCAACGTCTTCTTTTATGGTGGGCCACCAGAACTTACGCTGGATGAACTCCAAGGTGCGACCTACGCCCGGGTGACAGGTGAGGCGAGAGGAGTGCCCCCACAGAAGGACTTGGGACCTTGCTGCCTTGGGAACAAACAACCGATTAGCAGGAACTCCTCCAGGGCCCGGTTCGATGGCTTGAGCTTGTTTCACGGTATCCTCCACTTGCCACGAGATCGGAGCCACGATCTTAGCGGCAGGAAGAACAGTCATGTCAGTATCTTCTCGAATGGCAGGAGAGTAGACTCGTGACAAGGCATCCGGTTTGAGATTCTTCGACCCGGGTCTATAGGTGAGAATAAACTGGAATCGGCTGAAGAAAAGAGACCATCGAGCTTGTCTGGAGTTCAACCGCTTCGCCTGCTGGATATACTCCAGATTTTTGTGGTCCGTAAGCACTTGAAACGGTTGAGAAGCCCCCTCGAGCCAGTGTCTCCATTCCTTCAATGCCATCTTAACCGCTAGGAGTTCACGATCCCCCACATCGTAATTCCTCTCGGCCGGGGTAAGCCGGTGAGAGAAGAAGGCGCAAGGATGAAGCCTCTTGTCTTCACCCCTCTGAGACAGGACAGCTCCAACACCAACCTCTGATGCGTCTACCTCCACCACAAAAGGTTCATCCGCCGTCGGTAGTGTCAGGATGGGAGCAGAGAGGATGCGCTGCTTGAGTCCTTGGAAGGCCGTCTCAGCTTCTCTTCCCCACAGAAACCTTGTGTTGCCACCCTTGGTTAAAGCTGAGAGAGGGGCTGCCACCGAGCTGAAGTTCTTGATGAACTTGCGGTAGAAGTTAGTGAAGCCCAGGAAACGCTGAACTTCCTTAACGGACTTGGGGGTGGGCCAATCTGCTACCGCCCCTACCTTCTTGGGGTCCATCTGGACTCGACCGGGTTCCACTACAAATCCCAGGAACTGTACTCGAGAGGAATGGAATTCACACTTTTCCGGCTTAACGTACAAATGGCTGTCTAGGAGGCGTTTGAGCACTTGTCTGACATGCTTAGTGTGTTCTTGAAGGGAGCTCGAAAAGATGAGGATGTCATCCAAGTAAACAAACACGAAAATGTTAAGCATATCCCTAAGCACATCGTTTATGAGCGCTTGGAACACAGCCGGGGCGTTGGTCAGGCCGAAGGGCATCACCAAGTATTCGTAGTGACCAGTAGGCGTGTTGAAAGCGGTCTTCCACTCGTCACCGGGTTTGATCCGCACAAGATGGTATGCGTTCCGCAGGTCAAGCTTAGTGAAGACCACTGCTTCCTGGAGCAGCTCAAAGGCTGTGGCCATAAGGGGTAGCGGGTAGCGGTTACGGACGGTTATGGCATTAAGTCCCCGGTAGTCGATGCAAGGACGTAATCCCCCGTCTTTTTTGGCCACAAAGAAAAACCCTGCTCCCGCCGGCGAGGTGGATGGACGCATGAGGCCTGCTGCCAGAGCGTCCTTGATGTAGGTATCCATAGCAGCTCGTTCGGGAGGAGATAGGGAAAAGATCCGACCCCTGGGGGGGGCAGGTGCCCGGAAACAGGTCGATGGGGCAATCGTAAGGTCTATGGGGTGGTAGTTTGGTGGCCCTCTGTTTGCTAAATACCGGTTTGAGGTCATGGTAACACTCGGGAACTCGGGACAGGTCGATGGATTCTAGAGACTCGGGAGGGGAACTCGGGGAACTTGGGAAGATACAAGTGGCTTGGCACGTAGGACCCCACTGCTTGATAGTGCCCACAGACCAGTCGATGTGAGGGTTATGGCTGTGAAGCCAGGGGTATCCAAGGACGAGAGGGAACTCGGAACACGAGGTCAGATGAAAGTTCATCACTTCCTGGTGTTGGGAAACTGAAAGACGCAAGGGGGTAGTGACACGAGTGACAAGTCCAGATCCCAAAGGGCTTCCATCCAACGTAGTAACCCTTATGGGGTCACTTAGAGGTTCAGAGGGAACGCCATTCTCCTTCGCCCAGACACCATCCATGAAGTTACCTGCGGCTCCAGAGTCTACCAAGGCTTGAAGGGGAAGCTCGTGGTTGTCCCAGGAAAGGGTAACTGGAATGAGCAGGCGGGAGTTGGATGGATGAGAGGAGGTTATGTTTCCCGTTACCGTCCTCCCAGGCCTGCACGGGAGAGTGCGTTTTCCCTGGAGCCCGGGACACGTGGAGAGGAAATGGCCCGGTTTGCCGCAATATAGACAGCATCGCTCCCTCATCCGGCGGTCTCTCTCAGCCTGGGAGATGCGTCCAACCTGCATGGGTTCCAGTGGAGTCAGCGGGGATAAAGGTGGAGACTCGGAGCTGGGACCGATAGGAGCTAGGGTGAGAGATCTACGGTTGAGCTCTCTCTCTCTCAGACGCTGGTCTATGCGTGAAGCCAACTTGATCAGGGACTCGAGGTTGTCCGGTGGTTCCCGAGTGACCAGTTCATCTTGGATGGTGTCGGAAAGACCCTTCAAAAAGCACACTGTGAGCGCCTCGTCATTCCAGCCACTCGCTGCTGCCACCGTGCGGAACTGGATGGCATAGTCCGTCACGCTGCGCCGACCTTGGCGGAGAGTCAGGAGCTGTTTGGCTGAGTCAGGACCGCTGGTAGGACCTTGAAACACTCGCTTGAATTCTTCAGCAAAGGTAGAGTAGCTGGCACAGCAGGGACTTTGGGCATCCCACACAGCAGTAGCCCAGGCTAGGGCTTTTTCCGACAGCAGGGTGATGATATATGCTATCTTGGACCGGTCGGTGGGAAATGACGAGGGTTGCAGCTCGAAGGAGAGAGAACATTGGGTGAAAAACCCCTTACAACCACTCGGATCACCTGAGAACCGTTGGGGAGGCGGCAGACGAGGTTCAGCCAGGGGGTTAACTGCCACGGGCACTTGAATCTGATGAACTGGAGCAGAAGCGGTTGCAGGAGAAAGTTGATCAGAAATCTGCTTTATGGAAGTCATCATCTCCGACAGAAGTTGAGAATGTCCAGCCATTAAGGCCTCTTGCTGAACCAGAGCAGCTTCGTGACGTTGGACAGTCCCCTCGTGGTGGGACAGCATGGGAAAAAAGTCCTGGGTACTGGCTGCCTCTGGGTTCATTTTAATGGCTCAGTGTTTCTGTCAGGACCCGGTGCGAGAAACAGTCACTAAATCGGCAGAACCCAGAAGATGAGGCAGACACAGCAGTACTAGAGATGGTGGTTTAATAAAAAATAGATACAGTGGGGAGAACAAGTATTTGATACACTGACGATTTTGCAGGTTTTCCTACTTACAAAGCATGTAGAGGTCTGTAATTTTTATCATAGGTACACTTCAACTGTGAGAGAAGGAATCTAAAACAAAAATCCAGAAAATCACATTGTATGATTTTTAAGTAATTAATTTGCATTTTATTGCATGACATAAGTATTTGATACATCAGAAAAGCAGAACTTAATATTTGGTACAGAAACCTTTGTTTGCAATTACAGAGATCATACGTTTCCTGTAGTTCTTGACTAGGTTTGCACACACTGCAGCAGGGATTTTGGCCCACTCCTCCCTACAGATCTTCTCCAGATCCTTCAGGTTTCGGGGCTGTCGCTGGGCAATACGGACTTTCAGCTCCCTCCAAAGATTTTCTATTGGGTTCAGGTCTGGAGACTGGCTAGGCCACTCCAGGACCTTGAGATGCTTCTTACGGAGCCACTCCTTAGTTGCCATGGCTGTGTGCTTCGTGTCGTTGTCATGCTGGAAGACCCAGCCACGACCCATCTTCAATGCTCTTACTGAGGGAAGGAGGTTGTTGGCCAAGATCTCGCGATACATGGCCCCATCCATCCTCCCCTCAATACGGTGCAGTCGTCCTGTCCCCTTTGCAGAAAAGCATCCCCAAAGAATGATGTTTCCACCTCCACGCTTCACGGTTGGGATGGTGTTCTTGGGGTTGTACTCATACTTCTTCTTCCTCCAAACACGGCGAGTGGAGTTAGACCAAAAAGCTCTATTTTTGTCTCATCAGACCACATGACCTTCTCCCATTCCTCCTCTGGATCATCCAGATGGTCATTGGCAAACTTCAGACAGGCCTGGACATGCACTGGCTTAAGCAGGGGGACCTTGCGTGCGCTGCAGGATTTTAATCCATGACGGCGTAGTGTGTTACTAATGGTTTTCTTTGAGACTGTGGTCCCAGCTCTCTTCAGGTCATTGACCAGGTCCTGCCGTGTAGTTCTGGGCTGATCCCTCACCTTCCTCATGATCATTGATGCCCCACGAGGTGAAATCTTGCATGGAGCCCCAGACCGAGGGTGATTGACCGTCATCTTGAACTTCTTCCATTTTCTAATAATTGCGCCAACAGTTGTTTCCTTCTCACCAAGCTGCTTGCCTATTGTCCTGTAGCCCATCCCAGCCTTGTGCAGGTCTACAATTTTATCCCTGATGTCCTTACACAGCTCTCTGGTCTTGGCCATTGTGGAGAGGTTGGAATCTGTTTGATTGTGTGTGGACAGGTGTCTTTTATACAGGTAACGAGTTCAAACAGGTGCAGTTAATACAGGTAATGAGTGGAGAACAGGAGGGCTTCTTAAAGAAAAACTAACAGGTCTGTGAGAGCCGGAATTCTTACTGGTTGGTAGGTGATCAAATACTTATGTCATGCAATAAAATGCAAATGAATTATTTAAAAATCATACAATGTGATTTTCTGGATTTTTGTTTTAGATTCCGTCTCTCACAGTTGAAGTGTACCTATGATAAAAATTACAGACCTCTACATGCTTTGTAAGTAGGAAAACCTGCAAAATCGGCAGTGTATCAAATACTTGTTCTCCCCACTGTATCTTCCAAAATACAAAGAAAATCCACAAAGTGGTAAAAACAGCAAGGGAAAAACAAACCTCAAAAGACTAATCCAAAATACAAAAGAACAAAACCAGAGAACCTCTGGAAAATCCAACAAGAGAAAAATATATGTTCACAACAAGGCTTGGGCTGGGGCTGGGTGCTAACATACAAACACTGAGCAAGGAACTGAGGAACACACAGGGATTAAATACTAACAAGGGAACGACATACAGGTGCAAACAATAATTAGAGCAAGGGAAAAACAAAAGGTACAAAAAAGGTGCAATGGGGACATCTAGTGACAAAAAAACAGAACAGTCCTGGCCAAAACCTGACAGTAGGTTGGAAAAAGTATGTGAACCACTAGACTAATGACTTCTCCGAAAGCTAATTGGAGTCAGGAGTCAGCTAACCTGGAGTCCAATCAATGAGATGAGATTGGAGATATTGGTTAGAGCTGCCTTGTCCTATAAAAAACACTCACAAAATTTGAGTTTACTATTCACAAGAAGCATTGCCTGATGTGAACCATGACTCGAACAAAAGAGAACTCAGAAAACCCAAGATTAAGAATTGTTGACTTGCATAAAGCTGGAAAGGGTTACAAAAGTACCTCTAAAAGCCTTGATGTTCATCAGTCCACGGTAAATGGAGAAAGTTCAGCACTGTTGCTACTCTCCCTAGGAGTTGCCGTCCTGCAAAGATGACTGCAAGAGCACAGTGCAGAATGCTCATTGAGGTTAAGAAGAATCCTAGTGTCAGCTAAAGACTTACAGAAATCTCTGGAACAATCTAATATCTCTGTTGACGACAATACGTACAGCACTAAACAAGAATGGTGTTCATGGGAGGACATCACAGAAGAAGCCACTTCTGTCGAAAAAAAACATTGATGCACGTCTGAATTTTGCAAAAGTGCACCTGGATCAGCGCTACTGGAAAAATATTCTGTGGACAGATGAAACTACAGTTGAGTTGTTTGGAAGGAACACACAACACTATGTGTGGAGAAAAAAAGGCACAGCACACCAACATCAAAACCTCATCCCAACTGTAAAGTATGGTGGAGGGAGCATCATGGTTTGGGGCTGCTTTGCTGCCTCAGGACCTGGACAGCTTCCTATCATCTATGGAAAAATGAATTCACAAGTTTATCAAGACATTTTGCAGTAGAATGTTGGGCTATCTGTCTGCCAATTGAAGCTCAACAGAAGTTGGGTGATGCAACAGGACAACGACCCAAAACAGAAGTAAATCAACAACAAAATGGCTTCAACAGAAGAAAATACGCCTTCTGGAGTGGCCCAGTCAGATTCCTGACCTCAACCCAATTGAGATGCTGTGGCATCATACCAGTTCATACCAGACATCCCAATAATATTGCTGAACTGAAACAGTTTTGTAAAGTGGAATGGTCCAAAATTCCTCCTGACCATTGTACAGGTCTGATCCGCAACTACAGAAAACGTTTGGTTGAGGTTATTGCTGCCAAAGGAGGGTCAACCAGTTATTAAATCCATGGGTTCACATACTTTTCCCACCCTGCACTGTGAATGTTTACACGGTGTGTTCAATAAAGTGTATAATTGAAAACGTGTAATTGTTTGTGTGTTATTAGTTTAAGCAGACTGTGTTTGTCTGTTGTTGTGACCTAGATGAAGATCAGATCAAATTGTATGACCAATTTATGCAGAAATCCAGTTATTTCCAGAGTTCACATACTTTTTCTTTCCACTGTAGGTTCTCTCCCTGCTTGAAACGTTACAGACAAATATCTCACTATTTGCAAGTTTTATGGGCAAATGTTATTTTTTTAGGGGTGGAAGTAATTTTTTCCACCGGCTGTTTTTTTTGTATACTGCCCTGAGCATTAATGTCCAATAATTCAAACTAGTATAATTGTCTTCACTATACAGTATGTTGGCTAAACATGGACATGAATGACGTGTCACTATTGTTGTTTCTTGCTAGGCACATGAAGTTTTGTCATGGTTGCTGGGTTAGGGGCAATTTAACACATTAAAATGACCCTGAGCTAAGTTGCCAAATTATGAAAACAAGTGATTATTAAGATTGTATAAATTATACATGAATTATACAAATACTAAGTTTAGATAGCCTTGGGGTCCTGTAGAGTGCCAAATAAGTTGTAAACAGATATAACCTGGGCACCATCAGACTGTTCAGATGTTATGTATGGCCATGCACAAACATGGGTGTTACTGTAATTATTGGTTATGTACAAAGAAATACTAATATTTTTTGCAAAATCATTACATTTGTCTATCATATGATAATTCATGAATATGAATTATCATATTATACAGTAAAAGACAAACTGTCACAAAAACTGTTACTTACAAAAACTGTTATTCAAAATACAGAAATTTGTCTTGTATGATGCATTTTGCATCATATGGTTACATGTCTTGAAAACATGATTGTTTACAAGCAAAAAAATGTGGGACTATGTCAACAATGGACTAATGAAATGAATACCAAAATATAGTTTTTGGGTGGAGTTTTCCTTTAAGTGGATGTATTGACCCCAACTACTGTTACAATTGCACAGGGGCAAATGTAACGACCAGACTTTTCAGATTAAAAGCAATATTGTGATCTGACCATCTTATGTACAGATATATACATGGTATGAATGATTAGGAGACAGATATCAGTTTCTTATATAAAACAATGGCTGTCCTAGTTCAAGTGGTCCCTGAGCGACAGGGTAAAAGACAAAAACTGTTACAATTGCCCCCAGTCTCCCCTAATGCCAAACAGTATTCCAATTATATTATATTTGGATGAATAGATTTAGATGTATTTAGTCCATTCACGTAGATTTTGAAACAGGGGTCTTCTTGACCTCCAATAGTTTAGTTCTACCAGTAGACTGGAAGTGGAAGCAAGAAAGTTGCCTTCTTTTCCAAATCGAATCAAATTAGACAGTGAATTATCTCACTAGGCACGCTCTTCGATCCCAAATAAAACCTACACAACAGAACCTAATCAAATATGCTTAAAAAACAAGATCACAAAAAAGCTACCTGCTACCATATAGATGTAGATGACTCAACAGCTGGATGAAGTTCTCTTTATAAAAACACATCATCTAATTGAAGACGATAGGGATTTCATGGCAATTATTATGAAGTACTTTTCATTACCTGGAAAGAGAGGCACTTCAACAAATGACATCATCATCTCTGAGCCTTTCTGCTTCCCAGAATCTCCTAGTTGTCAGCATCTAAAATGATCCCTGTCACTCATTGTTTCGAAAATGTATAGGCTACGAAAAAGCAGCCTACATTTGAGACATCCAACAAGCTACCAAGGAGAGCACTTGTTTGAAACAATCCCTGGCTGAAAACAAACCAGGTGTGTATAAGTGGTGCACCTGTATCTTTATAGGAATAAACAATCAATGGCCACTGTTAGACACTATAGACTCGTGCTCAAGAGGACCAGTATTGGACTGTTGCCAATACTCTCAAAAACCCTCATCTCATCAGGGTAATCTACGTTTCAAACAACAACTAAGAGGACACCGCGCCACTTTTTTGGTAAACAGCTGAGAGATAGGGCTGGAGAAATGTAACCACTCTCAAATTCATAGATTCAATTTATGGATGCAAGGACTGACCACCCGTGAGATCAAAATGATCTTAACCATGTTTTGAAGCTATACATTTTTAGTTTACAATTACACTGTTTACAAACATTGGAGTTAAACCAGTTTATATTTTGGGCTCTGATGGGGTGAGACAGTTAGTTGAATTAAACCCATGAGGGATTTATAAGTTATAATCCTCAAGAATAAATGACTATAAATGGCTACTTTAAAAGTTTTAAAAAATGCATACCAACCCCAGATTTCCACTTTAATGGTACCACAACAACTTCAACTACCAAGACAACTGAAGCAAGCACACACATTTTCTTCAGAAAATGTATATTTCTTTAGTTGTGTTTACAATTCATAAATAATTACAATAAAATAACAATATTTTCAATAAAAGGTGTTTCTTTATTATTGAAAACCAAGATTTATTTTGCGCATTGAACTCTCAAGACAGCCAGGGGATGGAGCCCATGTAATCATTCCACAGCTTGAGTTGGTCAAAGTTTGTCTTCACAGTCTGTCAGGTTTTGGCCAGGACTGTTCTGGTTTTTTGTCACTAGATGTCCCCATTGCACCTTTTTTGTACCTTTTGTTTTTCACTTGCTCTAATTATTGTTTGCACCTGTATGTCGTTCCCTTGTTAGTATTTAATCCCTGTGTGTTCCTCAGTTCCTTGCTCAGTGTTTGTATGTTAGCACCCAGCCCCAGCCCAAGCCTTGTTGTGAACATATATTTTTCTCTTGTTGGATTTTCCAGAGGTTCTCTGGTTTTGTTCTTTTGTATTTTGTATTAGTCTTTTAAGGTTTGTTTTTCCCTTGCTGTTTTTACCACTTTGTGGATTTCTTTGTATTTTGGAAGATATCTATTTTTTATTAAACCACCATCTCTAGTACTGCTGTGTCTGCCTCATCTTCTGGGTTCTGCCGATTTAGTGACTGTTTCTCGCACCGGGTCCTGACACAGTCTTCATTATTAAGTCCATCAACGACCCATCAGACCACACCCACCTGCCCTCCTTGTCAGTGTCATACAGCCCGATCCAGGTGTACCTCTCTGCAGGGTCTTGACTCTTGACCAGCTTCTGGATAAACTTGTGTTCATTCTCACTATGCACTGAGGCCAGGTTTGCTTCCTGAGCCACACAGTAAGATTCAGTGTCGGCCCAATCCAATTGTGAAGCAACGTACTTATAGCAGTGTCCGCTAAAGCTGTACCAGCCCATGTCGCAGGATTTTTGGGATAGCTCTTCCTCCTGGTCTGGCACGGTCCTGTTCAGCATCCAATGCCAGGCTGAGGAGAGAGACGAGGAATACTAACATGGTGCTGAGTGTTGGTGCTGAGTGCTGATGGGCAGACACTGGGAGGTGAGCTGGGTTGCAATGGGTCCTGCCATTTTAAAGTGTGCTGGTGGCCATGATATCATTGGTATATCTTTTACAACTAAGAGTGAATGTTATATAAATGTACTATTGGCTTCAGCTTTTACAGAAGCTGCTTAGTTAATATATTTAACTTCAGAGCAACAACAAAAAAACTAATTCAAAAAGTGTAAAAATAAATAAATAAATAGTGTTAATTTTTCACAAAAAGTGTCAGCAGCTCTACAGCCCTTTCAGAAAAGTGTATTGGCATGTAAGCCTGGGGTAATATGAGCTCTGCAACTGTGTTCTTCCATTTATTTTTCCAACAAGTGTTGATACAAGGCTTCTTGACAAACAACACACATATTTGAAAATGAAATTTTGAAGGAGTGGATCTACAGTAAGCAATTCTAGCAAGTGGTTAGTGTTATAGTTCTGAGCTCAGTTCAGACAGAACTTTCCCATTGGCCTTTATGCTGCGTTCAAAACAATTGGACACTGGGAACTCTCCGACTTCCAACTTCAGTGCGTTCAAGACAACTGGGAACTTGAAAAAAAACTAGCTCGATGGGAAAAATTATTTTGAATGATCGTCCAACTCGGAATCAGAAGTCGGAAACTCTGGCGTCTTTCTAGAGCTCCTAATTTCCGACCTGAAGATCACTGACGTCATGATTTGACCTGGAGTCCCCAGTTCTCTTGAAAGCACCACAAGGCTCAATCTCAGCATCCCCCCAATCCAACATTCTCACAAGGTCTCATCCAATGATGTATACTGAACAAAAATATAAACTTAACATGTAAAGTGTTGGTCCAATGTTTCATGAGCTGAATTAAAAGATCCCAGACATTTTCCATTTCTCTAAAATGTTGTGCACAATTTGGTTTACATCCCTGTTAGTGAGCATTTCTCCTTTGCCAAGATAATCCATACTGTAGCATATCAAGAAGCTGATTAAACAGCTTGATCATTACACAGGTGCACCTTGTGCTGGGGACAATAAAGGTCCACTCTAAAATGTGCAGTTTTGTCACACAACACAGTGCCACAGATGTCTCAATTTTTGAGGGAGCATGCAATTGGCATGCTGACTGCAGGAATGTCCACCAGAGCTGTTGCCAGATAATTTAATGTTAATTTCTCTACCATAACCCGCTTCCTACGCAGTTTCAGAGAATTTGGCAGTACGTCCAACCGGCCTCACAACCACAGATGACGTGTAACCACACCAGCCCAGGGCCTCCACATCCGGCGTCTTCACCTGTGGGATCGTCTGAGACCAGCCACCTTGACAGCTGACAAAACTGTGGGTTTGCTCAACTGAAGAATTTCTGCATAAACTGTCATAAACCATCTCAGGGAAGCTCATCTGCCTGTGGGCGAGAGGTTGCTGATGTCAACGTTGTGAACAGAGTGCCCCATGGTGGCGGTGGGGTTATGGTATGGGCAGGCATAAGCTTCGGACAGCGAACACAATTGCATTTTATCGATGCTAATTTAAATGAACAGAGATACAGTGATGAGATCCTGAGGCCCGTTGTCGTGCCATTCATCCGCCACCTCATGTTTCAGCATGATAACGCACAACCCTATGTCACAATGATCTGTACACAATTCCTGGAAGTTGAAAATGTTTCTTCGGGGGATTGGAGGGACGCCATGTGCGACTGACGTGTTTTCCGTTTGCTCCCGTGGTATTTTTAAAGTTTATGTGAATTTTGCAGCAGAACCGTATTTATTTTCATATATTATTTTGGTGATCCCTTCCCGTAAAAACCAAGACTACTTTACTTCCAAATGTCAGCATGTCGACGAAACATAAGGCCAAAAGCATGACTTTGAGAAAACCCGGCCTACAAGACACACTCTCATCACCGCCCTCTCCTGAGCCTGACGGCCCGGGGACTGACACTTTACCCGGGGGGGCGGCTTGGCCTGGCGGCGCTGAAATGAACATTCTCGAGGCCATCAAACTACTACGCTCTGAGATAGTTGAAATGAAAACGGAGGTGGTTGCTACGATCGAGGCCCGAATAAAGGAGGTTTCTGATACTTTAAAAGCAGATCTAACCATCCTGCGGAACGAGACGGTGCCAGCAATCACATCACTCAAAACAACAATGGCGTCGCACACTACAACGATTGCAGCACTGGAGACCTCCGCTACAAATGTCTCCGACTTAACTACATCCCTGGAGGCTGACGTGAAACGCCTAGCTGCGGATTTGAAAAAGGTGAAGGAGAGCTGTGTAAGTTTAGAGGGATTCTCTCGCCGCAATAACCTGAGACTTGTATCAGTTCCAGAGTCAGCGGAAATGCCTCGCGCCACGGATTTCGTTTCTGGGCTGCTGAAGGATGTTCTTGCCTTAGATGAAAAGCCCCTGATTGATCGTGCCCACCGGTCGCTGCGCCCAAAGCCCCGGGATGGGGAGAGGCCCCGTGACATAATTCTTCGAGTGCACTTTTTCCATGAGAAGATGGAGATTCTCCGACGAGCCCGCAATACCACTCTGAGCTTTCAAGGACAGAGCTTCTCCATCTACCAGGACTACTCCCCCACTGTTTCCAGGCAGCGCGCATCTTTCGGACAGGCCAGACGACTACTATGGGACCATCCAGGTGTGAAGTACGGACTGCGATTCCCGGCCCGTTTATGGCTATCTCATGATGGTAAAGACTACACATTTGAATCTCCGGATGAGGCTCTCTCTCACATTCAACGTCACATCAATAAGTCTTGAACTTGCTCATAGTTCAGCAACTGTTGCTTGCGAACTGTGGATAGTAAGTAACCCACCTGTGGTACAATTATGTTTAGCTACAACATGCTAATTTTGTATAGTTGGGGAGTTGGCGAATTATTTGTTTACTGCATCCGTTTGCATTGACCCAGTAAACAGTAAATGCTTCCCGAGGCGACACGTTTTTTGGGGTCTTCACTTAAATTTTAAAAGTTCTGAGAGTCATTTATGCCCAGCAAGCGTTCAACGTTGCGCACACGTAGTTTTTTGGTCTTGGTTGTAAGCTGTCTCAGCATTCAACTAGACAACTATTATAATAATAATAATTATTATTATTTTTGATTGTCTTACTACGATTTCCTTACTTCAAATTAGGTTTTCGGCTGAGAGCCTTTATACATTTTCTTTATTTTCTTTATTTTCTCTCAAATGCCTGTTATAAGACTGGGAATATAATTATATACATCTACAAGTGGTGCTTTTGTAATTTCGTCTGCACAAGGGATTCACTTTTATTTTTTTATTTAAAAAATGATTATCTCTTTTTGCTGTTTGATCCACTAACAAAACGTGACTTTAAAGAGCGGGACTGTGGGTTTAGGTTTAAGACCGCACTCTCACAGACATACTGTGCGAAGAGAACATGTTCTATTTAGGCTTGTACCTCGTTTGGGGAGGTATTGTCTGGGATGGGGGGAGGGGGTGGGGGGAGGGGTTGAATTGTTCAGTTCTAATGTTGTCATTCTGTCTTTTTTGTTTTCTTCTCTGTACTTTTTCCAAACATCTACCACCGTACATTATTACTCTGAGACAAGTTATTCTGGGGTTTTTGGGCGCTCATTGCTTTTCCATTCTATGCTCTAATGACAGGGTTGTATAACGGGAATGCCCAGAGGGGCCGAAACAATGCGATCAAGTACATTTCGTGGAACATCAAAGGGGTTAATAACCCAGTGAAGCGTAAGAGGGTGTTGACACACTTAAAGGGTTTGAATGCAAATGTTGCATTTCTACAAGAGACTCACTTGAGGACTGGTGAGCACTTTAGGATGCGTAGGGACTGGGTTGGTCAAGTGTTCCACTCTAACTTTCATAGTAAATCAAGAGGGGCTGCCATTTTGGTTGATAAAGCTACTCCCTTTGTAGCTTCTGAGGTTATCGCTGATCCTAAGGGACGATACGTCATAGTAACCGGTAAACAGTTTTCTACCCCTCTTGTTTTGGCTAGTGTTTATGCTCCCAATTGGGATGACACAAGTTTCATTTCTTCCTTTTTGTCTGCTATACCCAATTTAGATTCTCATTTGTTGATTTTAGGGGGGGATTTCAACTGCAAAATGTCCCCAGTTCTTGACAAGTCCTCACGAACAACTACAGGCCCATCTAAATGTGCCCTACTTATCCAAGCCTTTCTTCAGAAATATGCCATGTTCGAGGCCTGGCGTTTCCTACATCCTACAGATAGACAGTATTCCTTTTATTCTCATGTTCATCAAACATACTCCCGGATTGATTACTTCTTTTTGGACAAAAAACTTCTGCCTAACCTTCGGCAGTGTACTTACAAGAGTATTGTTATTTCTGACCATTCACCATTAGTGCTTGAACTAGAGTTTCCCCAGCGACCTCCTATGTGTTATCAATGGCGTCTTAACCCCATTTTACTCTCAGATAAGGAGTTTGTCAATTTCATTTCTTCTGAAATCACCTTATTCCTAGAAACTAATTCAACACCAGGTATGTCCTGCTCTACCATATGGGAGTCTCTCAAAGCATACCTACGTGGCCAAATTATTTCTTATACAGCCAACCAAAACAGAGTTTGCGCTCAGCGACTTCGGGACCTGAGCGAATCCATAGCCACATTGGATGAGAAGTATGCTACGGTTCCTTCCTCTGATCTGCATAAAGAGCGCCAACTACTCCAATCTGAATTTGATGAGCTTTCTACCAGGCAAGCTGAACAGTTACTCTTGCGAGCTCGGTACAGAGTGTATGAACAAGGCGACAAGGACAGTAAACTCCTTGCACATCAGATCCGTAAATCTGAGGCCTCACGTTTAATCCCACAAATAAGGACCCCGTCTGGTGCCACCACAGTTATACATAAAGAGATCAATGATCAATTCAAACAATTTTACTCTGCGCTATACACCTCTGAATCCCCTCAAGACCCTTTGCTGATTGATTCCTTCTTTAATGGCCTGAATATGCCTTCAATTGATACAGACACCCATGACTGTCTAGAAGAAGAATTTACACCTGAGGAGATTGCAACAGCAGTGTCCGCAATGAAAAGTGGTAAATCACCGGGTCCGGATGGTTTTCCAACCAAATTTTACAGGACGTTTTCTGGTCTGCTTTGCCCATTCTTGTCTCGACTATTTGCAGAGTGCCTTAATACCTCAAAGCTACCGCCTAGTCTTTATCAGGCTTCAATTTCATTACTATTAAAGAAAAACAAAGACCCCCTGGAATGTGGATCCTATCGCCCAATCTCGCTTTTAAACTGTGATTACAAAATCCTAGCCAAGCTTTTAGCCATCCGTATGGAAGGCTCGCTGCACCAAGTAATACACTCTGACCAGACTGGCTTTGTGAGAAATAGGCATTTATTTTTCAATATTAGGCGCCTTATGAATATACTGTACTCCCCAGCGTCGGAGGACCCAGAGGTGGTGGTCTCACTTGATGCAGAAAAAGCGTTTGACCGCGTTGAGTGGGATTACCTAACAGCTACCCTTTATAGATTTGGCTTTGGCCCCAAATTCATTGCGTGGATAAAGATTCTTTATTTTTCCCCCATGGCTTCGGTACGGACTAACAACTTGTCCTCTGACTATTTTCCCTTGCACCGCGGATCCAGACAGGGCTGTCCACTCTCCCCCTTGTTGTTTGCTTTGGCAATCGAACCTCTCGCCATTGCACTACGCTCTAATGATGCCATTCAAGGAATAATCAGGACGGGCTCAGAGCAGAAAGTCTCGCTATATGCGGATGACCTCCTTTTGTTTATCTCTAACCCTGATACCTCATTGCCACGCGCCTTATCTGTTCTTAAAAGGTTCGGATCATTCTCAGGGTACAAGCTGAATCCAGGCTAGAGTGAGCTGTTACAAGGCTGCTTTAAAGTGCTCTTTTACAAGTTCTCAGTTTAGGATTGTCCGGGATCAATTCACCTACTTGGGAGTTAAAGTGACAAGGAAATATTCAAATCTGTTTCAGGAAAACTTGGTTGCTCTAGCAGACAGTTTGAAACAATCTTTTACTTTTTGGAATTCGCTACCTCTTTCTCTTATCGGAAGGATTAATGTCATTAAAATGAGTGTGTTGCCCAAATTTCTATATTTATTTCAATGTTTACCCATTTTTATTCCAAAATCTTTTTTTATTTCACTGGATCAAACATTCATGCATTTTATTTGGGATGGCAAGGTACCACGGATTGGTAGAAAACATTTACAGAAGCCTAAGTCATTGGGGGGTTTAGCTCTACCAAATTTTCAGACATACTATTGGGCTGCAAATTTCAGAGCCCTTCTGTACTGGCTGCAGACTGATCCTACTGGCCCTAGACCACTCTGGGTCCAGATGGAGTCTGAATCGTGTAAACCTGCTGCACTTTCTTCTGTGTTGTGCTCGTCTCTCCCAGTGTCCCTAGGCAAAAGGTGTGTCAACCCAATTGTAAAGCAGTCTCTTAAAATTTGGAATCAGTTCTGTTTAGCCTTTGGCCTCCGAGGCTTTTCTCTATCAGGCCCAATCAATCAGAACATTTTATTTCCTCCATCTTTGAATGATGGGGCTTTTGGCATATGGCACTCACTAGGCCTCTCCTCACTAGCCCAATTATTCTTTGATGATACATTTGCCTCTTTTGCTCAGCTACAGGAAAGGTTCAACCTCCCCCAATCCCACTTTTTCCGCTATCTCCAGACTAGGAACTTTGTCAGAGCTAACACACCTGAATTTCCCCATAGGCCTGCGAATACAGCTATAGAGAGCATCCTGGAGCTGAACAAGCTTCCTAGGGGCACAATTTCAGATGTATATGCAATCATTCATGACTTACAGAACCCTTCTTTGGTGCCTTTAAAGACTCGATGGGAAAAGGATTTGGGGGAGGAACTTGGGGAAGACACCTGGGAATCTGTGCTGCGCAGGGTGCATTCGTCCTCTTTTAGCACTAGACACAGCCTCATTCAATTCAAGGTGGTTCACCGTATCCACTGGTCTGGGGCCAGACTTGGAAGAATATTCTCTGATTTTGATCCTACCTGTGTCAGATGTAAAATTGAACCAGCCACACTGTTGCATATGTTCTGGGGCTGTCATAAACTGTCAGGTTTCTGGGAATTAATATTTAAATGTTTCTCTGATATATATGACACGGTTATAGATCCCTCTCCCCTTACAGCCCTTTTTGGAGTACTGCCCATAGGTACCCCCCTGTCAAGAATCCAGTCGGACACTGTTGCTTATACAACTCTTTTAGCTAGACGGCTAATACTACAGAACTGGAAGATGGCAGCTCCCCCATCTTATAAATATTGGGTGAGAGTTGTGTTGTGCTCTCTGAAACTAGAAAAAATTCAATTCAATTCACGTGGGAACCCCAAACTGTTTAATGAGGCTTGGGCTCCATTCCGGTCTTACTTTAAACAGTCCATCCTTTGATGGCATTCCTATTAAAACCAAAATAAGTCTGTATTTGACCCCCCTGTGACTTAGGGGTTGGATGAGCGGGTTGGAGCGGGTTGGAGCGAGCGGTCGCATTTCACACTTCGCGCCGCTGGTAGTATTACTTTTCATTACATTTCATTATAGTACAACGGTTTGATTTGTCTGATCTTAGCAATTATTTTTAGCTAGCTACATAGCCGTCTTTGTATCAAAGATAATTGTGTAGTTTATCGTAGTTATCGTAATTCGTCGTCCTAACGTAGTCAACACTGCTATCTGGCCAGCAGCTAGCCAGCTAGCCAACATCCACCGTCTACCGAATAGCAGCACTGTAGAAACTATTACATTCAACGGAGCGACTTGATTAGTGTAGTGTTAGCTAGCTACATAGTTGTCTTTGCTGTCTTCGTAATTTACCGAGGTTAGCTAGCCAGCTATTTGTCGTCCCTATTTGTTGTCCCTCTTAACGTAGGAAACACTGCTAGCTAGCCAGCAGCTAGCCAGCAGCTAGCCAGCAGCTAGCCAGCTAGCCAACGTCTACCGAATAGCAGCACTGTAGAAACTATTACATTCAACGGAACGACTTGATTAGCGTAGTGTTAGCTAGCTTCATAGTTGTCTTTGCTGTCTTCGTAATTTACCGAGGTTAGCTAGCCAGCTATTTGTCGTCCCTCTTAACGTAGGAAACACTGCTAGCTAGCCAGCAGCTAGCCAGCAGCTAGCCAGCTAGCCAACGTCTACCGAATAGCAGCACTGTAGAAACTATTACATTCAACGGAACGACTTGATTAGCGTAGTGTTAGCTAGCTACATAGTTGTCTTTGCTGTCTTCGTATCCGAGATAATTGTGTAGTTTAGAGTGTGTAGTTTAGTTTAGAGTAATTATCGTAATTTACCGAAGTTAGCTAGCCAGCTATTTGTCGTCCCTGTTAACGTAGGAAACACTGCTAGCTAGCCAGCAGCTAGCCAGCTAGCCAACGTCTACCGTCTACCGAATAGCAGCACTGTAGAGACTATCACATTTACATTACATTGCAACGGAACGACTTGGTTAGTGTAGTGTTAGCTAGCTACATAGTTGTCTTTGCTGTCAAGATAATTGTGTAGTTTTGAGTAATTGTCTAGGTTACCTAGCCAGTTACCGAGGCTACCTAGCCAGCTACACTTTCAAACTAAGTCAACAACGCAGCCACTGCTAGCTAGCCTACTTCAGCAGCACTGTATCATTTTAGTCAATAAGATTTCTTGCAACGTAAGTTTAACTTTCTGAACATTCGAGACGTGTAGTCCACTTGTCATTCCAATCTCCTTTGCATTAGCGTAGCCTCTTCTGTAGCCTGTCAACTATGTGTCTGTCTATCCCTCTTCTCTCCTCTCTGCACAGACCACACAAACGCTTCACACCGCGTGGCCGCTGCCTGGTGGTCCCAGCGCGCACGACCCACGTGGAGTTCCAGGTCTCCGGCAGCCTCTGGAACTGCCGATCTGCGGCCAACAAGGCAGAGTTCATCTCAGCCTATGCTTCCCTCCAGTCCCTCGACTTCTTGGCACTGACGGAAACATGGATTACCACAGATAACACTGCTACTCCTACCGCTCTCTCCTCGTCTGCCCACGTGTTCTCGCACACCCCGAGAGCTTCTGGTCAGCGGGGTGGTGGCACTGGGATCCTCATCTCCCCCAAGTGGACATTCTCTCTTTCTCCCCTGACCCATCTGTCTATCGCCTCCTTTGAATTCCATGCTGTCACAGTTACCAGCCCTTTCAAGCTTAACATCCTTATCATTTATCGCCCCCCAGGTTCCCTTGGAGAGTTCATCAATGAGCTTGACGCCTTGATAAGCTCCTTTCCTGAGGATGGCTCACCTCTCACAGTTCTGGGTGATTTTAACCTCCCCACGTCTACCTTTGACTCATTCCTCTCTGCCTCCTTCTTTCCACTCCTCTCCTCTTTTGACCTCACCCTCTCACCTCCCCCCCCTACTCACAAGGCAGGCAATACGCTTGATCTCATCTTTACTAGATGCTGTTCTTCCACTAATCTCATTGCAACTCCCCTCCAAGTCTCTGACCACTACCTTGTATCCTTTTCCCTCTCGCTCTCATCTAACACTTCCCACACTGCCCCTACTCGGATGGTATCGCGCCGTCCCAACCTTCTCTCTCTCTCCCCCGCTACTCTCTCCTCTTCCATCCTATCATCTCTTCCCTCTGCTCAAACCTTCTCCAACCTATCTCCTGATTCTGCCTCCTCAACCCTCCTCTCCTCCCTTTCTGCATCCTTTGACTCTCTATGTCCCCTATCCTCCAGGCCGGCTCGGTCCTCCCCTCCTGCTCCGTGGCTCGACGACTCATTGCGAGCTCACAGAACAGGGCTCCGGGCAGCCGAGCGGAAATGGAGGAAAACTCGCCTCCCTGCGGACCTGGCATCCTTTCACTCCCTCCTCTCTACATTCTCCTCTTCTGTCTCTGCTGCTAAAGCCACTTTCTACCACTCTAAATTCCAAGCATCTGCCTCTAACCCTAGGAAGCTCTTTGCCACCTTCTCCTCCCTCCTGAATCCTCCTCCCCCTCCCCCCCCCTCCTCCCTCTCTTCGGATGACTTCGTCAACCATTTTGAAAAGAAGGTCGACGACATCCGATCATCGTTTGCTAAGTCAAACGACACCGCTGGTTCTGCTCACACTGCCCTACCCTGTGCTTTGACCTCTTTCTCCCCTCTCTCTCCAGATGAAATCTCGCGTCTTGTGACGGCCGGCCGCCCAACAACCTGCCCGCTTGACCCTATCCCCTCCTCTCTTCTCCAGACCATTTCCGGAGACCTTCTCCCCTACCTCACCTCGCTCATCAACTCATCCTTGAGCGCTGGCATACGTCCCTTCCGCCTTCAAGAGAGCGAGAGTTGCACCCCTTCTGAAAAAACCTACACTCGATCCCTCTGATGTCAACAACTACAGACCAGTATCCCTTCTTTCTTTTCTCTCCAAAACTCTTGAACGTGCCGTCCTTGGCCAGCTCTCCTGCTATCTCTCTCAGAATGACCTTCTTGATCCAAATCAGTCAGGTTTCAAGACTAGTCATTCAACTGAGACTGCTCTTCTCTGTGTCACGGAGGCGCTCCGCACTGCTAAAGCTAACTCTCTCTCCTCTGCTCTCATCCTTCTAGACCTATCGGCTGCCTTTGATACTGTGAACCATCAGATCCTCCTCTCCACCCTCTCCGAGCTGGGCATCTCCGGCGCGGCCCACGCTTGGATTGCGTCCTACCTGACAGGTCGCTCCTACCAGGTGGCGTGGCGAGAATCTGTCTCCGCACCACGTGCTCTCACCACTGGTGTCCCCCAGGGCTCTGTTCTAGGCCCTCTCCTATTCTCGCTATACACCAAGTCACTTGGCTCTGTCATATCCTCACATGGTCTCTCCTATCATTGCTATGCAGACGACACACAATTAATCTTCTCCTTTCCCCCTTCTGATAACCAGGTGGCGAATCGCATCTCTGCATGTCTGGCAGACATATCAGTGTGGATGACGGATCACCACCTCAAGCTGAACCTCGGCAAGACGGAGCTGCTCTTCCTCCCGGGGAAGGACTGCCCGTTCCATGATCTTGCCATCACGGTTGACAACTCCATTGTGTCCTCCTCCCAGAGCGCTAAGAACCTTGGCGTGATCCTGGACAACACCCTGTCGTTCTCAACCAACATCAAGGCGGTGACCCGTTCCTGTAGGTTCATGCTCTACAACATTCGCAGAGTACGACCCTGCCTCACACAGGAAGCGGCGCAGGTCCTAATCCAGGCACTTGTCATCTCCCGTCTGGATTACTGCAACTCGCTGTTGGCTGGGCTCCCTGCCTGTGCGATTAAACCCCTACAACTCATCCAGAACGCCGCAGCCCGTCTGGTGTTCAACCTTCCCAAGTTCTCTCACGTCACCCCGCTCCTCCGCTCTCTCCACTGGCTTCCAGTTGAAGCTCGCATCCGCTACAAGACCATGGTGCTTGCCTACGGAGCTGTGAGGGGAACGGCACCTCCGTACCTTCAGGCTCTGATCAGGCCCTACACCCAAACAAGGGCACTGCGTTCATCCACCTCTGGCCTGCTCGCCTCCCTACCTCTGAGGAAGTACAGCTCCCGCTCAGCCCAGTCAAAACTGTTCGCTGCTCTGGCACCCCAATGGTGGAACAAACTCCCCCACGACGCCAGGTCAGCGGAATCAATCACCACCTTCCGGAGACACCTGAAACCCCACCTCTTTAAGGAATACCTAGGATAGGATAAAGTAATCCTTCTGACCCCCCCCCCCCCCCCCTTAGAGTTAGATGCACTATTGTAAAGTGGTTGTTCCACTGGACATCATAAGGTGAATGCACCAACTTGTAAGTCGCTCTGGATAAGAGCGTCTGCTAAATGACTTAAATGTAAAATGAGCATTTCTCTGTGTTTTTTTCTGGGGTGGGGGTGGGGGGCATTAAGGTTGATGTGCTTATTGATTGTGACCTGCGGATGCCTTGTTCATCTTGCCCGGGCAGAGACTAAGGTGTGAGCTTGTTTTTCCCAGTTATTTTTTGTTCACGTTCACGTTCAAATTTTGTTCACGCCTACATAAAATTATTATTATTCATTTTTTATTTTAAAGCATTGTAAACTTTTTATTTTTGGTCCAGTGGATGGTTGGTCTGTGGCCTTGACTGTCTGTGAGTGGTTGCATTTCTCCACCCCATCCCTTGACTGTTTACAGGAACAATGGTGAGGTGTTTGCTCTGTCCCTATACTATAGATTGCCCTTTAACCTTTGTAGCCTTCTGCCTGGTGTGTTTAACTTGTCTAAAGTATGGTATCTTTAAAGCTATTTTTTTTCTTCTTTTCATGTATTATTTGTATTTTTTCTAGTTGAGTATATTATTTATATTGCTTTGTCTTGTCTGTGTGTGTAAAACTTAATAAACAGAGTTTTCAAAAAAAAAAAAATATGTTTCTTCCATGGCCTGCATACTCACCAGACATGTCACCCACTGAACATGTTTGGGATGTTCAGGACTGCTGTAAACGACAACGCATCCCAGTTCCCACCAACATGCAGTAATTTCACACAGCCATTGAAGAGGAGTGGGACAACATGGTCCCGTGTGGCTCAGTTGGTAGAGCATGGCGCTTGCAACGCCAGGGTTGTGGGTTCATTCCCCACGGGGGGACCAGGATGAATATGTATGAACTTTCCAATTTGTAAGTCGCTCTGGATAAGAGCGTCTGCTAAATGACTTAAATGTAAACATTCCACAGGCCACAATCAACAGCCTGATCAACTCAATTCGAAGGAGTTGTGTCGCGATGCATGGGGCAAATGGTGGTCACACCAGATACTGACTGGTTTTCTGATCCACGCCCCTACTTTTTTTTAAAGGTATCTGTGACCAAAAGATGCATAACTGCATTCCCAGTCATGTGAAATCCATGGATTAGGGCCTAATGAATTCATTTCAATTGTCTGATTTCCTTATATGAACTGTAACTCAGTAAAATCTTCGAAATTGTTGCATGTTGCACTTATATTTTTGTTGAGTATAATTTAAAAGTATGCATTAAGGTGTCTGTAATAGAATAAATGTGGCAAAACAAATGTAAACATTAATAAACATTTCTAAAGCTTCCCACCAAAAAATTACACCGGTGGGGGAGTGCCAAGATGGAGGCCCGGTGGCTTCAAAACAGCACCACCAAATAGTAATCTAGTGTGTATATAAATCATTGGTCTCATCAGCAAACAAGAAAACCTCATTCAGGAAGACAAAAGAGAAAGCCATCATATTAGAAATTGCCATTCTTTCTTGTTATCTAATGTTTTTTCTCAATGATTCTGGTGGTTTTTATGCTCTAAATCTCTAAATGTTGTACAACTGCATCAAAACCTCAGTAAAGGCGACAGGGTATTCATGCCTTTCTTTCCAACCATTCAAATCCATTAAAATCCTTGATATGCATGGCCTTTCCTTTCAACATAGCCTAGCTACTTCGCTGCTTTGCCTAGCTTGAAGTAGCTTGAGACGATTTCATATTTTGCTCATGCTTATTGCCTAAACATGTTGTGTAGCTATTGCCTGGGGTAAGCTGTGCACATTTTGCTGTGTCTAAATAATTTGACGCTCGTATCCCTTCAGACAGAAGTAGCATACAGTATACAAGGTGTGACTGTATTCATGACAGGGCAGGCTAGTGAGTACTGGACTGTCCACTTGTCTGAAACGTCATTACCAATTAATACTTTTCACCCAAACTTTTTGCGTTGCGAATTATTCTGATGAAATGTGTCCATATATTGGTATTTTAGTGCCACTTGTCAGTAGTAACTGTGGATACTACATCGGTCAATGGCTGAGCTGAGTTGAGCAGTGTGTCATTTTGTCAGATGATATGAAATATGCCAGCATCAGAGGCTATCGCTTGTGTATCTTGGCTACATTGGTATTTAGATTTGGTGAAAAGTGTTTGTCAATTTCAGTTAATAGACTGTGTCACACTTTTATTTACCAAGCGCTCAAAGCACTTTACATAGTAAGGGGAAATTCACCTCATCCACCACTACTGATGTATAGAACCCATCTGGGTGATGCCATGGCAGCCATTCTGAGCTAGTGTCATGGAGCTGGTGTCAGTCCATGCCTTATAGGCTGACCTGCCTTATTAAATAGGCCTATGGGAGTGGTCGAAATTTACACAATTGCTACCTGGAGGAAAATGGAGGGTCATGCTTTTTAAATGTCAGTCAGGGAGAGGGTTTAGTATTTTTTATTTAGTCCAGAGGAGGGTCATATAATTTGTAATCAATTCACACCTGTACATAGCTCATCTGTAAAGAGCTCATCCAACTACCTCATCCCCATACTGTTATTTAATTTAAATTTTTTTGCTCCAGTATCTCTACTTGCACATTCATCTTCTGCACATCTATCACTCCAGTGTTTAATTGCTATATTGTAATTACATAGCCACTATGGCCTATTTATTACCTTACCTCCCTTATCTTACCTCATTTGCACACACCGTATATATACTTTTCTATTGTGTTATTGACTGTATGTTTGTTTATTCCATGTGTAACTCTGTGTTGTTGTTTGTGTTGCACTGCTTTGCTTTATCTTGGCCAGGTCGCAGTTGTAAATGAGAACTTGTTCTCAACTAGCCTACCTGGTTAAATAAAGGTTAAATAAAAAATAAAATAAATAAATAAACAAACCTAACGCTGGGTTTTCATGAATAAACCTGTTGTGGGTGTGTCGAGGCTTGGCCCCTCTGTCACGTTCCTGACCTATTTTTATGTTATTTTGATTATGTTTAGTTGGTCAGGGCGTGAGTTGGGGTGGGCATTGTATGTTGTGTGTGTTTGGTTAGTCTATGGGTGTTGTATGTGTATGGGATAGTGTTTGTTAGGTTGTCTAGTTATGTCTATGGCTGCCTAGATTGGGTCTCAATCAGAGACAGCTGTCATTCATTTGTCTCTGATTGGGAGCCATATTTAAGGTAGCCATAGGCAGTAGGCTTTTGTGGGTGTTTGTTTCCTGTGTCAGTGTTTGGACCACACTGTCACGTTCCTGACCTATTTCTGTTAGTTTGTTGTATGTGTTAGTTGGTCAGGACGTGAGTTTGGGTGGGCATTCTATGTTGTCTGTTTCTATGTTGGTTTAAGGGTTGCCTGGTATGGCTCTCAATTAGAGGCAGGTGTTTGGCGTTCCTCTAATTGAGAGTCATATTTAGGTAGGTTGTTTCACAGTGTTCGTTGTGGGTGGTTGTCTTCCGTGTCAGTGTTTTGTCGCACCATACGGGACTGTTCGGTTTGTTTGTTCATGTCATTTATGTGTAGGCTATTTTCCCTGTTCGTGCGTTCTTCGTGTTTATGTGAGTTCGTTGTCCAGGTCTGTCTACACCGTTTGTTGTTTTGTTAGTTTTAGTCAAGTTCGTGTTTTCGTGTTTTCTTTAATAAATTATGTGTTCACAACCCGCTGCGCCTTGGTTCCATCACTACTCCTCCTTTTCGATTGAAGAGGAGGAGGACCGCCGTTACAGAACCACCCACCAATCCAGAATCAAGCAGCGGTGTAAACGGAGTAAGGGACATCGCAAGAAGGAGGAATGGACTTGGGACGATGTATTGGACGGTAAAGGTTGCTACACATGGGAGGAGATCCTGGCTGGAAGGGATCGCCTCCCATGGGAACAGCTGGAGGCACTGAGGAGAGCAGAGGCTACCGGAGTGAAGAACCGGAGTTATGAGGGGACGCGTCTAGCACGGAAGGCCGAAAAGCCCGTGAGTAACACCCAAAAATTTCTTGGGGGGGGGTTAAGAGGTAGTGGGCCAAGGGCAGGTAGGAGACCTGCGCCCACTTCCCAGGCTAACCGTGGAGAGCGGGAGTACGGGCAGACACCGTGTTACGCAGTAGAGCGCACGGTGTCTCCTGTACGTGTGCATAGCCCGGTGCGGGTTATTCCACCTCCCCGCACTGGTAGGGCTAGATTGGGCATTGAGCCAGGTGTCATGAGGCCGGCTCAACGCGTCTGGTCTCCAGTGCGTCTCCTCGGGCCGGCATACATGGCACCTGCCTTACGCATGGTTTCCCCGGTTCGCCTACATAGCCCGGTGCGGGTTATTCCACCTCCCCGCACTGGTCGGGCGACCGGGAGCATTCAACCAGGTAAGGTTGGGCAGGCTCAATGCTCAAGAGAGCCAGTACGCCTGCACGGTCCGGTATTTCCAGCGCTACCTTTTCGTCCCAGCCCAGTACCACCAGTGCCTACACTACGCACCAGGTTTCCAGTGCGTCTCCAGAGCCCTGTTCCTCCTCCACGCACTTTTCCTATGGTGCGTGTATCCAGTTCGGTGCCTCCAGTTCCGACAACACGCACTAAGCCTCCTGTGCGTCTCCAGAGCCCTGTACACACTGTTCCTTCTCCCCGTACTCGTCCTGATGTGCGTGCACTCAGCCCGGTGCCACCAGTGCCGGTACCACGCACCAGGAATATAGCACGCTTTGAGAGTCCAGTGTGCCCTGTCCCTGCTCCCCGCACTAGGCTTGAAGTGCGTGTCTCCAGTCCGGTGCCTCCAGTTCCGACACCACGTACCAGGCCTATAGTGCGTCTCAGCCGGCCAGAGTCTGCCGTCTGCCCAGCGGTGCCTGAACTGCCCGTCTGCCCAGCGGCGCCTGAACTGTCCGTCTGCCATACGCCGTCTGAACTGCCCGTCTGCCCAGCGGCGCCTGAACTGCCCGTCTGCCCAGCGGCGCCTGAACTGCCCGTCTGCCCAGCGGCGCCTGAACTGCCCGTCTGCCCAGCGGCGCCTGAACTGCCCGTCTGCCCAGCAGCGCCTGAACTGCCCGTCTGCCATACGCCGTCTGAACTGTCCGTCTGCCATGAGCCTGTAAAGCCGCCCGTCTGCCATGAGCCTGCAAAGCCGCCCGTCTGCCATGAGCCTACAGAGCCGTCCGCCAGACAGGAGCCGCTAGAGCCGTCCGCCAGACAGGAGCCGCTAGAGCCTTCCGCCAGACCGGATCAGCCAGAGCCTTCCGCCAGACCGGATCAGCCAGAGCCTGCCGCCAGACCGGACCGTCCAGAGCCGTCAGCGAGCCATGACCGTCCAGAGCCGTCAGCGAGCCATGACCGTCCAGAGCCGTCAGCGAGCCATGACCGTCCAGAGCCGTCAGCGAGCCATGACCGTCCAGAGCCGTCAGCCAGCCATGACCGTCCAGAGCCGTCAGCCAGCCATGACCGTCCAGAGCCGTCAGCCAGCCAAGAGCGTACAGAGCCAGCCAGCCAGGATCCGCCAGTCATTCTGGTGTTGCCCCTCATTCTGGTGTTGCCCCTCATTCTGGTGTTGCCCCTCATTCCGGTGTTGCCCCTCATTCCGGTGCTGCTCCTTATCCTGATGATTCCCCTTAATTTAGGTGGGGTTATTTGGAGGGTGGGCATTGTGAGGGGGATAAAGAAGCGGGGATTGATTATGGTGGGGTGGGGCCCTCAGCCTGAGCCACCACCGTGGTCAGATGCCCACCCAGACCCTCCCCTGAACTTTGTGCTGGTGCGCCCGGAGTTCGCACCTTAGGGGGGGGGGGTTATGTCACGTTCCTGACCTATTTCTGTTAGTTTGTTGTATGTGTTAGTTGGTCAGGACGTGAGTTTGGGTGGGCATTCTATGTTGTCTGTTTCTATGTTGGTTTAAGGGTTGCCTGGTATGGCTCTCAATTAGAGGCAGGTGTTTGGCGTTCCTCTAATTGAGAGTCATATTTAGGTAGGTTGTTTCACAGTGTTCGTTGTGGGTGGTTGTCTTCCGTGTCAGTGTTTTGTCGCACCATACGGGACTGTTCGGTTTGTTTGTTCATGTCATTTATGTGTAGGCTATTTTCCCTGTTCGTGCGTTCTTCGTGTTTATGTGAGTTCGTCGTCCAGGTCTGTCTACACCGTTTGTTGTTTTGTTAGTTTTAGTCAAGTTCGTGTTTTCGTGTTTTCTTTAATAAATTATGTGTTCACAACCCGCTGCGCCTTGGTTCCATCACTACTCCTCCTTTTCGATTGAAGAGGAGGAGGACCGCCGTTACACACACAGGACTGTTTTGAGGTATGTCACGTTTGTTGTTTTGTAGTTTGTAGTGTTTTCTTGTTATTTACATTAAACATGTACAATTACCAATCCGCATCTTGGTCCGATCCATGCTCCTCCTCGTCTGAGGAGGAGAACGACTTTGACAGCCATTACACCCTCACTGGCCAATCAGAACGTGCTCCATGGCTAAATATGTGGTTGCTTCAAGTTGTGTATTTCTAGTTTTTATGTGTTGCCTTGGAATCAACTCCAATTCCAATGTTAGTCCTTTATAGTTTGTTAAACAATTTGCAAAATGTACACCCATCCCATCTTGGCTAAATATGTTAACTTGAACCAGTTTGAAGTCAACATTGTTCTAAGTATTTGCATGGCTTCAATGTAGAAATATATACAGTACTAGACAAAAGTTTGGACACACCTACTCATTCAAGGGTTTTTCTTTATTTTTACTATTTTCTAGATTGTAGAATAATAGTGAAATAACACATATGGAATCATGTAGTAAGCAAAAAAGTGTTAAACGAATCAAAAATATTTGTTATATTTTAGATTCTTCAAGGTAGCCAATATCTGCCTTGATGACAGCTTTGCACACTCTTGGCATTCTCTCAACCAGATTCCCCTGGAATGCTTTTCCAACAGTCTTGAAGGAGTTCCCACATATGCTGAGCACTTGTTGGCTGCTTTTCCTTCACCTTGCAGTCCAACTCATCCCAAACCATCTCAATTGGTTTGAGGTCAGGTGATTGGGGAAACCAGGTCATCTGATGCAGCACTCCATCACTCTCCTTCTTGATCAAATAGCCCTTACATAGCCTGGAGGTGGGTTGGGTCATTGTCCTGTCGAAAAACAAATGATAGTACCACAAAGCGCAAAGCAGATGGGATGGCGTATCACTGCAGAATGATGTGGTAGCCATGCTGGTTAAGTGTGCCTTGAATTCTAAATAAATCACAGACAGTGTCACCAGCAAAGCACCCCCACACATCACACCTCCTCCTCCATGCTTCACGGTGGGAACCACACATGCGGAGATCATCCGTTCACCTACTCTGCGTCTCACAAAGACACAACGGATGGAACCAAAAATCAAAAATTTGGACTCATCAGACCAAAGGACAGATTTCCTGTGACCAGGCTATAGACATAGTTTCAGGCTTTTATTTTGAAAAATGAGCGAGATTTTTCAAAAGTAGTCAGGTGTCCTCTGATTAGTTCCTGCGCGCGAGAGGGTAGCTCTCCATTTTCTTTTTCTCTCTTATTGAATAGGTTACGGTCCGGTTGAAATATTATCGATTATGTTTGTTAAAAACAACCTGAGGATTGATTATAAAAAACATTTGACATGTTTCTACGAGCATTACGGATACTTTTTGGAATTTTTGTCGAACGGAACGAGGCTTTGGTTTTCTGAACATAACACGCAACCCAAATGGCGTTTTTTTTGTTATAAAAGTAATATTTATCGAACAAAAAGAACATTTGTTGGTAAACTGGGAGTCTCGTGAGTGCAAACATCTGAAGATTATCAAAGGTAAGCGATTCATTTTATTGCTTTTCTGACTTTCGTGACCAAGCTAACCAAGCTAATATAAGGCTAACTGTTCTAGCATTGATTGATACACTCACAAAAGCTTAGATTTCTTTCGCTGCAAAGCATATTTTCAAAATCTGACACGATAGGTGGATTAACAACAAGCTAAGCTGTGTTTTGGTATATTTCACTTGTGATTGCATGATTATAAATATTTTTTGTAATATTTTTGAATCTGATACGTTTGGGAATTTTCTTCTGCCTTTCAGGACCGGAACGAGGCTGTAGTTTTCTGAACATAACTCGCAACCCAAATGGCGTTTTTTTGTTATAAAAGTAATATTTATCGAACAAAAATAACATTTATTGTGTAACTGGGAGTCTCGTGAGTGCAAACATCCGAAGATTATCAAAGGTAAGCGATTCATTTTATTGCTTTTCTAACTTTCGTGACCATGCTAATTTGGGGCTAGCTGTTCTAGCATTGATTGATACACTCACAAAAGCTTGGATTTCTTTCTCTGTAAAGCACATTTTCAAAATCTGACATGATAGGTGGATTAACAACAAGCTAAGCTGTGTTTTGGTATATTTCACTTGTGATTGCATGATTATAAATATTTTTAGTAATATTTTGCGCCCTGCAATTCAGCGGTTGTTTAGGAAAATGATCCCGTAAAAGGGATCCGTAGCGCAGCGAAGTTAACCAATTTAATTATAACAAAGCAAACACTCTGTCCGTTTCTAAGAATTTGTAAGATCCTTATTTGCATAAAATAGACAAAGACCAGCCACCAAATTAATCAATAGTGTTTAGAGAGAGAGCTCTGACGTGCATGTACAAAACCGTTATTTTTATCCCTTCTATTACTAACGCACATACATACACACTAATCTGGATTATCTCCTGAAGTCTCACCACAGTTTATTACCACTTAGCTGACAGTTCCAGTCCCCCCACAGATACGGAAAACCTAGAGGGGCTTTTGCTGTCTTCCCTTATCTCCACAGAGTTATAGCTTAGTCGGTTCAAACATAGGTTAATGATCCACTTAGTTTTCTTTAGGTACACACAGACATTCCTTTCTCCCCCTGTACATGCTACATAACCTCTAATCCTAATGGTTAAGTTTCTGGGTAGAATTATTTAATCATTTATCTTAAACCTTGATAAAATATCTTAACAAGCATTTATTTGGGCTGCAATTTCTGAGGCTGGTAACTCTAATTAACTTATCCTCTGCAGCAGAGATAATTCTGGTTCTTCCTTTCCTGTGGCGGCCCTCATGAGAGCCAGTTTCATCATAGCGCTTGATTGTTTTTGCGAGTGTTTTAGGGAGCGTTTGACAGTGATGAGGAGTGGTCGTTTGACCGCAGACCCATTACGGACGCAGGCAATGAGGCAGTGATCACTGAGATTCTGGTTGAAGTCAGCAGAGGTGTATTTAGAGGGCAGGTTGGTCAGGATGATATCTATGAGTGCCCGTGTTTATGGATTTGGGGTTGTACCTGGTAGGTTCATTGATAATTTGTGTGAGATTGAGGGCATCTAGCTTAGATTGTAGGACTGCCGGGATGTTAAGCATGTCCCAGTTTAGGTCACCTAACAGTACGAGCTCTGAAGATAGATGGGGTGCAATCAAATCACATAGTGTGTCCAGGGCACAGCTATATCATAAAATCACCAGGATAAAAAGAAAACCCATTACTGTTGAACCAGCCTTCTTTATAGTAGGCCTAGGGTAAGGGTAGCCTATGGAGGGATTTTGTTTTTAAAAATGGGAAATGGGAAACAAGCAATTGTTACAGGAAAAGAACTTCTAAATACGAGGTTTACCGGTATTCACCGAGGTTCTCATCTCGTTTCATGATGGGCATGGAAACATGTAGCCGACATCATGGAGGGGGTTTTCAGGTCCTCCAATGCATGTAATATAGGCCTGCCAACAATACATACTGTAGATAAAAAGTGCTAAAAAAATGACATTCATTTGTGTTAAAAAAATTAAGAAATAAAAGTAACAAATAATTAAAAAGCAGCAGTAAAATAACAATAGCGAGGCTATATACAGGGGGTACTGGTACAGAGTCAATATGCGGGGGCACCGTTTAGTCGAGGTAATTAAGGTAATATGTACATGTAGGAAGAGTTATTAAAGTGACTATGCATAGATAATAATAGAGAGTAAAATCAGTGTAAGTGGGGTGGGGGGGGGCAATGCAAATAGTCTGGGTAGCCATTTGATTAGATGTTCAGGAATCTTATGGCTTGGGGTTAGAAGCTGTTTAGAAGCCTCTTGGACCTAGACCTGGCTTAATTCTATAATTGAGAATGTCAATAAGCATTTTTCTACGGCTGGCCATGCTTTCCACCTGGCTACCCCTACCCCGGTCAACAGCCCTGCACTCCCCACAGCAACTTGCCCAAGCCTCCCCCATTTCTCCTTCACCCAAATCCAGATAGCTGATGTTCTTAAGAAATATTATTTGTCCAGTTCAAGGTGAATAATCCCTGTTCTGATGTCCAGAAGCTCTTTTCGGTCATAACAGACGGTAGCAGCAACATTATGTACAAGATAAGTTATAAACAATGCGAGAAAAACTAACATCATAACACTGTTGGTTAAGAGCCCATAAAACGGCAGCCATCTTTTTAAATAATATAGGCTATAGGTGTCACGCTCTGGCCATAGAGAGGCTTTTATTCTCTATTTTGGTTAGGCCAGGGTGTGACTAGGGTGGGCATTCTAGTTTCTTTATTTCTATGTTTTCTGTTTCTATGTTTTGGCCGGGTATGGTTCTCAATCAGGGACAGCTGCCTATCGTTGTCTCTGATTGGGAATCATACTTAGGCAGCCTGTTTTGCCACCTTAGTTGTGGGTAGTTGTCTGTGTTAGTGGCCTGTATAGCCCTAGTCAGCTTCACGGTCGTTTCCTTTGTTATTTGTTTTGTTGGCGACATTTATTTAATAAAGAAATGATATTCGACATAGCACCACATGGTTTAACAGATACATTGACATATGAAGACAAGCCTGACCTCTCCCCTCTCTGGGCCCCAAGTGACTAAGCCCTAGCTGAGAAGGGAAAATGCACTGCCAACCCTATAGTCCAAAGGGAACCATTCTAATGGCAAGTATCTCACAAGCATATGATGAAAATAACATCTTATCTATCTATGTTACCTAACTAATTATGATTCTGCCACGACACAGGGTCCATCTGTAACTGTCCCTGTGCAATGATGTAACCCAGGAAGGACAGAGGAAGCATGAAACTCACATTTCAGCCGTTGGACAGCCGATGGAGAACGTGTTGCTGGTGAGCCTCAGGGTCCTTTTAAAGAAATCAGAATGTCATCCACATAGACAAAAAAAAAAGTCCAATCACATCCCTCAGAATTTCATTAACCAGGCTCTGGAAAACAGCAGGATCGTTAGTGAGACCAAAAGGCATGACCAAATACACAAGAGCAGACTCAGACGAGGAGATTGGGATAAGGTATCCAAGGTTATTGATTGAAAAGCAGGGGAAAGATTGGGTGCAGGCCAGGGGAAGCTTGGGCGGGTTGCAGGAAGCCAGGTTCTGAGGCTGATGCTGGAGCAAGGGGAGTTGGGGCTGGGTAAGTTCGTCTGTAGCGGAATCCAAGGAAGCAGTGGAGTGGGTGTTCTGGGCAGGGTGGCAGAACTGAAGAGACATGGGGCTGGACACAGGGACCAGAGTGGACGGAACTGTAGCGGAGCGAAACCAGCGTCAGGCAAAGGCAACCAGGCTCTATGCATGAGCCAATGGCTAAAACGCAGACTAACTGAGCAGAGGCTACAATCTGGCAGCGTGGAAGTGGCAGTATTTGTAGAGGTCTTGATTATGGAACAGGTTGCAGCTGGTGGAGATCTGCTCTGACTCCAGTACACCTGTCTCCGCCCACAAAATCACACACACAGAGAGAGGGAGAGAGCACTGGAGGAGTGTCGGCAGGTCAAGGAGACACAGGATGAGCAGTAGAGGGCGTGGCAGGAGCAGATGTAAATGAGAATGTGTATATTATTTCATGCCTTAAGAAATAGGCCTATTAATTGATGATTGGTTGTAAATGGTATGGTCCAGGTGGGATGTTCCGAGCTATTTAAACATAGTAATTTCTGTCTTGATGAGATAGGTGTAATGCCGCGTTCACATGCTAGTTGGAACAAGGAAACTCTAACATTTTCGACTTGGAAACTCATTGTAGAAACATGAGCTCAGAGTTTTCCACTTGAAAGTACCAGAATCAACAAATAGGAAGCTCTACGCAAATAACTTACGTTAATTTTAGTTCTGAGGTTCTAAATTTCCGATAGCACATGAATGCAGCATAATGCTGTGTTCAAGACAATTCAGAAACTCTGAAATTTCTGACTTGGAAATTTGTTGTAGCAAGATTAACTTTACCACTTGGAAAATATCAGAATCGACCAACAGGAAGCTCTACACAAAATAACGTACACACATTTTTACTCAGAGGTTCCGAGTTTCCGACTTGTCTTGAAAGCACCATAAGGTTGGCATACTGCTGGTTTAGTTTAGTCATTATTGAGGCCTGGTTATTATGAGCTTAACTTATTATTTGCTTTACTTTCAGTTTACCTGTACAGTCCATATCATGTTTGTTGTGAACTACTGTTCACTGTAAATATACAGTGAACACTTTACCATCTTTTCTGCTTCTCACAGAAACCATCTACGCTAAGAGCAACTCCCTGCTTATCACTGAAACCTTCTCCGCTAAGAGCACCTCCCTGCTTATCACTGAAACTTTCTCCGCTAAGAGCACCTCCCTGTTTATCACTGAAACCTTCTCCGCTAAGAGCACCTCCCTGCTTATCACTGAAACCTTCTCCGCTAAGAGCACTTCCTTCACAGCCAGAAAGCTCACCACACATAAGCTATCACAGAGGTGGGGAGTGAATCATGCCAGTAAGGAAGCAGTGGATGGTTAGATGGTCAAGATAGAGGTTGCGTTCCTGGCCGACTACACGCATTGCATCAACCAATGGTTATGTGCCACGTTATTGAATGGGTAGTCGGGCCTCAGATTGCTATATCATATGTGATTATCTGATATGTTAAACACCTATCTGGCATGTGTCAGAAACAAATACAAATGTGTCTGTAATGTAGTCAGCTAAGAACGTGACCAGAAAAAGGGGCATGTTGGGGATTTAGCCAGGACACTTCATACTCTGTAATACCTCGGTTGAACATTTCATCTGAAGGATGTGTACAGCCACAAGTAATTTATGTGTTGTCATTAACTTGTTATGTTTGTTCCTTATATAATGACAAACCGGGGCGTAGGTTTAACTACTTTTAATGAACATATACTTCAGCTAGAACACTCCATGTTTAGCCATGCAAGACATTCTTTAACCATCTCACCCGCCCGCATAGCCTGCTGGGTAACGTAGTCTAAATGTTATTAACACATAACAACACAAACTGACACAATATTATAACAAGTTATGTTATAACAGAGGTTGTGCAATTCTTATGACAGGACTGTGAAGGAACAGTGGGTTCTGAAGAGCGACCATATCTCACAGACGGTATCCCTCAGGTGAAAAGAAATTTGAGGCGGCAGGTAGCCTAGTGTTGAGTGTTGGGCCATTAACCGAAAGGTTGGTGGATTGAATCCCTGCGCTGGCAAGGTCAAAATATGTCTTTCTGCCACTGAACAAGGCAGTTAACCCACTGTTCCTAGGCCATCATTGTAAATAAGAATTTGTTCTTAAACTGACTTGCCTAGTTAAATAAAAGTTAAATAAAAAATAAAAAAGAGATTCATCGTCATAATTTCTCCTGCAAGCTCACGTGCACACACAGACACACACATCTGATCCCTGGGTCACACATTGATGTTCACACACTCGCTGGTGACGCATGTTTCTCTCTCTTGTCTGAACACCAGGGGGTCGGGCGGTATAAATGTTGTTTTATATTGAGCACCATATGCTCATGTGATTTTTCACGTTTTACTGATATTATATAGACATTTATAAGCAATTTTTCCATGTTCCAAATGAGGAGCATTTAAGCAAATGGACAAACGCTATGAAATGTCTGTAGGGTTAAATCAGTAACACCATTGCAGTAATTGGCCAAATTAAGACCTAAACAGTGTTTTGGGTGAAAATGGTAAGAATATTAGCATTGAAACAAATAAAAGTAGAACAGTTAAATGGTCAAATTGCACCACCCCCTGGACAAAACTCCCATGCTGCTACCTGTGGAAGCATCGCTATACCTGCAGCCAATTACTGTCTTTTATCCGTATACCTAGGACTATCAGTCTAACATCTTAGCCATTACACCAAGGGTGTTATTGAGTTGTGAATTCAAAGTTATATTTGTGAAAAGGCTTTTGTAGGCTACCCAAATGAAGTCGTACGTAAGACACAACACCCCTTACGGAAGCTTTATCGTAGGTGTTTGGGTTGAGAATATAACGATTAATTTGTGAATTTAGATCAAATGTGTGGGAATATCCATGATGAGACATCCCCGCGCCAACCAGTATCATTGAATACCACCAGGTGGCATAACCGATAGAACTCCTACTGGGAGCGTCATCAAAACAATCGTGGTGGTGACTACGTACGGGGTGTGGCTTCTCACTCTGGTCTGAAAGACTGTAAAAGCTCCAAGAGTATGTTTACAACCGAGAGAACTTCTCTTTCCATTTAGTAGCCTAAGCGAAAGAAAGAAAAATCCACAATCTAGATAAAAGACAACTGACTATTAGACCAACAATACACTAGTGAAGCTGTCAACATGTGATTGCATGAAGAGCATATATGTAGAGCCACATCAGTTGTTTGATAGATCAGATATATGTTCCCATATAAATGTTTTATTTTATTTATTTATTTAACCTGGCAAGTCAGTTAAGAACAAATTCGTATTTACAATGACGGCCTACACCGGCCAAACCCAGACGACGCTGGGCCAATTGTGTACCGCCCAATTACAGCCAGTTGTAATACAGCCTGGATTCGAACCAGGGTGTCTGTAGTGACAACTCAAGCACTGAGATGCAGTGCCTTATACCGCTGCGCCACTCGGGACCCCAAATGTAACCCATGCTTGAGGATTTGGCTTTGACCCTTCCCTGTCTTACTTTTTTACTCCACCAAATACATGATTGGGATGTGGTTTCAAATTAGGCTACTGTGTATGTGTTATGGGTGGTTTGTTGAGCTATTACAGTTACTGGGGAACTACAGCAAGGAAGGGTCATATTTGATAAGAAACTAAAGACAAAAGCCTCAGTTTCGTAAAGCATTAATGAGCAGTTGAAGCCTGTTTCGGTAAAAAGCTGGGGAATGGGGCCGGAGAAATGTAACTACTCTCAAATTCATAGACAGAGCTATGGATGCAATGACTGACCATCCATGATAGCAAACTTATAGTTCTACCATGTTTTGAGGCTATATAGTGTTTGTTTACATTTACTTTGTTTACAAACATTGAAGTAAAACAAGCGTATATTTGGGGTTTTGATGGAGTACTACAGTTGAACTAAGCTCATGAGGCATTTATATTCTTCAAGAATCAATGGGTCATATCATTACTTTATAAGTAAAAAAATGGATGTAATAAATGGATATTGCCCCTTTAAGCACTTAAACCCCCTGATTTACTCTCACACACACACACACACACACACACACTGATTTAATTTGAGCAAATAGATTTTGTCATAGGCAACGTAGCAAAAACATTGGTGAAGAAATAGTTCTTGGCGGGAGGGGCAAGTACTTTCCCACCAGAGGGGAAGATTTGACTCATTCTGTTCACAGAAGTATATCTGTTGGGCCACCGTTAACCTTTGGCAATAAAAAATAAGATATTTGCGTTCCAGCAATGCCGCACAAAAAGAGAAGCCATGCCCATCATAAAAAGTCACAGGAGGTGAGTTTTCCGTTTAAAATTATTGTTGCAGGTTAGGCTACTTTTTGAGTCAACTTTTTAAAATGAAGAGACCTAGACCTAGAGGTTACCATAACTGTGCAATCGACAAAGCAACGTTCCAACACATGCATGCGTTTGGATGCAGGAATGTCCGACGATTAAGCGCGAGTTTTGCCTCAATTGGCGTCATCTAACTCGTAGCCAGGTAGAGGTCATTGTTACAAAAACTTACTTTGAGAAACGATTTACTGATATCTTTATGGAAAATGGAATAGGCTATATTACAAGAATCTGGCTTTGTTTGAGGCTTTTTAAAAAACGCGCTTTTGCATTACGCACGAATTGCGCAACCCCAAACACGTATTGTGGTTTTGGATGAAAGGCTGTGAATGCAGTTCAACACTCGACTGTCAATTGGTTATGCGGAAACGCTAGACTCTTTGGTTTAACTTATCTAAAAAGACAAAGCTATATGCCGTAGAATGCAAACCAGCTATATGCCGTAGAATGCAAACCTAGCAGTCTCTTGACATCACCACAACCGCCCCATATAGACACTTCGTTTAGGGTAAGATCGTTATCAGTCTACTGTAACATTGTTTGAACATAAGGGAGTGGTTATGTTCCTGAAACGCATGGGAAATAATTATTCTTAAAAAAGACACGGAAAACAGGCTAGACTAGAGGCTACACATGTTGGGACAGAGGTATCCGTAGGCTATAGTCGATTCTTCTCATCTTAACTGCTTCTCACCGTTTTTCCCATGGCGTATGCTGCCTATTGGATGAGCCTTGTGAGTATATGGCTATTAGCCAGCTATTTCTCATTCAACGTCTAAATTAACATAACATCCTTCAGGCAGTAAGATATCTGGGCATGTGCATCACCATCTGAGGCAGCATTATTTTAGACACTTAAAATAGTTCCACTGTTGGAAACAAAACAGACATTCCAACTATTGTCTTGGTAAAGTTGATGTATTAGTTTACAATGAGTAGTAGAATACACAAGAAGCCTATTGATGTGAAATGAATGACATGTTATGTAGCATAAAAAAGGGTTGGGACACATTTCTTGGCAGGCTAAAACATTATTTAATAGGGTGTGTGACTGTTTAAACATTAGATATGATCAAATACACATTCAGCTGCTGGCACCATTGCTTGGACTTTTACAGGTATGGAGAGACATTGGTGTTGATCACTCGATTACCTTTAACTCTTATTTGGATAAAGCATTACAGTATATCCAGTCTCTGAACATCTCCTGAGTGTGCAAGGTCAAGTTGAGACAGATTCATTATTGGTTATTTACATCTTCACTTGCGTATATTGGCACATAAGGAGATAATTTGTGTTAATAAAGGTTAAATAAAAAATAATTTGTGACACCAATATGGCAGTTACATACCACCATCTGAATTTTGATTGAACTTTTTACAGTATAATTTGACAGGGCTATGTTAGTTGGTTTGAAGTTGGCTGTTATGACAGGTCTCACTCTCAGAATATAATAAATGGGTATAATAATAATAACAATAATAATATTAATAATAAATGGCATTTAGCAGATGCTTTTATGCGAAGAGACTTAGTCATGCATGCATAGATTTTTTGTATGGGTGGCCCCAGCAGGAATCAAACCGACGATCCTGGCTTTCAAAGAAAATGGAGCATTACTTCATTGGCTTCATAACAATTATGGCTTTACTAAAAGTTAGGGACTTTACTGTAATACCAAAACAATGCTAGTAACCTATCAGACAACAATAGGTGGAGATGACCACTTCCTTCCCAGACCCAGGTGGTTTTCTGTGGCTGTAACGGAATGCTTGGGTAGATAGCCAACAACAACAGCAGACCGTAGAACTTTCCAATGGTGCAGTTAGTTATTGTATTTCAATTTGAATTTCAACAATCTTCATATAATTGGAATTTAATTGGAATTAAACTGTTTGGACTGTTTGAATGGAATTGTAAAAACATTTAATCTGTGAAATTCAATTGAATTCAATATTTGTACAATTCCCAGTTAATAGAATTAATGCACTTCGTATCAAAAATGTATTTCAGGGATTTGTTTTAAATCATTTCAACTTGTATTTATATATTTCCAGTATAGCTTTCTGAACAGGGACATGTGTGTGTCTTTTGCAGCAGAGAACAGCTCCTAGTACCACACATGGAGAGCAGCAGGTGGATGACAGGCCCTATAATACTCGAGCTGCTGCAGCCTCTAAGGCTCAGGTAAGACCCTTCTAAACAATGTTCACATCATGGTGCGGATACACATGCCAATTACCACTGTTAGTGCAGATGTGGTGCACTCAACTACACTAATGTGATGAATAACTGACTGAGAACTAAAGACCTACAGTGTTGTGAAAAAGTTGTCACACGGAGCGGAACAGGTGAACCCAACAGCAGACTCAGACGAGGAGACTGGGATGAGGTAACCAAGGTATTTATTGAAACACAGGGGAAAGATTGAGTGCAGGCCAGGGGAAGCTCAGGCGGGTTGCCGGAAACCAGGTGCGAAGGCTGAGGCTGGAGCGAGAGGTGTTGGACCACGGTAAGCAGGTCCGGAGTGGAAGGACTGACGACAAGTCGGACTGGAGACAGGGACCAATGTCAGAGCGGGCAGAACTGTAGCGGAGCGGAAAACAGCATCAGGCAAGGAAAACCAGGAACAACCGGCTAGAAACATGGACTGACTGAGCAGAGATTACGATCTGGCAGTATGGAAGAGGCAGGACTATGTAGTATATGTAGAGGTCTTGATTAGGGAACAGGTTGCAGCTGGTGGGGATCTGCTCTGACTCCAGCACGCCTGTCTCCGCACGCACGCACGCACGCACGCACGCACGCACACACACACACACACACACACACACACACACACACACACACACACACACACACACACACACACACACACACACACACACACACACACACACACACACACACACACAGAGAGCGGCAGAGGGAGAGAGCACTGGGGGAGTGGCGGCAGGTCAAGGAGACACAGGATAAGCAGTAGAGGGCATTGCAGGAGCAGATGTGACAGGACAGTGAAGCATTTTTTGTTCTTTTGGCTGTAAACTTATGGGACCAAATACTACATTTTTTACTACTTTAATACACATAGGTTAATTTGTCCCAATACTTTTGCTCCTATAAAATGGGGGACCATGAACAAAAAGAGCAACAAATTTGAAGTTTTGGAATGGCCTAGTCAAAGACAAGACCTAATCCCGATTGAGATGTTGTGGCAGGACTTGAAACGAGTATTTCATGCTTGGAAACTCACAAATATCACTGAGTTAAAGCAGTTCTGCATGGATGAGTCAGACAAAATCCTCCACAGCGACGTGAGAGACGGATCAACAACTACAGGAAGAGTTTGGTGGGAGTTAAAAGTGGCACAACCAGTTAGTTATTGAGTGTAAGGGGGCAATTACTTTTTCACACAGGGGCATTGGGTGTTGCATAACTTTGTTTATGAAATAAATGAAATAATTATGCAATTGTTGTGTTATTTGTTCACTCAGGCTCCCTTTATATTAGGTTTTGGTTGAAGATCTGAATTTCAGTATCAAAAATATGCAAAAGTAGAGAAAATTAGAAAAGGGGCAAATACTTTTTCACAGACCTGTACAGTATGTTAGCCTGGGAGTCAACAGCCAGACTTTAACTCTGGAGACTTTATCGCCCTCGAGTGGGGTAAAGAAGCATGTTCTCAGTTACAAGAATGAGTGGGGCAACAGGTGGTCATGCAGGCTGCTAATTTCACCATCCACTTGACTGGATCCCTTTCTTTAGCCATCTCAGTGATTTGGTTTCACAAGGCTCTCTGGGACTTGTTTTTTTGGATGTTACTTCTGTAAAAGTTGTTAGTCTAAAGTTGTTATCAAAAACTATTATACTGAACACAAATATAAACGCAACATGCAACAATTTTAAAGATTTTGTTGAGTTACAGTTCATATAAGGAAATCAGTCAATCTAAATAAATAAATTAGGCCCTAATCTATGGATTTCACATGACTGGGCATGGGCGCAACCATGGGTGGGCCTGGGAGGGCATAGGACGACCGACTGGGGAGCCAGGCCCAGCCAATCAGAATGAGTTTTCCCCTACAAAAGGGCTTTATTACAGACAGAAATAATCCTGTATACATCTGTATTCATTTCTAGCTGAAGGGACTAATGAGGGGACCAGGGGACTTATGACATAGCGTTTGGCAGTGGTTCCAGGTCTGGTGACACGAGCAGTATGGGACTGTGATGAACGACATGTATCTAAATATAGTGAGGAGCCCCACTTCACCCGGGACTCCAGTTACACAGACAGAAACACAAAGCCCAGGCCAAGGGAACACAGCCCAGTACAGATGTTGGGTCTTAATTTGATCACTCTTTTGTCACAGATATTTTTCTGCGCATCAGGAAATTCAAATGAGCTTGAAAACCTACTGTTTTCTTTCCGTGCAGGGGCAGTCGAGTCACTCGGACAAGTGCCAGCTGGTTAAAAAAAGCACAAGACAGATTATTAATACATGTTCTACTGCTATTGCTGGCCTATAGGTCATGTTACAACAACATTCCAATCTACACAAATGTATCTGAAATGCATCCATACACATTAATATGTGGTGTTTTATATAGCTAAATAACACAAGATAGATATTGGTCTCCACTACGACATACAGATGTCAAGTTTATCCAAAATGCAGCCGTACAGCAGGCTACACCGAAACTATAGCCTACCGTAGCCTATCAAAACAAATTACACACAGGCCTATAATATCAGATGTTAGACAAGATGACATTGAGAATAGTGAGGTAGCCTATGGAATGGAGCGCAATGCCGCATGAAAGAGTTGCTTTGAAAAATAACAAAATTGACTTGACTTAGTTACACATTTAAAATATGGACAGTACAAGGATATTTTACCCCGATCTTGATAAGAAATTACCATACCAGACACTTTTATTTTAAAGACAGTTGTATTTAATGGATAACATATATAGGAAACAAATAAAATAATAACAGTAGGCTACACCAACATTAGTTTCATTCATACAATGTGTTGGGTAAATTGCCACAGTGGATTTGCCCTGGTAAACAAGGAAATACTTTATTTATATTGTAAGGAATGCTTGTCAAATAGATAAATCATCCTTAGTCTGTTCCAAAATAACTAAGTTGTTCCGATGATAATACCAACCAGAGGGCGAACATATCGACCGATCTAAGATAGCGTATGTTATTACGCTAATGTCGGGAAGGAAGCTCTCCTGGGTTACGGCAGTTTGGGAGCAACAATCCGCCATTTGTTGTCATCTAGAGAATTTCATGGCAGAAGTGACGAAGGTATTCGAGTATCCGGGAGAGAGGCGGCCAGTAAACTTCTTGAATTACATCAACTCCCGTAGTGTGGCAGACTACGAGGTTGATTTTCGCACGTTGGCCGTCGAGAGTGCCTGGAATCCGGAGTCTCTTTTCCATACCTTTCTTCACGGATTATCTGAGGTGGTAAAAGATGAGCTAGCTGCTCGGAACTACCGGTGGACCTCGATTCCCTCATTGCCCTCACCATTAGAATTGATGGACGCCTAAGGGAACGCAGGAGTGAGAGGTCTGGTCTCGGGCACACTAGTTAATCCGCAGTGGCTCGCTCACCTCTGAGGGAACCCGGAAGTCCCCGAGGATGGGTGTTTCCGAGAGGATCCGAAGCCACCCATGCTCCCTCGAGAATCATCGACGACGGGTGAGTCGGATACACCAGAACCTATGCAACTGGGAGGAGCTAGATTATCGCCTAGGGAACGTTCACGTAGGCTAAGCTCCAGCAGTTGTCTGTTCTGCGGGGCATTTCATTGCTACCTGTCCAGTGAGGAGACCTAGATCATTAGTAGGTACAAGTACTCTGGTGAGTCAGACTGGGAATTCCCCAATGAATCACCCCCCCCTTTTGCTGTTCTGCTGTGGGGAGACGAGTCAAAATCTTTTCGGGTGATCATTGACTCTGGGGCTGATGAGAGTTTCATGGATGCTACCCTGATATCTGAGCTAGGTATTCCCACTCAACCCCTTTCCGTTCCCATGGGTGCCAGAGCACTGGACGGCCGTTCCATTGGCAGAGTCATGCCGTTTGGACTCACTAACGCTCCTGCTGTCTTCCAGGCATGTTGAATCGGTTTGTTTTTGTATACCTCGATGACATCCTGGTTTTCTCCCATTCTGCCCAGGAACATGTTCTTCAGTGCCTTCTGGAGAACCAGTTGTTTGTTAAAATGGAGAAGTGTGAGTTCCACCGCTCCACAATCACTTTTCTGGGAACATCTCTGAATGGAATGTTCAGATGGATCTGGAAAAAGTGAGCTGTGGTGGATTGGCCCCAACCCACGGCCAGGGTACAGCAACAGCGGTTTCTGGCGTTTCTCATTTTTACCGCCATTTCATTCGGGGCTACAGCAACCTTGCGGCTCCCCTCTCTGCACTCACCTCTCCCAAGGTACCGTTCACATGGTCCCCAGCAGCAAACAAGGCTTTTGTCTATTTGAAGCAACGATCCACCACTGCCCTCATCCATCCGGATCCGACCAGTCAGTTTGTGGTGGAGGTTGACGCTTCCGACGTGGGAGTAGGGCCCGTTCTTTCCCAGCGATCTGTCCAGGACCAAAAGCTTCATGTCCTATCGTCTCAACTCGGCGGAGAGGAACTATGACGTTGACAACTGGGAACTCCTAGCAGTAAAGATGGCCCTGGAGGAGTGGAGGTATTGGGTGGAAGGGAACATCCATTTTTGGTTTGGACTGACCACAAGAATTTGGAATATCGCAGCCAAGCGCATTAACTCTAGGCAGGCCTGGTGGGCTCTGTTATTCACTAAGTTTAATTTCACCATCTCCTACCGCCCAGGGTCCAAAAATGTGAAGCCGGACGCCCTTTCCCGCCTGTACAGTTCCGCTGCCACACCCTCGGAATCAGAGACCAATCTCCCTGCCTCATGTTTGGCGGCTGCGGTTGTCTGGGGTATTAAGGCTCTGTTTCGCAAAGCACAACATTCCCAGCCGGACTCTGGGGAGGCCCGGCTAACCGGATGTTCGTTCCTGATTCGGTCCCAAGTCCTGGAATGGGCTCACTCCTCCAGGCTTACCTGTCATCCTGGTGCTTGTCGTACCCTGGCTTTTCTCCGACAGCGCTTCTGGTGGCCCACCATGGCTTCTGATGTCTCGGCCTTTGTCGCCGCATGCATGGTGTGTGCCCAAAGCAAGACTCTGCGGCAAGCTCCGTCTGGTCTCCGTCAGACACTTCCTGTTCCTCATCACCCCTGGTCCCATATTTCCCTGGATTTTGTCACCGGGCTTCCTCCGTCAGATGGCAACACCCCAATCCTGATGGTGGTTGACAGGTTCTCCAAGGCCGCCCATTTTATCCCTCTTCCTAAATTACCTTCCGCCAAGGAGACGGCCCAGCTCATGGTGCAGCACGTCTTCCGAATCCATGGACTCCCGGTCGACATTGTCTCAGATCGGGGTCCTCAGTTTTCGTCCCGATTCTGGAAGGCGTTCTGCACCCTTATCAGGTTGTCGGCCAGCAAGTCCTCCGGGTTTCATCCCCAGTCCAACGGCCAATCGGTGCGAGCTAATCAAGATATGGAGATGACACTCCGGTGTCTTGTTGCCAGTAACCCCACCGCCTCAAGTCAGCAACTGGTCTGGGTGGAATATGCCAGGAACACTCTCCCCTGCTCGGCTACTGGACTGTCCCCCTTCGAATGCTCCATGGGATATCAGCCCCTGCTCTTCCCAGAGCAATAAGCGGAGGTCAACATACCTTCAGCCCAGATGTTCGTCTGTCGCTGTCGGCGTACCTGGAAAAGAGCTTGGGTGGCTCTTATCAAGACAACCTCCAGGTATCGTCGACAAGCAGACCGCCACCGGACTCTGGCTCCTCGCTGTCGGGCAGAGGGTATGGTTGTCTTGTTCAGTTATGGGTAAGTGGACTGGAGGCAGGGCATGAAAGGGATAACAAATCCAGTTGTTTGTGTCATCCGTTTTGGGAAAGTACCTGCGTAATTGCGCACACAACTCACTAAGGTGCTTCGCTTTATCACAATTGACATTGTCCATAAGGTTGAGTTCATTTGCACACAAAAAATCATACAATGATGGAAAGACCTGTGTGTTGTCCTTGTTAATGCAGACAGAGAAGAGCTCCAACTTCTTAATCATAGCCTCAATTTTGTCCCGCACATTGAATATAGTTGTGGAAAGTCCCTGTCATCCTAGATTCGGAACATTCAGGCGAGAAAAATCATCACTCAGATAGGCCAGTCGTATGAGAAACTCGTCATCATGCAAGCAGTCAGACAAGTGAAAATTACGGTCAGTAAAAAAAACTTTAAGCCTCTCTCGCAATTCCCAAAAAACGTGTCAATACTTTGCCACTTGATAACCAGCGCACTTCTGTATGTTGTAAAAGCGTTATGTGGTCGCTGCCCATATCATTGCATAGTGCAGAAAATACATGAGAGTTCAGGGGCCTTGCTTTAACAAAGTTAAACCTTTTCACTGTAGTGTCCAAAACGTCTTTCAAGCTGTCAGGCATTCCCTTGGCAGCAAGAGCCTCTCGGTGGATTTGCTTGCACGCACGTTACCACTCCACTATGTCTCCCTGTCTTGGCTTTTGCGCCATCAGTACAGATACTAACATGAGCAGCAGCTACGTTTGACTACATACAGACCGTGAGTGGAATTCCTGCGAAAGAGTAAAGGTTAATGTGATTGGATGTTAATTATTTGACTAGGCTACCTGTATTTGACATTGTGTTGTTATTTCGCTGAACACTAGATGGTTTAATTTTATTTTTGGCAGTGAAATGAGGCTACTCAGGTGAGAAAAAAACCTCACTCAAATGTATAGCCCCGTTGGAAAATATAAATGGACTGTTTGAAAATGTGAAGGAAAAAAAAAATGTTAAAAAAATGTTAGAGCTGCAATCTGACTTTGTTGCCGTACAGAAAGCCCTGGTTGGTTTAGAAGTTGTACTTAATGCGGGCAAGACTAAAAACATGTTGTTCTGTAATTCTTGCAAAAATGTTTCAGATGGACTACATATTTATTCATTAGATGGTTCTCCCATCGATTGGGTTCCCGCCTATAAATATCTCGGCATTTGGATTGACAAAGACTTTATGTAAAAATAAAATACAGATGAGCTAGTTATTAATAAGCTAATAATTCAAGTGGGGATTTTTTTTTTAAAGAGATCTTACCTGTCCCTAAATAGCAGGAAGCAAAATTTACAGTCAACTTTCCTGCTAGTTCTTGACTATAGTGACACCATTTATCAGATTGCAGCAGCCTTAAACCTTTGGAATCCATCTGCCATAGCGCCCTTCACTTTATCACAGGTGAAAGTTTTAATACTCAACACTACATCCTGTATTAAAAGGTTGGCTGGTCCTCATTAAAGTCCCGTAGATCACTTCATTATTCCCTTTTTGTTTACAGAGCTCTACTACACAAGCTTCCGACTTACCTAACTTCTCTGTTAAGATATAAAAGATACCAAACCCGTTCACAAGGTTGGTTAACTCTTGAGGTTCCTCGGGTCTCCACTGAACTAGGTAAATCCGTTTTAAAGCACCTAATTTCTGGAACCAACTAAAAAATACATTTCAATTGGATGTTCTGGTGCCACTCTGACAATTTAAAATATAGATTGGGGACCTTCTAATTGAGGAATGTAATTGTTTTTGTTGAATATTTGTGTTGTCATGTATTTTAATTGTTTTTATATTGTATTTGATTTGACATTTTTTATAAGAAATTGTGTAGGCAAGGCTCCCTTGTGAAAGAGACCCTGGTCTCAATGGTGACTCCCTGCTTAAATGAAAAAAAAAAACAGGTTCCAGTATGGCTATGTTGTTCCCCTAGGTGCAACAGCTGGTTTTACAGGCTTGGTGATCTTACACAACAAATCTTTAAAGGTGTGTCTGAAAGCGTGAGTGTGCTTGATGATGTGTGGATAAGACAAGTCTGGAATGTGTGTTTGTGTGTCTCAGTGTCTATCTATGTATGTTTGAATATGTAAGCTGTAAGAGTAGTGAGGCCACATTTTGATGCAACTGGTGGCAGAAGTGGGATCTGCAATAGCAACAGGTGCCTCCAGGATCTAAAATGGTTACTCTGGCTGCATTTAGACAGGCATCCCAATTCTGATCTTTCTTTCACTAATTGGTCTTTTGACCAATTAGATCAGCTATGAAAAAGACCTGATGTGAAATTATCTGATGTTATTGGTCAAAAGACCAATTATTGGAGGAAAAAAACAATTGTGTATAAAACCCTGGATGACTGACAGGGGGCGCTGTATTGAAGCCACCACGCAGTGATCTTGGCACTCCTCAATTGTAAAAAAATATTTTGGAAGCTATAGAAATGCATTTATTAATGTCTACATTCGTTTTTGACAGTCTTTTTTATATTAGACACCTTAATGCACACTTTTAAATTATATTATGTGAGCTAAAGTATTTTTGTTGTTGAGAGTACTGTTACTGTTCCCACTACAACAACAAAAATACAGGTACATTTATCTTTGAAACATTTAATTTAAATACTGTAGAATTCCATTAATTCCTCTCAATGGCCAATGCATACTATTCAGAGTTTATATACGTCATTGGTCTAAACCCAGCCTATGTGTTTACATACTGTATCTATTGCCTGACCAATGCACTGAAGATATAATTCACTGCTTGGTTCGTTCAATATCATTTTACAGATACCATAGAGTTCTTTCACAATCTCAGTCATCTGGTCTTACTCCGTTTCTCACACTCAGTGTCCTGAGGTATATGGGAGTGGCGTGGGTTCGAGGTACCTATTGACTAAGGTGCCTCGTGGTCAGTATTAGAACTGCTCCTAGTAGTTTAATACTGAGACTACACCTAGCTAGTAGTTTAATACTGAGACTACACCTAGCTAGTAGTTTAATACGGAGACTACACCTAGCTAGTAGTTTAATACGGAGACTACACCTAGCTAGTAGTTTAATACGGAGACTACACCTAGCTAGTAGTTTAATACGGAGACTACACCTAGCTAGTAGTTTAATACTGAGACTACACCTAGATAGTAGTTTAATACGGAGACTACACCTAGCTAGTAGTTTAATACTGAGACTACACCTAGCTAGTAGTTTAATACTGAGACTACACCTAGCTAGTAGTTTAATACTGAGACTACACCTAGCTAGTAGTTTAATATGGAGACTACACCTAGCTAGTAGTTTAATACGGAGACTACACCTAGATAGTAGTTTAATACGGAGACTACACCTAGATAGTAGTTTAATACGGAGACTACACCTAGCTAGTAGTTTAATACGGAGACTACACCTAGCTAGTAGTTTAATACGGAGACTACACCTAGCTAGTAGTTTAATACTGAGACTACACCTAGATAGTAGTTTAATACGGAGACTACACCTAGCTAGTAGTTTAATACGGAGACTACACCTAGCTAGCAGTTTAATACGGAGACTACACCTAGCTAGTAGTTTAATACGGAGACTACACCTAGCTAGTAGTTTAATACGGAGACTACACCTAGCTAGTAGTTTAATACTGAGACTACACCTAGCTAGTAGTTTAATACGGAGACTACACCTAGCTAGTAGTTTAATACTGAGACTACACCTAGCTAGTAGTTTAATACTGAGACTACACCTAGCTAGTAGTTTAATACTGAGACTACACCTAGCTAGTAGTTTAATACGGAGACTACACCTAGATAGTAGTTTAATACGGAGACTACACCTAGCTAGTAGTTTAATACGGAGACTACACCTAGCTAGTAGTTTAATACGGAGACTACACCTAGATAGTAGTTTAATACGGAGACTACACCTAGCTAGTAGTTTAATACGGAGACTACACCTAGCTAGTAGTTTAATACGGAGACTACACCTAGCTAGCAGTTTAATACGGAGACTACACCTAGCTAGTAGTTTAATACGGAGACTACACCTAGCTAGTAGTTTAATACGGAGACTACACCTAGCTAGTAGTTTAATACGGAGACTACACCTAGCTAGTAGTTTAATACGGAGACTACACCTAGCTAGTAGTTTAATACGGAGACTACACCTAGCTAGTAGTTTAATACTGAGACTACACCTAACTAGTAGTTTAATACTGAGACTACACCTAGCTAGTAGTTTAATACGGAGACTACACCTAGCTAGTAGTTTAATACGGAGACTACACCTAGCTAGTAGTTTAATACAGAGACTACACCTGGTAGTTCACTTCTGAGGGACGAAGGACACAGATCAAGTCTTTGACCACAGACTCATTCTGTCACAGTGACTCACTCAAAGACTGCATTGTCTACCCATCTCCCCCAAAGATTACCCACAGGAACATAGTGAGGTCATGGATTAGGTATATTTCTCTGCGATAAAATGGAGTGAGGGGATTGTTCTGTGCACTATCAGCAGTTTATAATTACACCAAAATCTTGTCTTGCATTCTGTTTTTGGCATGAGTGAAAGATAATAGATACTAGAACGGATGCCTTCACGTGCAATACCTGCATGCAAGACAGGTGGATATTTACATTTATGTCGAACTTGTTTGCGTTCCCTTTATCTACAGTCCACTCAAAGCACATTGCATTGTATCCAGATGTGTAAGGTGAAAAGGTTCTCTATCTTAACCAGGACTAATCATTGTAGGCAGATGTGTTAGTTAGGTCAAACAGTTCTCTACCTTAACCAAGACTAATCATTGCTGGACTATGGACCAGGACTATGGACCAACACCATGTTGCTGACATACGAACTATTAAAATTTTGTGAATAGGCGTCACATTGAGGACTCACATCAAATTAAAAGTTGTTTGCTTAAGACAAGCGAGTCGAATGAAGGCAGGTAAAGGTAACACCCAGTCCTCACAGAGCTATTTGTCGCAGATCTTTGCACACGCAAGAACTAAGCATAGCTACTGAGAAACTGCAATAGAAGCTATGTGACTTCTTTGTTTTGATTCTCCTCCATGTGATTTCAGTGCTAGTCTCCCGACAGTGGAATGCTATCCTCTTCCAGGAGCCTCTAACCATTGGTGGTTATGATAACACAATCTAGAAAGTCCAAGTTGAACTTGGCCACACTTTGATAGAAAAAATGCCCCTGCCTCCTCCTCCTTCACGTAATGAGCTTGTCCTGTTGTTTGCACAACTTATCTCTTGTTGCTCAGTGATTGTGTGAGTTGTATTCCATGTAGAAGAGGTGGTGTGCTTTTCCTCTGTGGATAAGGCTGTTTGCTGTATAGGTTTATGTGTGAATTTATGGTTTTATGGGTTTCTTTCCTGTCAGTGCAGCACATTTGTGTGTTCATGTATGTGCATTTTTATTTATTGGTGTATGTGTGTGCTCACACATGTCGGTCTTCTCTGAGAAGGTACTCACACATGTCGGTCTTCTCTGAGAAGGTTCTCACACATGTCGGTCTTCTCTGAGAAGGTACTCACACATGTCGGTCTTCTCTGAGAAGGTACTCACACATGTCGGTCTTCTCTGAAGAAGGTACTCACACATGTCGGTCTTCTCTGAGAAGGTACTCACACATGTCGGTCTTCTCTGAGAAGGTACTCAGATGTGGCCGGTCGTCAGGCGGTGTCACTCCTCTATCAGAGTCTTTCCCTTTATAGCTCAAGCTCTACTGAATGCAGACCTGGGTTCAAATACTATCTGTCATCTTTTAAATACTTTTGGGCGTTTTACTTTTGTCTACCTGAGTGCCAGATGCGCAGGGTTTGCAGTCTTTGACTTTTTTCATTGGTTCTTTAAGCCATGCAAGCTAAAAAAAAAAAGGATAGAAAAACGATTTGAAATTATTTGAACCCAGGTCTTACTGACTGCTATGTGTGCCTTCCCTTTACCCCTGCTCTGCTCCCTGTCCCTCCCCTTTTCTCCCTGTTCCCTCCCCTTCCCCTTACCCCTGTCCCTGCCCCTTCTCCCTGTTCCCTCCCCTTCCCTGATCAAGGCTGGGAACCATGCTGCAGCTCACAGAGTAGGTACAGAGTAGGAACAGTCAGACACATACACTCACACAGACAGACGGTGAACATGGGCCAGTTACTCAGCTGGATCCGAGCTACTCGGGACAATCAGGCCTTACAGGATGTGGCCGTGGAACAACAGGTGAGCTTTCATAACGCAACTCTGCTCACAGGTTAGAGAGGAGTGTGTGTCTGTGTGTCTTAGCACAAGTTGGAGCGAGTGTGTTTTATGCATAAAGAACTCTGCGTCTGTGAAAAGGTGTCCATGGATGCGTGCGTGTCTGTATTTGTGAATGAGAGCTCTTTAGTGTGTGTGTGTGTGTGTGTATTGTTTTGTATGTTTAGTAGCGAGCTTATAAGGGAAGGCAAGTCAGAAAAAAAAGTTTTGCTGGCATTAATCCAAGTCAGACGTCTTTCTCTGGGGTGTATTCATTATGCCAATTCTGTTGCAACAGAAACAGTTTACAGTTTCTATTGGATACATTTGGGTAAGTCCCTCCCCGTTTTGTTACGTTTTCTCTATTTGCTTCCATTTGGTTCTTAAAACGGTAAAAGGTTTCGTTGCAAGACGTAATGAATACACCCTGCTCGAGCTTAGAGGAGGAGGAGGAGGAGGGAACAGAAGTGGCGTTGGAATACAGAACAGTCTGTATTATATTAAACTGAGACAAAGACAAAAGCTTTGCTGTGCTCTTCACATAGCACCAGCAAAAGTATGTGTTGCTTCCAGTTGTGTCAGTGTGTCTATGTCTGAAGCATTGAAAGTCATGGTAGTTGAAGTCTGTCAACCTCTGCAAACAGAAGAACAGTACAGTCTGTACTGTTGTCATGGATAGAGGATATTGCACCAAGGCGAAGACAAGGTCTGTGCTCTTCACATGGCCCAGCAAAGTGTGTTGCTTCCAGTTATGTCAATGCGTCAGTCTCTGTAGTTTATTAATTTGCCAAGTTGTGTGTGTGTGTATGTGTGTGTGTGTGTTGGTTAGGGTATGATACAATCAACCAATCAAATATATTTAACTATTTTTACCATCATTATTATTATTATTACCTGGTCATACACTATTACCTGATCATACATTATTACCTGGTCATACACCATTATCTGGACATACATTATTATCTGGACATACATTATTACCTGGCCATACACCATTATCTGGACATACATTATTATCTGGACATACATTATTACCTGGACATACATTATTATCTGGACATACATTATTATCTGGACATACATTATTACCTGGACATACATTATTATCTGGACATACATTATTACCTGGACATACACTATTACCTGGACATACACTATTACCTGATCATACATTATTATCTGGTCATACATTATTACCTGGACATACATTATTACCTGATCATACACCATTATCTGGACATACATTATTACCTGGTCATACATTATTATTATTATTGGGGTGGCAGGTAGCCTAGTGGTGGGCGTTGGACTAGTAACCGGAAGGTTGCTAGATCGAATCCCCGAGCTGACAAGGTAAAAATCTGTTGTTCTGCCCCTGAACAAGGCAGTTAACCCACCGTTCCTAGGCCGTCATTGCAAATAAGAATTTGTTCTTAACTGACTTGCCTAGTTAAATAAAGGTAAAATAAAAAATATAAATAAATTACCTGGTCATGCATTATGGGTTTACCTTGTGACTTAAGGGCCAGTATGAGCAGCTAATGTTATATTCCTTAATGTTTGTTTATTTGTCATGGTGAAACATTTAATAGGTGTTGTACCTGACGATAGACACATTAACCAATAGTAATACATGAACATTGAATACATATTTCTGCAGTGGGAAGTGGAAACATAACCAACCCTGTTACATGTGTATAATTCTAAAAGTGGAATATGTTCAGGCATGTTTTTGATAATAGTTCCCATGAGTTACAGTTGGGTATGTTTGTATTTGTGCATGTATTCTGGTAGTATCTGGTAGTATTTGTATGATAACACAAGTATCAGTTTTGTGTTATAAATTTGCACTTGTGACTGAGTAGGCTGCAGTCTTTTATCTCTGTTTCTTGTGTTTTGGGGGGGATTCTTGGCTCTGCTTTGGGCGAGTTGGGGTACTTTCCCAGGCTTCTGTTGTCAACATACCGACTGTGCACTCTGACATTCAGGCTCAGAATCTTCTGCTGCTTTCATCACACACACAGGAAACAGCCACAGGGGAAACGCATCTGTGATACACATATACATACCCAATACATTTCCTAATCACACATTCAGCATGTAACTATAAAACTTTAAGCTGTACAAAACATGCTTTTCACAATATATGCTGTATGTATTTAAATCTGTTGCGTCTCTAACATCGAATATGTCATAATATATCGACACGGTATTGTTTACATGGATCTCAAGTCATGTTACACAATGAATATAGGAACATATCCACACCAAAAGTGTAAAGGCCTATTATAGATACAGTTAAGTAAAGGCCCGTTTTGTGGCAATGTGTGGATGTGTCTGTTGTATTGACCAGAGCTCTACTGTGTGGATGTCTGTGGTATTGACCAGAGCTCTAATGTGTGGATGTGTCTGTTGTATTGACCAGAGCTCTAATGTGTGGAATGTGTCTGTTGTATTGACCAGAGCTCTAATGTGTGGATGTGTCTGTTGTGTTGACCAGAGCTCTAATGTGTGGATGTGTCTGTTGTGTTGACCAGAGCTGTAAAGAGGGGAGGGATCTGTATTCCAGCATGTGGAAATGTCTGTGATGTCCTGAGGTGTGTGTGTGTGTGTGTTTTTGTATTTCCCTTTGAATACATTCAGTACTATGTGTTTCTGTGTGCATCAGAAAGATAGTCCAGCCATTAGATTTCTCGTTTCACTGTCAGTTTGGCTTGAGCCTGACTGATGATCCAATAATGACATGCTCAGTGGCTCTCTCATGCTCTGGTTGTATAAAAGCACCTCTGGGAGGGTTTCCAAGCCTTTGGGCTTACCTGAGAATGTGCTGTTTACCAGGGCGTTGAACAACATGGCATTTGACTATTCGCTTGCTCGTTTGTTCTCCTGTCTATTTCCATCTATTATGGTTGAGGCAAACCCTGGCTCTGTCCCAATACTCTAAGATAACTTCCTTTCGCATCCTTCCCTTGTTCCTTTCCTTCATTGCCACTGATAGGTGATCTTGGCAAAAGGACAGCTCTATTTGCTGGTACCAGATATATTTTAGTTTAACAGGAATGGACAGGCAATGTCCTGAGTAATCACACACCCTGTAAAGTGTTGAGGTAATGCAGGTTGGCATTTATTGAAATTACTCATGTACTGGAGGCAGCTCTGTGGAGTGGTCACTAGCTGGCACAGCCACAAAGTTATAAAACCTGATTTTAAACTTAACCACACTACTAACCGTGAATTAAATTAAGACAGCCACACAGACAGACAGACAGACATAGAGAGAGAGAGACATACATACATACATACATATGTCATGAGTATAGCGAGTACCATCCCCCTCTCTCTCACCACCTCTCTTCCCCCTACACCCAGGTTCTGTTATCTCAGGTCGTAAATTCCTAGAGGAGACTCTCTCCTCACGGCCAGGCAGTATATAGAGAGAGAGTTTCACAGTAGAACAAAGGAACTTCTTCTAAATCACATAACTTGAGAACTGAACAATATCCATGTTTTGGAGAATGTGTAAACGGTCGGTGGAGAAGCCAGCTTCGACCCGGTCCATTTTGTTTCATGTTGTGACCTCATTGAGAGACAATACAGCCACATTACCATAACTCTGTTTATACAGGAGCCTCCGTTATGAGGTTTGCATCTAATTATTGTATAAAATGAATGAGTAAAGATGAAACTATTTGTGAAATTATGTATGGTGATGTTGAACCATTAATGTGAGAGAATTGTATTCCCTTCTAAGTTTAACTAAGTCATTGGCCCACCCCCGTGAGCACAGCCATGATCTGGCTCATGGGACAGCCCTTTTCTACTGTTCCAAATAAAACCCCCACCTGAAGAAATCCTCTTTAGACCATGCATACCCTCGGTCAGCTGAGGGAGCGAAGGTTTGAGTAGAGACCACCAAAAACCTCAGTATAAGCTAAGGTTGTAATGGTTGTTGAATTCCTAACTAAACCACGTGGAGCATTGGCTACACGGTTGGAAATGGTTAAACTCTGAGACTATCGAAATCACGAGAGACTTCATGGGAGCAGAGACGATCAGATTAACTTTCCAACAGAAAGACGGACGATTCCAACAGAGATCACGACGACACACTGAGCGTAAATATATATTGATTGCAATTATTCCCGAATGAGTGAACGTTCATGTGCAAAGGATTAGCATTTCAATTAATAATTATGAACTGTGTAGTGACTCTTGTAATTCCCGTGCTTCTCAGTCCATACCCACTTCCCTTTGTCCACCAAGCTGCCATATCGTCTGAGCCCACTGGGGAACCTTCCCTATCATTTCCTTGTAACCATATCTACTGTTTGTTTGTTTATGCATGCATTTCTGTGATTATTTAGTTAGTAAGTAAATTATTAAGACAATTGATGTATGGATGATTCATAGTAAAGGCTGGGTTCGTGCAGATAACTGTCACGGCCGTTAACAGAAGAGGACCAAGGTGCAGCGTGGTGATTGTACATTTTCTTTATTTAATCAAAATGACATCAAACAAAAACAATAAACACTACAAAAACAAACCGTGAAGCTCAAAGGCTATGTGCCCTAAACAAAGTCAACTTCCCACAAAGACAGGTGGAAAAAGGGCTACCTAAGTATGGTTCTCAATCAGAGACAACGATAGACAGCTGCCTCTGATTGAGAACCACACCCGGCCAAACACAAAGAAATAGAAAACATAGAAATAAAGAAACTAGAATGCCCACCCTAGTCACACCCTTGCCTACGTATGGGCAGTCTGGTACATGGAGCTGCCACAGGGCTCACCAGGCTGGGGAGACACACAGGAGGATTAATTCTAGGCGCAGGCACAGGACTCACCAGGCTGGAGAGACATACAGGAGGCCCTGTCCTAGGCAGAGGCACCGGATACACTGGGCCGTGGAGGCGCACTGGAGGTCTCGAGCTAGGAGCCTGCACAACCCGTCTTGGCTGGATGGTTACTTTCGCACTGCAAATGCGGGGCGCAGGCACAGGACGCACTGGGCTGTGCAGACGCACCGGAGACACAGTGCGCAGAGCCGGCGCAGGATATCCTGTGACGAGGAGACGCACTGGAGGTCTGGAGAGCCTTCCTGGCTGGATGCTCACCCTAGCCCGGTAGATGCGGGGAGCTGGAATGTAGCGCACCGGGCTATGCACGCGCACTGGAGACACCGTGCGTTCCACCGCATAACACGGTGCCTGACCAGTACGACGCTCGCCACTGTAAGCACGGGGAGTTGGCTCAGGTCTCCAACCTGACTCAGCCACACTCCCCGTGTTACCCCCCCCCCCCCCATTTTTTGGGCGGGCTGCCTCTCGGGCTTCCTTGCCAGCCATGTTCCCTTGTAACGCTGCCGCTCTGCTTTCGTCACTGCCTCCGCCTTCCTCAATGCTTCCACCTGTTCCCATGGAAGGCGATCCCTTCCGGCCAGGATCTCCTCCCATGTCCAGGATCCCTTGCCGTTCAGGATGTCCTCCCATGTCCATTCCTCCTTTTTACCACGCTGCTTGGTCCGTTTGTGGTGGGAGGTTCTGTCACGGCCGTTAACAGAAGAGGACCAAGGTGCAGCGTGGTCAGCGTACATTTTCTTTATTTACTCAAAATGACGCCGAACAAAAACAATAAACACTACAAAAACAAACCGTGAAGCTCAAAGGCTATATGCCCTAAACAAAGTCAACTTCCCACAAAGACAGGTGGAAAAAGGGATACCTAAGTTTCGTTCTCAATCAGAGACAACGATAGACAGCTGCCTCTGATTGAGAACCACACCCGGCCAAACACAAAGAAATACACAACATAGAAATAAAGAAACTAGAATGGCCACCCTAGTCATACCCTGGCCTAACCAAAATAGAGAATCAAAGCCTCTCTATGGCCAGGGCGTGACAATAACCAACAATTTATGACGTTTGGAATGAAATGGAATAATTCATTAATTAGAAGACTAATTGATCAGATATTAAAATATCTGAAAAGTTATATTAAGAAAATTATAACTTTGTAATCTGAAGATTTTCCTTGGTGCCCCGACTTCCTACTTAATTACATATACATGATTAGTTTAATCACGTAATGATAGTTACAGAGAATTGATTTGATAAAAATAACGGTCTTCAATTTAATGATTCCAAAGACACGACACTTACATACATGCATACATACATACATACAGAGGGACAGACAGACAGACAGAAAGAGAGACAGACGTAGTGTAACGGCTGTCGTAGTCGTTCTCCTCCTCAGACGAGGAGGAGCATGGATCGGACCAAGATGCAGAGTAGTTAGTGTTCATATTTTAATGAAAAATCAACAAAACACTTCAAAATACAAAACCAACAAACGTGACAAACCCGAAACAGTCCTGTGTGGCCCAAACACAGTCACAGGAACAAACACCCACAAAACACAAGTGAAACCCAGCCTGCCTAAGTATGATTCTCAATCAGGGACAACGATTGACAGCTGTCTCTGATTGAGAATCATACCAGGCCGAACACCAAATCCCAACATAGAAAATCAACCATAGACCAACCCACCCAACTCACGCCCTGACCAACTAAAATAAATACAAGACAAAGGAAAACAGGTCAGGAACGTGACAGAACCCCCCCCCTTAAGGTGCGAACTCCGGGCGCTCCAGTACAAAGTCTAGGGGAGGGTCTGGGTGGGCGTCTGTCCACGGTGGCGGCTCTGGCGCTGGTCGTGGTCCCCACCCCACCATAGTCAACCCCCGCTTCCGTGGCCTCCTCCCAATATCCACCCTCCATGTCAATCCCACTATTCCAAAGGGCAGTAACAGACTGAGGGGCAGCACCGGACTGAGGGGCAGCACCGGATTGAGGGGCAGCACCGGATTGAGGGGCAGCACCGGACTGAGGGGCAGCACCGGACTGAGGGGCAGCACCGGACTGAGGGGCGGATCCTGGCTGGCTGGCTCTGGCGGATCCTGGCTGATCCTGGCTGGCGGAAGGCTCTGGCGGATCCTGGCTGGCGGAAGGCTCTGGCGGATCCTGGCTGGCGGAAGGCTCTGGCGGATCCTGGCTGGCGGAAGGCTCTGGCGGATCCTGGCTGGCGGAAGGCTCTGGCGGATCCTGGCTGGCGGAAGGCTCTGGCGGATCCTGGCTGGCGGAAGGCTCTGGCGGATCCTGGCTGGCGGAAGGCTCTGGCGGATTCTGGCTGGCGGAAGGCTCTGGCGGGTCCTGGCTGGACGGCTCTGGCTGGTCCTGGCTGGACGGCTCTGGCTGGTCCTGGCTGGACGGCTCTGGCTGGACGGCTCTGGCTGGTCCTGGCTGGACGGCTCTGGCTGGACGGCTCTGGCTGGTCCTGGCTGGACGGCTCTGGCTGGTCCTGGCTGGACGGCTCTGGCTGGTCCTGGCTGGACGGCTCTGGCTGGTCCTGGCTGGACGGCTCTGGCTGGTCCTGGCTGGACGGCTCTGACTGGTCCTGGCTGGACGGCTCTGGCTGGTCCTGGCTGGATGGCTCTGAATGCTCGGGACAGACGGGCAGCTCAGGACAGACGGGCAGCTCTGACGGCTCGGGACAGACGGCCAGCGCTGGGCAGGCAGATAGTTCAGACAACGCTGGGCAGGCAGACAGTTCAGGCAGCGCTGAGCAGGCAAGCAGCGCAGGCGGCGTTGGGCAGACGGCCGACTCTGACCTGCTGAGGCGCACAGTAGGCCTGGTGCGTGGTGCCGGAACTGATGGTACTGGGCTGGGTTGGGAAGGTGGCGCCGGATATACCGGACCGTGAAGGAGGACACGCGCTCTTGAGCACCGAGCCTCCCCAACCTTACCAGGTTGAATGGTCCCCGTAGCCCTGCCAGTGCGGCGAGGTGGAATAGCCCGCACTGGGCTATGCTGGCGAACCGGGGACACCCTCTGTAAGGCTGGTGCCATGTACGCCGGCCCGAGGACACGTACTGGAGGCCAGATATGTTGGGCCGGCTTCATGGCACCCGGCTCGATGCCCAACCTAGCCCTACTAGTGCGGCAAGGTGGAATAGCCCGCACTGGGCTAAGCACGCGTACTGGGGACACCGTGCGCTTTACCGCATAACACGGTGTCTGACCAGTACGACGCCCTCTCACTCCACGGTAAGCCCGGGGAGTTGGCTCAGGTATCCTACCCGGCTTCGCCACACTCCCCTTTAGCCCCCCCCAAGAAATTTTTGGGTGAGCCTCTCGGGCTTCCAGCCGCTCTGCCTTGCTTTCGCCTCATAATACCTCCTCTCCGCTTTCGCTGCCTCCAGCTCCGCTTTGGGGCGGCGACACTCCTCTGGCTCTGCCCAGGGTCCTTTTCCGTCTAGGATTTCCTCCCATGTCCATTCCTCTTTTCCCCATTGCTGTTGTTCTTGCCGTCCTTCTCCACTCCGCTTGGTCCTTTTATGGAGGGTGTTTCTGTAACGGCTGTCGTAGTCGTTCTCCTCCTCAGACGAGGAGGAGCATGGATCGGACCAAGATGCAGAGTAGTTAGTGTTCATATTTTAATGAAAAATCAACAAAACACTTCAAAATACAAAACCAACAAACGTGACAAACCCGAAACAGTCCTGTGTGGCCCAAACACAGTCACAGGAACAAACACCCACAAAACACAAGTGAAACCCAGCCTGCCTAAGTATGATTCTCAATCAGGGACAACGATTGACAGCTGTCTCTGATTGAGAATCATACCAGGCCGAACACCAAATCCCAACATAGAAAATCAACCATAGACCAACCCACCCAACTCACGCCCTGACCAACTAAAATAAATACAAGACAAAGGAAAACAGGTCAGGAACGTGACAGAACCCCCCCCCCTTAAGGTGCGAACTCCGGGCGCTCCAGTACAAAGTCTAGGGGAGGGTCTGGGTGGGCGTCTGTCCACGGTGGCGGCTCTGGCGCTGGTCGTGGTCCCCACCCCACCATAGTCAACCCCCGCTTCCGTGGCCTCCTCCCAATATCCACCCTCCATGTCAATCCCACTATTCCAAAGGGCAGTAACAGACTGAGGGGCAGCACCGGACTGAGGGGCAGCACCGGATTGAGGGGCAGCACCGGACTGAGGGGCAGCACCGGACTGAGGGGCAGCACCGGACTGAGGGGCGGATCCTGGCTGGCTGGCTCTGGCGGATCCTGGCTGATCCTGGCTGGCGGAAGGCTCTGGCGGATCCTGGCTGGCGGAAGGCTCTGGCGGATCCTGGCTGGCGGAAGGCTCTGGCGGATCCTGGCTGGCGGAAGGCTCTGGCGGATCCTGGCTGGCGGAAGGCTCTGGCGGATCCTGGCTGGCGGAAGGCTCTGGCGGATCCTGGCTGGCGGAAGACTCTGGCGGATCCTGGCTGGCGGAAGGCTCTGGCGGATCCTGGCTGGCGGAAGGCTCTGGCGGATCCTGGCTGGCGGAAGGCTCTGGCGGATTCTGGCTGGCGGAAGGCTCTGGCGGGTCCTGGCTGGACGGCTCTGGCTGGTCCTGGCTGGACGGCTCTGGCTGGTCCTGGCTGGACGGCTCTGGCTGGACGGCTCTGGCTGGTCCTGGCTGGACGGCTCTGGCTGGACGGCTCTGGCTGGTCCTGGCTGGACGGCTCTGGCTGGTCCTGGCTGGACGGCTCTGGCTGGTCCTGGCTGGACGGCTCTGGCTGGTCCTGGCTGGACGGCTCTGGCTGGTCCTGGCTGGACGGCTCTGACTGGTCCTGGCTGGACGGCTCTGGCTGGTCCTGGCTGGATGGCTCTGAAGGCTCGGGACAGACGGGCAGCTCAGGACAGACGGGCAGCTCTGACGGCTCGGGACAGACGGCCAGCGCTGGGCAGGCAGATAGTTCAGGCAGCGCTGAGCAGGCAAGCAGCGCAGGCGGCGTTGGGCAGACGGCCGACTCTGACCTGCTGAGGCGCACAGTAGGCCTGGTGCGTGGTGCCGGAACTGATGGTACTGGGCTGGGTTGGGAAGGTGGCGCCGGATATACCGGACCGTGAAGGAGGACACGCGCTCTTGAGCACCGAGCCTCCCCAACCTTACCAGGTTGAATGGTCCCCGTAGCCCTGCCAGTGCGGCGAGGTGGAATAGCCCGCACTGGGCTATGCTGGCGAACCGGGGACACCCTCTGTAAGGCTGGTGCCATGTACGCCGGCCCGAGGACACGTACTGGAGGCCAGATATGTTGGGCCGGCTTCATGGCACCCGGCTCGATGCCCAACCTAGCCCTACTAGTGCGGCAAGGTGGAATAGCCCGCACTGGGCTAAGCACGCGTACTGGGGACACCGTGCGCTTTACCGCATAACACGGTGTCTGACCAGTACGACGCCCTCTCACTCCACGGTAAGCCCGGGGAGTTGGCTCAGGTATCCTACCCGGCTTCGCCACACTCCCCTTTAGCCCCCCCCAAGAAATTTTTGGGTGAGCCTCTCGGGCTTCCAGCCGCTCTGCCTTGCTTTCGCCTCATAATACCTCCTCTCCGCTTTCGCTGCCTCCAGCTCCGCTTTGGGGCGGCGACACTCCTCTGGCTCTGCCCAGGGTCCTTTTCCGTCTAGGATTTCCTCCCATGTCCATTCCTCTTTTCCCCATTGCTGTTGTTCTTGCCGTCCTTCTCCACTCCGCTTGGTCCTTTTATGGTGGGTGTTTCTGTAACGGCTGTCGTAGTCGTTCTCCTCCTCAGACGAGGAGGAGCATGGATCGGACCAAGATGCAGAGTAGTTAGTGTTCATATTTTAATGAAAAATCAACAAAACACTTCAAAATACAAAACCAACAAACGTGACAAACCCGAAACAGTCCTGTGTGGCCCAAACACAGTCACAGGAACAAACACCCACAAAACACAAGTGAAACCCAGGCTGCCTAAGTATGATTCTCAATCAGGGACAACGATTGACAGCTGTCTCTGATTGAGAATCATACCAGGCCGAACACCAAATCCCAACATAGAAAATCAACCATAGACCAACCCACCCAACTCACGCCCTGACCAACTAAAATAAATACAAGACAAAGGAAAACAGGTCAGGAACGTGACACGTAGAGACAGAGACATTGACACTTATGTAGCCAGTCAGTCTGCTGTCATATCAGTCAATGCATGTTCAACAGAAGGGGATTTTTCAAGACAATTGACTTTTGAGTATTCACCTGCATGACAGAACCACACATCTGTGTTTTATTTACTTATCAGAGATAAATGACTCTACAGCTGTGGCAACATGTGAAGACTGACTAGTGTGTGTAAAAATGTTTAACCTTTATTAACTAGGCAAGTCAGTTAAGAACAAATTCTTATTTACAATGATGGCCTAGGAACAGTGGGTTTACTGCTTTGTTCAGGGGCAGAACAACAGATTTGTACCTTGTCAGCTCAGGGATTCAATCTAGCAACCTTTCGGTTACTGGCCCAACACTCTAACCACTAGGCTACCTGCCGCCCCAACACACATTTGTGTGTTTACATGTGTGTATTTTGTGTTATTATTCAATACAAAATATAAAAAGTATACTTATGTGTACTTATGTGTTTGAAAGTATATGTGTGTCCATCGTGAAATTGGGATTCTTTGTGTGTATTTAGGGTGGCACTACCTGACAGGCAACATACTTATTGTTATTTATGGTGTTGCACGTACATGAGCCACATATAGTGGTCTGACTGGCTGTACTCTGTACTGTAGGAGAGGGATATAGGACAGCTTGTATCTATTGTTGAACAAGGCTGGTCTCCTGAACAGATTGAGTAACTTCCAGTTTTCTCTATGAGAAGAAGGCTCATCCCTTTGTTCCAAATAAAACACACATTTTGACCTGTAGAGATACATATATTAGATATATTATACATATGTTGTATTTTATTCTGTGTTTTGTTGTATTTTATTCTGTTTTGTTGTATTTTATTCTGTGTTTAGACCCTCATTGACTGTGCTTTGTTCCAGCCCATGATTGTTATGCTAGGGTATAACGTTGCTGAGTTCACTCTGCCTAGTGTCTCCCAAGAAACAAAACCTTATCGACTGGACCCTCTCACCTGCACTGATTTGTTCCTCATGCAGGCCAAGTAATCTGATTTGTCTACTACCCTGGGATGGGTGGGCCATGCTTTGGCTAACCACTCAGTTGTCAACAGAGATAAGGGGTGCATTGGAGAGCATCAATATTGGGCAGTCGCTAATCAGCAACTTTCAATGTGTGTTGCATTATGGGGATAAAAGTTATTGAACTACATCTGCATGAGCGTTACAAGAACCACATGATCGAGGGTCATGCAGTTTTTGATGTTTGCTGCAAGTTTCTGCAATTGTTCCTCATCAACAGCACCTTGCATCCATCGCCTACATAATGGCCGTGATCGAGGTCGAGGTCGACTGCAGACTGATTCATGTATCCATCATGAATTTTATGCTCTCGAACACAGTCAATGAGAGGCACAATTGTCTACCAATAACTAGGGGGTTTGCTCGACCCATGTGGATGTGACTGAAACAGAGCAAACTTTCTTGCGAGATTTACAAGCTATGACAGATTCAAATAAGAAATCTCTCTCGCCAACCATTGTGATTTCCCGTTTGTGAGTGTGTAAGGATAATATGAAGGTTAGAGAAGAGTTTATTTTGACATTCTAACAAAAAACTCTTAGAAACAATGGAAGCATATTACCACTGTGAGCCTTGCTGTTAGAATACAACTAACCAGCAACTTTTTGTTTCTCCCTTGACTGCAACAGCCTGCTTTTGACTGCTGTCAATGCTTTAAGAAAGCGCCCAAAGGTTACCAAGAGTTACCGAGTGAGTCGTTCCCACCCGAGTTGTTCCACCCCAGTGTAAGCATGCCACGCCTACACACATGCACGCATGCACACACACTAGTGGAAACGCACGGACTGTGTACAACGCTAGTCAGTAGGGAAGATAAAGATGGAGGCGATTTTTCCTCAAATGCCTCAACACAAATAAATGCTAAGGGCAGCGGTGGTTCGTTCGGTTTTCCTTTTAAGGAAGTTTTTTTTAGATCCAATCCGGTTGGAGGACTATAGACACAATGCAGAGCCTTCAGATCCAGGACAAACGTCTGGGGAACACTGCATAGATATTACATTATTACATTATTACATTACATAAAACAAGTGAAAGGCATGGCAACAGCAAACAACTCACCAGGGTGTGAGCTTTACTTGAGTGGAACCTTTCATTAGCTCCCCTGTCTGTAGCTGCGTCATCATAAAACCTCCCAGAGCAACGTGGACCACCCAAAACAAGTTCTGCCTGATCTGTCCATTTTCATCTAGCCCTTTCTATCTTCCATGCCTCATTGTCAACAAACGTTGGCTGAGAACATTCCATGTATTGTACTTTAGATTATATCTTTAAGTGAAAATGCCAGAGAAGCTGGTGTTTGGAGGATATATTGGTCAGATGGAACAGAGTAAATAGGCATTTTAACAATATAGATTTTTTTAGCTGGTGGTAACTTGTGGAATAGACTCTGTCTGGAATGTGGTTTTAACCAATCAGCATTTAGGATTAGACCCACCCGTTGTATAATTGTCATTAAAACACCTTCACAGATACAAAGTAACAATCACAAATTAAACTTGAAGGGATGTCACACTACAATGGTTCTGAGGATTTCCCCTTAGAAAGAAATAGAATTTGTTCACTTTAAAACACACTCATATCTGTAGTTTACAATAACTTATACTCATTTTGCCCAGGTGCCATACTGTGTCTGGACACTAGGGAGAGCCACCCTGCTAGACAGGCTCTACTCAGTTTAACACTTTTACATATAGTGGTTCCTCATCTTAGAAAATACATTGTTTAAGAAGTTGTCTTCTATCTGAGGAGTCAAGCAAACAAGTTTTGCAATATGGAAGTAGTAAACTGTTTATTAATCAATTAAATCAAAGCTCATATGACCTGGTAGTGTGTAAACATGTTGTTCCACGCTCTTACATAAGGCTTGGCTAATGTCCCATCGCTACATTTTCCTGTGTGTTTTCATAGTAGCTACAACAAGGTCTTTGACAATTGTTTTGCATAGAGAGACAGCGTGGCTGTGCTTGTGTTTGGGTCTCCATTATTTTCTATAATTTCCTCTCCCTCATCCCCCCCTCCAGTTCCCTTGCTCTCTTTCCCCTTCCTCCCTCCCTCTTTTCCTTAGCATACGCTTAGCTCTGCTCTTTCTCTCTCCCCCCAACTATTGCTCCTCTGTAAAGAGGGTGCAGTTTGTGCTAGAGGCTGCATACGACGCTCCCTCTCTCTCATTTTGTCTCGTTCTTTATATCTTTGTCTGTATTTATATGCCTCTCTTTTCTCCCTCATCATGTTCTCTCACTTTCTCCCACTTTTCTCGCTCTCACTGTTTTTTAGTCACTGCAGTTCAGATTCCTAAGCAGTGAGTGTATCAGACACACCCTACTGCTGCCAGACAGACAGACCTTGCAGTAAACCACCTCCGCCCAGACTGCTTTGGCTACACCAATCTCTATTACCATCAATTATATGTCGATTACCTTCACTCCACATAGGATTTGGTCCTCTGTAGCTTAGTTGGTAGAGCATGGCCTGGCAACACCAGGGTCGTCGGTTCAGTTCCTGCTTAGGCAACCTATATGAAATATGTATGCATGTAAGTCTGCTTTGGATAAAAGCGTAAGCTAAATAGCATATAATATTTTATTACTTTATCATCATGGGCAATTCCACAGTAACAGTTCAGATGTTTCACTTTAAAATGTATACCAAACAAAAAACATTGATTTTAAAGTTTAACAAAGCATACAACTCAACACACAATGACTACTTTTAACAATACACAGAACATTTTACAAAAGCACATTTACTGGAATAAGTGTTTAGGTGCAAAGTTTGGTAACAGAATTTCGTTCAAATCTCCCTCAGTTTTTTTGTGTCCACGTTTTCCAAAAACTTAAATATCTGCTCCGAACTAAGATTCAACGATGTCTGCAGATAGAATGGTGTCAGCTATGACATGACAAATGGACTTTGAAAAAATATATATTAGTCATTGAACTACAGTAAGTGAATTGGATTTACACCCGGTAACAGAATTGCTGTAACGAAATGACATCATGGGTCCTTGATCTGTACTACGCAGAAATGCATAAGTATGGATATGAATGTCATTCTCTTCATGGTGATGTATCCTAAATAGGTACACAAAGGTGTAAATATGCAATATCCTACTTTGTGCATATTTCAGTATTATTCTAAACACTGGCTATTATTTTAATGAACTCTGTTCCAAACAAGACCAAATTTGGTTGGTCCGGACCGGACCAAATCGTAACCAAGTTTCACAAGTTTGGACATCAAAGTACAGCATAGTAGAATACAGCACAGCACATAACAGTAAAGTAGATTAGAGTTCAGTACAGTACAATACAGTAAAGTAGAGCATAGTTCAGTACAATACAGTACCTTATCGTGTACTCAAACCTTTTAAATCTGACCCAAAATCAAAGCCTTTGCTGTTCCTTATTTTTAGGAAGGAAAATTGTTTATATATATATATATATATATATAGTGTAACAACCCTGGGTTTATAAGCGCGGAAATCGAATCTGCCGCACGAGCATGCTTTTGCGGTACAGTCGATAGCGCGCCGGACCTCGGGCTAGAAGGTCGAGGGTTCGAGACCTGCTCCCTGCTGTTTCATTACAATATATATGCCTTAATTATAAATAAATAAATAAATAGACTCTTAGCTCTCATTTGACACCCAATTTGACATGCTCCCATGAACTTCACGTTGCTGCTCATGGGACCTTTTACCTGGAAGTGACCTCATTACTTGTTTCTACATCTAGGCTGTTGTATCTGTATTTTTGTGCTGCCGCGCCTACCGCCATATCAGCACTAACACCCAGTCAGAAGACCCAGCCCAAACTTTCCCTTACAAATGGAAACTGACGGGTCTTGCTTGTTTTTCCTGGCTATCCTTGTGAAAGGAGGGCAGTGTCCTCTTTCGACCAATCAGGTCCAGGCTGCGTCACTTCCAGGCTGCGTCACTTCCTTGTTGGAAAAGGGGGTGGGGATTGAACAGAATTGACCTGTTTTGTGTGTCAGTCGTATACTTCATCCAAAGTGAATCAAAAATAACCTGGCCTCGGGACAGTTTGGGATTACCCAGATAAATACAGGATACACTCAAATCTATGGTATGTACCTAAACACAGTTTTTCAGTGTGTGTGTGTGTTGTAGTTTTCTCTCTTGGTGCCAGCCCTATCGATTTAGTTTGTGGCAGACACTTCTGATGAGTGACGTTCTGTTTTATCTTTCATGAGCAGACATATCCACCACATATGTTACTTAAATCACTCAGATGAGACCATGGGCTTCTGATCTGTACATGTCCTTTACATGTTATCGAAGAAACTTGGCAAAGAGCTCAATACAGCTGGACGTCACTTAGGGGAAAATACAGAGATGGATATGCATTGCTTGGAGGCAAATTGCTTAGTCATTCAATTAAACTCTAGCAGACTTGCTGTCATCAGAGTGCTACTGAAGGTGTACATATTGTGATCTGTTAGTGAGATTTTATTTACACATTTACACTCAAAAACATTCTCAACATTCACAGAAATTCAGACAGGGCAGAGACAACTGGAGCCTTTGAAACTAAGAGCGAGCATAATTGTATTTACACACACACACACACACAAATTCTGACTGTGAGCCAGTTACCTTATTGCTGATGTGACATTTTGAAGTACGAGACGATCCATTGTGAATAATAATATTAATATTAATTATGCTTATGACAACAGGAAGTAGGGTGGTTATAATCTGTGAAACGTTCTAACCGGAATCTGTTCCAAAAACTTCGTAAAATAACAAGGTTGCCAACAAACAACGCATACAAAGTTGTATAGCGGCAGAATAAAATACTGGGTAGGGAGTGGGCAATTTTGTTAAGTTTTCACTCACCACGTTTATTCCGAAAATTGTCTGTCCTCACTCTGGTAGCCTATGGACAAACATTAAGAATAAGCAACGTGGTGAGTTGATGCCTATTCGGCAGCTAGTTAGCTAGGTGAATTGATCATGCTACTTTTGTATGCGTTGTTTGTTGGCATACTTGTTCTTTTTTGGAACATTCTTGTTGGAACGTAACACAAATTATACCCACACCAGGAAGTATACTGTGTTTGACAGAGTCAAATATTACTGAATGACATCTTTGCAAGACAAAGCATACGTCCAGGCAGTCATGGGCCGTGTCATGAGCTCTCTCATGTTGAATGCATGTGACCATAGGAGTGCATTCTAGCCATTGATGTCTATTTTCCAATTTACTCCACTATTTACATTAGCGTAGCTATAACACCAACCAACTAGTATATGACACAACAAGACATCATTGTCCCTAAATAGTTTAGCTAGGCCAGGACTTTGTAGCCTACGCTGGTTAGCCAACTCCTTTGAAATCACTGTAGCAGCTAGCCATGTTGTGATTAGGTTTTGGGTCAATTTCAAAGTAATGACGTACATTGTGCCCAGGTTAGCCAACTGCTTTGGAATTGTAAATGTAACCTATATTTAACTAGGGAAGTCAGTTAAGAACAAATTCTTATTTACAATGACGTCCTACCCCGGACGACGCTGGGCCAATTGTGGGCCGCCCTATGGGACTCCCAAACACGGCCGGATGAGATACAGCCTGGTTTCGTACCAGGGACTGTAGTGACGCTTCTTGCACTGAGATGCAGTGCCTTAGACCGCTGCGCTTATTGTTTCTAGCTACAGCTTATTTGGAAAGCATTGTGTCAATTCACACCGGTTCACACTGACCGTGGCTTGTGCAGAAAGTAGCCCATCACAACTTTTTCCAACTGATTTGTTGTGTCGATAGCACCTGCTAAATTCAGGGCATTCAGAAAAGTAGTAAAACCTTTTGTAGTTCTAGATGGCTAACGTTATATCTTTCAAAAAAGCTGTGGTAGAAAGGATTATCAATACATACTGAGCAGCTCACATTATTGACAAAAGCATGCTACATGGCAGACCAATCCAAACTCAGCTCCCTGGATGTCCAGCTCATCCATTATCTCAGCCAATCATGGCTAGCGGGAAGGTTCCTGACTTTTTCCGTGGCTAAACCAACTGGGCTTGTAATTTAACAATTGTATTCGTATTTACAGATTAAATACAAGTTGAAAGTGAAAGTTCAGAGAAGACATTTCTGCCCAAAAATGCCTCTCCTGTGAAGTAGTGACGTGCGACATATGCCTAGCTTCCTGAAATGGTTCACAAATATTTTCAGTTTTGAGTAAATAGTTTCCGTTGCAAACATTTGACTTATGACTACACACCAGGTGGCAGTATGCACCCTTTCAGTTTGTTTACCAAGACCATAGAAGTAGAAGAAGAAGAAAATGTACTACTTTAAAATGGAGATGGCCTCAATGTCGCTGCCCAGGCTCTCACACACGCCATAATGGGACCGATACAATGTTACGTCCTATAACTATCTCTATGGAACAACCCTATTTCCTACCAGTTACAGACTGACGTGACTATATTATTAACGAGGGCCAGGACAACACCAGTATCGCAATAGTTTTTCCATGGCAAAAATGAAAACACGAAGCAGATCACATTCTTTGCTCCTTTAATAACCTGCTGTATATAAAACATTGTGTGCTATAGCTTGGAAAATAATTCAATGTGACTGGATGACAAGATAATGATGATTGTTTCCAACATTAGGGCTGTTTTCCTAAGGATGTTAAATCCACTTCGAGTTTTGTTTCCTTGCCATGATACTAACGAGTATCTCTACTGGTATCGTCCCGGCCCTAATATTACTCTCAGCAGCCCATTGGCTCCTGAGCAGCCCATTGGCTCTTGTGTCATGCTGGCTGCCCCTGTATTCAGCAGTGGTGCCCTCTTAAACGTTGCTCTGACGTTTCTGTGCCACCATTTCATATACACTCTCCTCGGGTGTGGCTATGACTCTGACATTGTTTTGAATGGAGGGGTGTGTGTGTGTGTGTGTGTACGTGCGTATAGATAGGCAACGGTTTAAACTGGTTTCAGGGTAACTGGTCCTTAACACAGCCCCATGTCTATTTTGGCCCATGGTCACTTTTTGGTTGCGGGTGCCGGTAGCTCCCTGGCTTCCCAGAAGCAGTGTCACTGTCACGCTGATATTGGTGTCTAGTTATCAGCTGGAACTGTATGCTTGTTGTTCACTGGTTGCTATCCACAGTAACTATAACCCTTAGCTTTACACTGCGGTTCACTACTGTGTGTGTGTGTATGTGTGTGTGTGTGTGTGTGTGTGTGTGTGTACTTGTTCATCTGTTCGTTCACCCGCACCCGCCCGCAATTGCTAATCACCCTTCAGCAATCGCCCGACTACATGTGATTTAAAGTGAAAATTTGAGGCTGCTAAAATAGAAAATGAGCTGTACAGTCAGATGCCGGAACAATTTTTTGACAGGGGGTGTGGGATTATTTCTTTTTTAAGCCTAATTTAGATAAGACTATGTTTCTGCTCATAATTTCCGACATTTGGTAGACTATTTGTTAGTAAACTTGTCTATAATTCGATCACAGGTGGCCGGTGGCACCAGAATTGGGGAGGATGGGTGGTTGGAACTAGAGGTCGACCGATTATGATTTTTCAACGCCGATACCGATACCGATTATTGGAGGACCAAAAAAGCCGATACCGATTAATCGTCCGATTTAAAAAAAAATAATAATAAAAAAAAATTATTTGTAATAATGACAATTACAACAATACTGAATGAACACTTATTTTAACTTAATATAATACATCAATAAAATCAATTTAGCCTCAAGTAAATAATGAAACATGTTCAATTTGGTTTAAATAATGAAAAAACAAAGTGTTGGAGAAGAAAGTAAAAGTGCAATATGTGCTATGTAAGAAAGCTAACGTTTCAGTTCCTTGCTCAGAACATGAGAACATATGAAAGCTGGTGGTTCCTTTTAACACGAGTCTTCAATATTCCCAGGTAAGAAGTTTTAGGTTGTAGTTATTATAGGAATTATAGGACTATTTCCCTCTATACCATTTGTATTTCATTAACCTTTGACTATTAGATGTTCTTATAGGCACTTTAGTATTGCCAGTGTAACAGTATAGCTTCCGTCCCTCTCCTCGCTCCTCCCTGGGCTCAAACCAGCAACACAACGACAACAGCCACCATCGAAGCAGCGTTACCCATGCAGAGCAAGGGGAACACCTACTAGAAGGCTCAGAGCGAGTGACGTTTGAAACGCTATTAGCGCGCGCTAACTAGCTAGCTATTTCACATCGGTTACACCAGCCTCATCTCGGGAGTTGATAGGCTTGAAGTCATAAACAGCGCAATGCTTGACGCACAACGAAGAGCTGCTGACAAAACGCACGAAAGTGCTGTTTGAATGAATGTTTACGCGCCTGCTTCTGCCTACCACCGCTCAGTCAGATACTTAGATACTTGTATGCTCAGTCAGATTATATGTAACGCAGGACACGCTAGATAATATCTAGTAATATCATCAACCATGTGTAATTAACTAGTGATTATGATTGATTGTTTTTTATAAGATAAGTTTAATGCTAGCTAGCAACTTACCTTGGCTTACTGCATTCGTGTAACAGGCAGTCTTCTTGTGGAGTGCAACGAGAGAGAGGCAGGTCGTTATTGCGTTGGACTAGTTAACTGTAAGGTTGCAAGATTGGATCCCCCGAGCTGACATGGTGAGAATCTGTCGTTCTGCCCCTGAAGGAGGCAGTTAACCCACCGTTCCTAGGCCGTCCTTGAAAATAAGAATGTGTTCTTAACTGACTTGCCTAGTTAAATAAAGGTATATATAAAAATAAAAAAAATCTGCAAATCGTCGCCCAAAAATACCGATTTCTGATTGTTATGAAAACTTGAAATCGGCCCTAATTAATCGGCCATTCCGATTAATCGGTCGACCTCTAGTTGTAACAGAATAAATGGAATGGTATTGAACACATCAAACACATGGTTTCCAAGTGTTTTTTTACCATTCCATTAACTCTATTCCAGCCAATATTATGAGCCGTCCTCCCCTCAGCAGCCTCCTGTGAATTACATGCATGCAGCTTCTCTTCTGTTATTAGCCTACTTATTGCCATAGAAGACAAAATAAATCCTTGCCCACCAGAAAAATAGGTACATCAATGTACATACATCAATATAATTATTGTTTGAATTTAGTTGACATCAATGAAGTTCTCTTTCATCTCTGCTTCTCTCACACAGCAAAGATGTTTAGGGACCAGGGAGAAAATGCAATAACAAACGGAAAGGTTTTCTGTGCAAAAATTCCAGATGGCAGTTTTAAGGGAATTAAAAGCTGTGAAAACGACCCAACATGTTTCTGATAAGATTTCCATTCGGCCTGGATGCATATTTTATGTGGTTGAAATACTATCAGCTTTTATGATGCTGATAAAGATAGCACCGCGATCTTTACATTTGGTCCCTAACCGCGCATTCATTCTCTCATTGATGCTGAAAAAATGTATTATATTTCTCCACTCCTGTTCCCGAGTCAATGTACATTTGGTGTATAATTTTACTGCAAGAAATGCTTAATTCTGCAGGAGTTAATATTAAGGCTACGTTATAGACCTACAGTCAGTGTGCATTTGTTAGTTACTGTTCCATTTAACCAATCTGAACATTAGTGTACCATTGACGTCCCATCTTGTGACTGTCAAATTTGTACAGCGCCTCACAATCATCACACAACATCTTTATCCAACATTAGGCTACTGTTCTGGCCACCTTTTCTTTATTTTCAACTCCATTTAGCAGATTTTCTCGTATTGAATTAAACTCCGACATTGTACTTTTTTGCCTCAGTGGATCAACGTAATTTTTTTCTGCCCAAGTTCCCAAAAGCATTTGGCGTGTATTTGCCGCGCGTACAGTTAGGCCCTAAAGCTTAGGCTTACACACTGACGCCAGATAAAAATAATGAAAGAAAATCTTCAAAGTAGCCTATAGATATGAATGATACACTTATGGATTTTCAATGCATTGTTTTCTCTTTATTCAAGTCTGCCCTTCATTCACACAATATTTCATGACCCTAAACCCGCCCGCGGAGACTCCAGGTTATGAGTCAACCTGCGCATCACTAGTATGTACGTATGTATGTACAGTGGGGCAAAAAAGTATTTAGTCAGCCACCAATTGTGCAAGTTCTCCCACTTAAAAAGATGAGAGAGGCCTGTAACTTTCATCATAGGTACACTTCAACTATGACAGACAAAATGAGGAAAAAAAATCCAGAAAATCACATTGTAGGATTTTTTATGAATTTATTTGCAAATGATGGTGGAAAATAAGTATTTGGTCAATAACAAAAGTTTATCTCAATACTTTGTTATATACCCTTTGTTGGCAATGACAGAGGTCAAACGTTTTCTATAAGTCTTCACAAGGTTTTCACACACTGTTGCTGGTATTTTGGCACATTCCTCCATGCAGATCTCCTCTAGAGCAGTGATGTTTTGGGGCTGATGCTGGGCAACACAGACTTTCAACTCCCTCCAAAGATGTTCTATGGGGTTGAGATCTGGAGACTGGCTAGGCCACTCCAGGACCTTGAAATGCTTCTTACGAAGCCACTCCTTCGTTGCCCGGGCGGTGTGTTTGGGATCATTGTCATGCTGAAAGACCCAGCCACGTTTTATCTTCAATGCCCTTGCTGATGGAAGGAGGTTTTCACTCAAAATCTCACGATACATGCCCCCATTCATTATTTCCTTTACACGGATCAGTCGTCCTGGTCCCTTTGCAGAAAAACAGCCCCAAAGCATGATGTTTCCACCCCCATGCTTCACAGTAGGTATGGTGTCCTTTGGATGCAACTCAGCATTCGTTGTCCTCCAAACACGACGAGTTGAGTTTTTACCAAAAAGTTATATTTTGGTTTCATCTGACCATATGACATTCTCCCAATCTTCTTCTGGATCATCCAAATGCTCTCTAGCAAACTTCAGACGGGCCTGGACATGCACTGGCTTAAGCAGGGGGACACGTCTGGCACTGCAGGATTTGAGTCCCTGGCGGCGTAGTGTGTTACTGATGGTAGGCTTTGTTACTTTGGTCCCAGCTCTCTGCAGGTCATTCACTAGGTCCCCCCGTGTGGTTCTGGGATTTTTGCTCACCGTTCTTGTGATCATTTTGACCCCACGGGGTGAGATCTTGCGTGGAGCCCCAGATCGAGGGAGATTATCAGTGGTCTTGTATGTCTTCCATTTCCTAATAATTGCTCCCACAGTTGATTTCTTCAAACCAAGCTGCTTACCTATTGCAGATTCAGTCTTCCCAGCCTGGTGCAGGTCTACAATTTTGTTTCTGGTGTCCTTTGACAGCTCTTTGGTCTTGGCCATAGTGGAGTTTGGAGTGTGACTGTTTGAGGTTGTGGACAGGTGTCTTTTATACTGATAACAAGTTCAAACAGGTGCCATTAATACAGGTAACGAGTGGAGGACAGAGGAGCCTCTTAAAGACGAAGTTACAGGTCTGTGAGAGCCAGAAATCTTGCTTGTTTGTAGGTGACCAAATACTTATTTTCCACCATAATTTGCAAATAAATTCATTAAAAATCCTACAATGTGATTTTCTGGATTGTTTTTTCTCATTTTGTCTGTCATAGTTGAAGTGTACCTATGATGAAAATTACAGGCCTTTCTCATCTTTTTAAGTGGGAGAACTTGCACAATTGGTGGCTGACTAAATACTTTTTTGCCCCACTGTATGTACTTACACAGTAATTATACATTACCCCCCTGCCCTCAGAACAGCCTCAATTCATTGGGGCATGGACTCTACAACTGTGGTTCTCAGCTGGTGTTGCCTCGGTACCCAAATTTAACCAGGTTGTCTCAGTCGTGATCCAATATTCAAGATTGTTTTTATTTGCCAAAATGGAATCTGGAAAATTATTTTTAATGCTATGTTGATAGTAAATTTACCAATCATATGACAAGGGAACAACAGTCCCACCTTATCATTGTCAATAATAATTAAATTTTTCCCATATTCTTGATGAAGAATGTGAAGCGCACTGGTTTGATACCAGAAAATCAACCAAATCCACTAAACAACACTGCTAATAATTCTAAATTGAAAATACTGTGATTGAAAAAATATATATATTATTAAAAAATATAGGTTCATTAACATGTCTACACACGTTCTACCTGAACGTGGAGAATTTTTCATTAAAATATATATTTTTTTACTCAGACACACGCAGCCCAGTAAAAACCTCCCGTGACCCACCAGTTGAGTATTGCTGCTCTGCAAAGTGTCGAAAGTATTCCACAGGGTTACTGGCCCATGTTGACTCCAGTGCTTCCCACAGTTGTCAAGTTGGCTGGATTTCATTTAGGTGGTGGACCATTCTTGATCTACACGCTGTTGAGTGTGAAAAACCCAGCAGCGTAGCAGTTCTTGAGAAGAAATCATGGTAAGACTTGAGCATCCAGGTATAATGCATTATGACTTGTCATGACCCCTTTATAATGTCATATAAGCATCTCATAATGACCCGGACAAAATAACAGCCAGTTTGAGACATTTGATCAATTATAATAACATATACAACCTTGTTATAACACATTACTAAGGCTCATACACAAGTTATAAAGCATTAGACCTGGATTTTGTGTTACTGAAATGATTCTATCTGTCATGTACTGAGTGTGTACAAGAACAGTTTATTGACTGTAAACAGTGGCCTGTCATGGAGGCTAGCATTTAACATGTTAGTCTTGGTTACCTCAGACCTGGTGACTTTGGAATGAGGAATGTAGGAATGTTGCAATTACGTTGGATGCAGATTACAGAACGACCAATATGGATTTTTTTAGGGCCGATGTCAATAACGATTTTTGGGGGTCAAGGAGGCCAATGGATGATATTTTAGGCTGATATTCAACATCATAATATATATATATATATATATATATATATATATATATATATATATTTTAATTACACTTTTCCAGCGACAGCCATGTATGCATTAATGCACCAATTTTAAAATCAAACAATGTTTTTATCAAAGTAGAATGTAATCTAACTTCATAACATAATGTTAGTACTTTTATTTGAATGGTAAACTCTTGATTAACTGGGTCAATAAAGATGGCATAGGCCTACTCACAATACAGGTGGATGTATATTCAATAGGAGTGTGTGCATGCATTGAGGTATTGAGTCTATGGTGCTACAGGTGATAAACAATCTGTTTGCCTTCCATTGGGACTTATATTAGCCTACTGATCAATACATTTGCATAGAAACGTCACTCCAACATGTCATGCCTGTATGACATCATACTGATTAGAATTACAACCAATCCAAAACTACATAACCTTATCTGAGGGTAAAACATGGTTTATTTTGCTCACCAGATTCTGATCAAGTGTTCCTCCAGCTCACCTGAGACTCACCAAAAGTCTCAGTGTTAATCTATCTATCTGCGTCAGAGAACGACCAAGCTCCATTTCGGGCTGATGTTGGCCTTTTCTAATCTATCAGCCCACTACATAGCAAAACTACTGGTATGCCAGCCACCACTCACCGCCTGAGCACTACACAATGCAGAATGTCTAGCTTGGAAAATCAGCAGCAAACTAGCTCATTCTCAAAAAGAAAGTTGCAGTATTGCACCACATGCACCAATTTTGGCAACGAGCCATTTGACTTGAGGTGTAACGCTAGATATTATACTGGAGTGCTGATCTGGCCAGCAGCAACTGTATCTGTAAATTGAAAGTTTATTGTCGAAATATATATATATAGCATATAAGTAAAGACCGGCAATAGGTTTAGCTATCTAAGAATCTTCCTGTATGTTTATGGACCAAGAAAGCTATAGATCAGCGTGAATGTGTCGTGAATCGTCGTTTCATCTTTTTTAGAATAAAAAAAATATACGATCACGGAAAACAAAAACTACTACTTTCAGAAGCATCCGTGATCACAAGTCATGTAGTTATGTTGGACTCCTTTGCATTGAATTGGTGTTCTTTTATATTCTCAAACTAACAGCAGTGCTTACACAGTAACAGTGTTTTGGTACTGTCTGATTAGCAACGATAGCGGTTTTGCTACTATTTGTTTTGATGGAATAATGTCTGGTTAGCTAATTGCTAATCAATAGTCGTGTTTTTCTACTTTCTGATATGCAGTAGTACAGACGTTTTGTCACTTTGGTTATGGTAACAATGTTTGGCCTTTAACATCAGTAGTGTTTTAGCAGCAGTAACAACAATGTCTAGTCAATAAAAAATGTGAATACTGGGTTAGACTAATGAAGTATGCCTACCTTCAATAGTTGAGACTCAGTCTCCTATCACAATCAGCAGTAAAAGTGCCTGCTACTGGCATTTTATGACACTGTTTAGGTTGGAATCTGATAGTTGCATTGATGTGGTTGGCTGGTTTCACCTGTACTGTCACGGTTGTCACGGAGACGATGCCTGAGTGCATGCTCTTATGCTGACTGGTTACCTGCCCTGTATTCTCTACCCTCCCAATGCATTGCGTGGTTCTTCATGGGTGTGTGTTGTAAGATTGATTGTTGTTAATCTATCTGCCTCTAATATAGTGTCTGGGTAGTTAGGTGAGCTAGCCTAACCTGTCTAGCTAGTAGTTACCCCTCAGAGCCTGGTACCTCTCTAGGTTTCTTCCTAGGTTCCTAGTTTTTCCTAGCCACTGTGCTTCTACATCTGCATTGCTTGCTGTTTGGGGTTATAGACTGGGTTTCTGTATAGCACTTTGTGACATCTGCTGATGTAAAAAGGGCTTTATAAATGCATTTCATTGATTGATAGTTAGCTCACCAGAGGTGAAAATGCATGGATATTGGCCAAGTGTGCAATGTAAATAATAATAATAATCTTGTTTTGTCTTGGGGGAATAAATAAAACCTAAATGCTGTTCATCATTACCGTTGTGTAGTGAGTCCAACTGATCTTTCACTTGACTTGACAAATACGTCTTTTGAGCGTGTACTTTTTGACACTGAATAAAGGGTTTGTGTTACATTAGAAATGAGAAGTGTGGTTTGTTTTTACACACACAAAAAAAACACTTCCTGTGTTGTGTGCTGTTGGTTGAAAGACAAGATGAGAAAGCTGGCAGTGAGACTGCCATGTTCCTTGGCTGCCATGATCAAATGACTTCAAGTGCAGCCAAATAAATGCCTTTCATAAAAAATCTTTGTTTTGTGTTTGTTTTCCACCTCAACAAAGTATTTGTTTTTATCAACCATAGTCTGCAATTCAATTTAAAGTAAACATGGGTAATATTTCAACAGCATTTAAATAGAGGTCTCTGGGATATTTTGTCAACATAGAGATAGACACAGATAGAATTAGTATTATCTCTTTGGTTTCCAAAAGATGAGCCAGTCAGTATGCCCCTGTGCCACGCCAAGACACCGCCCTTTCTTTGTCTATCCTGTAATTTGCCTGCAGATTCTGGTGTGTTGCCTAGCGCCCAAATATTTATCCAAAAGGAGGGCATCGTGACTCGTCAGCCTACTTTCCACCCCTCCCTTGCTACTTCCTCCAAACCCGAGTGGGGACTTGTTCCAATATTTTAAAGATGCATCCTTCCTTCTTTCTTTCCTTCCCTTCCTTCTTTGATGTTCATTACTGATCATCACTAACTGATCAACACACGATTGGGCTGGTGAAAAACAGCAGGCTGTTAACCATGATTTCACTTATCTAATCTTGAACAAATCAGTGATTGCCTCAAGGAAAGGAGGGAGGAAAGCATTTATAAGGTATTTGAACGTGGCCTAGGCCAAATTTGTCTTAGTATTGGCTGAAGGGCAAGGTCACTGCCTTGCTAAAGCTCTTAACCATGTTTCAACAAGGTTTTTGTCAAGTGTGTCAACACCACTGTCCTCCCACTGGACATAGTTTAAGTAATATCGTCAGAGTGAACAACAGTAATCGTCTCCAAGTAGTGTAGTATGGCAAAATAGTTTGTCTGAATACTATAGTACAGTATTACACTAGTAAGAATTTAGTATGCAGTTTGACTAGTAAGACCACAACCTCTCTGTCACACGAACTCGCTCTCTCAATCTGTCTCTCTGTCTGACTGTCTTTATCTCCCAGCCATCTCTCTGTAACATGTAGAATTATTCTGAGCCGGCATGACTGGTTGGTTCGCTCTGAAACTTAAAGATACAGTACTTTTCAGGGCATGACACACTCACACACATTCTTGGGAATAAGAAATACATTCTGCTAGCCAGTATGGGTGGAGAGGGTGTAAGCATCTTGCCCTGTGGCTCAACACCACTGAAAGGGCACTGTTTAACATACTCCACCTTGTTTCTGCGTTTCTCAAACCTGCAATGTTTGTAACTAACTATCACTGCTTCAGTCACAATGTGTACATTCCATATACAAAACACAGTGGGAAATGAGATCCACCTGGTTATGTAATATTATGAGAAACGGCGGTATAGAAGTCCTTAGACAAACTGTTTTGATCAAATTATATGGCACATACACACACACACACCAGTGTTTCCCCTATATTCATTTAGCAGCAGTGGCCCACCGCTAGTGAATATACGTAGAATCATTGGTCATTTTATCAATGGAACAGGATTGCTACATGTGATGTTTCTCTTGTCATGGAGAATGTGTTTGAGGAAATGGTACTGCATCATTCATTATTTTCTCTAGACATTTGAGCAGCATGGAATGTTTTTTTTTCAAGACAGGATTATGCATTATGGTATCAATGATTCTGACAATGATCAAGTCTGTGTTTTCTACTATGAGTGATAACGATTCCTGTTATTTATTTATTTTTCTCTCTCTCCAGTCGCAGCCTAGACAGTACTCACCCACTTCAGTGGCACAGGTTGCTGTGAATCCAGCACAATTTGAGGTAATGTCAACACACACATACACACCTCTTCCTTTGCTCAGTCCATAGCCTGCAGTCACCTTTTCTTTGGGATAGGTCTTAGTCCAATCTGGCTTCTAGTCTATTTGACCCCTTCTTTGGGCGATATTTGGTACTGTTAGTGTCTTTCCTGTTTCAACAGAGTAGTGTTGTTCAGTGTGGCCTAATCAGGCAAAGGATTGGTCACACCCAAATCTGCAGGGAGTGGAACTAGTGATGCACCGATATTACATTTTTGGCCGATACCAATATCCAATATTTTCCTTGCCAAAAAACAATACTGATAACAGATATTACATTTTTTGTGTGGCCTTTTAAGCTTTCTAGTACGGTTAAATAGTTAACACACACACATGGACGCAACAGTCTAAGGCACTGCATCACAGTGCAAGAGGCGTCACTAATGTCCCTGGTTCGAATCCAGGCTGTATCACATCCGGCCATGATTGGTAGTCACATAGGGTGGCGCACAATTGGACCAGCGTCGTCCGGGTTTGGTCGAGGTAGGCTGTCATTATAAATAAGATTTTGTTCTTAACTGACTTGCCCAGTTAAATAAAAGCTACACACACACCACACTGACCAAAAAGTTATTTTGTTGGCATTTACGTATGTCCCCATTACCAATAAAACAATCAAAACCTATTTATTTCACTTACTTGCTGTGCTGTTTTGTTCATTTGTTTAGTCGTTTCATTCTCAACCAGGATTTCTATGGAACGCCGTTTGGGTCTTTGGATGTCAAAAAAGATACACTTAGATTTTTTTATTTTACCTTTATTTAACTAGGCAGGTCAGTTAAGAACAAATTCTTATTTACAATGACGGCCTAGGAACAGTGGGTTAACTGCCTTGTTCAGGGGCAGTACGACAGATTTTTACCTTGTAGGCTCGGGGATTTGATCCAGCAACCTTTCGGTTACTGGCCCAACGCTCTAACCACTAGGCAAGTAACACTATTTGACGTGCCAAATTAGCTTGTTGACCAATCAGGACCTGAATATGACTGCACGTCACATAATAATTTAACGCGTTCATACATTTTTTACGTAGTTATTACACATTGATTACACTATCACTCGTATTTCATATGTCTCAACGATTCATCGATACGTATGCAATGATAATGGTAAAGTTGTCTCGTGCACCTACAGTGCTGGTCATTTAAAAAAAAAAAAGATAGCTAGCTCATGGTTGCAAACAATGTTCTTCCCCAAAAACATAGCAAAACGACACATGTTTCAGTATCTATAGTTAGCTACTATATAGCTAGGTGTCATCATCTTAAATAACCCTAATTTATAAGACCACTCTTATTTGATTAATGGTGGTCGGACCCATCTATGTGAAGCTAGCCACAATAAGGATTAGCGACGATAGTGGACTTTGCAGTTAGCCTTCAAGATAAAAGTATTGAATAATTCTACTACTTTTATTCATTTGCATCACTGTCAATTACATACTTTTTTTTTGAAGGCAAACCACAAATTCCACTATTGGGCCTAATCCTTATTGTGGCTAGCTTCACAACACAACTTAGTCCGGTCCAGCCTCACTAGCCAGATGAAGCTAGCTGGCTGCGTATAATGTTAGCTTTGGGCAACAGTGTTTAGTTTTATTTATTTATTTACTTCACGTTTATTTAACCAGGTAGGCCAGTTGAGAACAAGTTCTCATTTACAACTGCGACCTGGCCAAGATAAAGCAAAGCAGTGCGACAAAAACAACAACAGAGTTACACATAAACAAACACAGTCAATAACACAAAATAAAAGAAAAATAGAAAAATCTATGTACAGTGTGTGCAAATGTAGAAGAGTAGGGAGGTAGGCAATAAATAGGCCGTAGAGGTCGAAAATAATTACAATTTAGCATGAATGCTGGAGTGATAGATGTGCAGATGATGATGTGCAAGTAGAGATACTGGGGTGCAAAAGAGAAGGAGGATAAGTAATAATATGGGGATGAGGTAGTTGGGTGTGCTATTTACAGATTGGCTGTGTACAGGTACAGTGATAGGTGAACTGCTCTGACAGCTGATGCTTTTCGTTCCATGCAGCTGATGCAATTCATTCCAGTCATTGGCAGCAGAGAACTGGAAGGAAAGGCGGCCAAAGGAGGTGTTGACTTTGGGGATGACCAGTGCAATATACCTGCTGGAGCGTGTGCTACGGATGGGTGTTGCTATGGTGAACAGTGAGCTGAGATAAGGCGGGGCTTTACCTAGCAAAGACTTATAGATGACCTGGAGCTAGTGGGTTTGGCGACAGATATGTAGTGAGGGCCAGCCAACGAGAGCATACAGGTCGCAGTGGTGGGTAGTATATGGTGCTTTGGTTATAAAACGGATGGCACTGTGATAGACTACATCCAGTTTGCTGAGTAGAGTGTTGGAGGCTATTTTGTGAATGACATCGCCGAAGTCAAGGATCGGTAGGATAGTCAGTTTTACGAGGGTATGTTTGGCGGCATGAGTGAAGGAGGCTTTGTTGCGAAGTAGGAAGCCGATTCTAGATTTAATTTTGGATTGGAGATGCTTAATGTGAGTCTGGAAGGAGAGTTTACAGTCTACCCAGACACCTAGGTATTTGTAGTTGTCCACATATTCTAGGTCAGAACCGTCCAGAGTAGTGATGCTAGTCGGGCGGGAGGGTGCGGGCAGCAATCGGTTGAAGAGCATGCACTTAGTTTTACTAGCATTTAAAAGCAGTTGGAGGTCACTGAAGGAGTGTTGTATGGCGTTGAAGCTCGTTTGGAGGTTTGTTAGCACAGTGTCCAAAGAAGGGCCAGATGTATACAGAATGGTGTCGTCTGCGTAGAGGTGGATCATGAACTGAAGTTCAATTTCAATAGGCGAACAACAAGTGCCAACCTAGCTAATACTTACTTACAAGGATTCCTAAATCTTTGCTAAGAATAATGAAAATGACTGCAGTTTCTACTGGTTATTGTTTTCAGGCTGGTTGTATTGATGCTAGTTAGGTACAAGCTAAAGCTAGCTACCCCAGAAGTTGCGGTCAAACAAATTATGCTAGACATCGGCCAATACCGATGTTGGCATTTTTAGCTAATATCGTCCGATTCTGATATGTTCCCCGATATATCGTGCATCCCTAAGTGGAACAATGGTTTAAGAATGAAATGTTCTATATTCTATACGTTCTATGTTGTTTATGTTCTACACCTTCTATACTCTATACGTTCTATACTTTATATATGTTCAGGAGGCTTGGTAATGTGCCTGTAGGGTTGGTATTGTTATGTGCTTGGTTTTATTGAGGGAAAACATGCAGCACTTCCTTGGCTCTATAAAATGTGTTGACCTCCAGACATAGGTTGTTAAGAGATGGGTTGTTAAGAAAAAAATGACATACTATACAAATCACGAGGTTAATTGCTTTCTTAGTTCTATTATTAGGTCCAGCTTAGATAGACACGCACAACAGTCAATCTGATCCCAACTTCTGTCATTGCAAAAGCTCCACTCTAAACACTGTAGAACTTTCTGCTAGTTGGTCTTGCTCCAGAAAATAGAAAGATAGAAGGACAGAGAACGCCTCTAGTCGGCACACATTCAACTGCACCTTCTTTAACTGGTCTCCAGCCCAATATTTATAATAATAATAGTGATAATAATAATAATAACAATATTTATAGGGTCTTAAGGTCTTTTGGTTGAATGTTTTTGTTGTTGTGGTAATTGGGTGGGCTGTGGAAGAACTGAACATATTCTTATAAATGGGTTTTAATCAAAGTGCAACCAACATTTCAACATGGGTTTAGGTGTTCGTTGTGTCGTTGACCACTCAGGACAAAGGGATTGCACAACTGGTTTCCCCAGAGATGTTGTCAGTTGCCTGAATCTCTTCCCTGAATTTATTCCAAAAGTCCTCTCTTCTATGCCCAGACAATGCCATGGTGACGGCACAGGGCAGAGATGCCAACATGTGGTGGCGTATTCATGTGTCGCTCAGCTACCCCTTTGGGCCTTTTCCATGACAATGCAACATAAAATGTCACTTATTCTGGTTTCTGCCTCTGCGTGTAACCCAGGGAGAGGCTTTGGTTGAACGTGCAAAGCTATTTTTCAAAACAGACTATGTGCTTCAGTGTGGTATGTTATGTCAACATAGTCACATTTAACCATGATAGTTACGTCACCTAAGCTGACATACAGTATTGAGTGTATGGGATAATGCTGATTGAATAGGGTGTTTTAAGGTTATTTGAGTCGAAGACCGTACCCCTAGACTAGAGCTTTTATAGTTACCCTTTATAAGAACTTGACCTTGAGGTGCCCTCCTTCCGGTTAAAATTCCTTTGGCTTTTGAAGCAGTGACAGACAGTTTGCTACACAGGAGAGCTACTCAGGTTTCACTTGTATCATACACAGGCATGCACTGCATACATATCTACAGATGTAGGATCTTAACCTGCAACAGGGTGATCACATTAACTTTCCTGCAATGCAGAACATTTAAGACTTGTAGTGTATTTGAGGTTTAAAAAGGGTTCTGAAGTTTGTAATTTCTACTTTTACATTTCTGACTTGATTTTCCCTAACATTTTTCGTATCAACCCCTCCAAAAATGTATTGGAATCCACATTATAATAAAAATGTCCTGTTGCCGCAGGATTATTATCCTGCTGTAGCAAACTGGCTCAAATTAAGATCCTACATCTGTACACACACGATTATGTATAGTACCGTATGCATCTGTACAGACTTGATGATCAGTCGTTTGTTGTTCGATCACTAGGCACAGAATGAAATCGGGAAGCAATTGGATAAGGCAAGCTGAAAGTAATCAAATGTAACCGAGCCAATCACAATCTTTGTTGCATTACAGAGTGCATCTGCCGCCTCCACCATGGCTACAAAGCCAGGGGCGGTGTCCGTGACAATGGGTGGTGCCACAGCAAGTGGTGCCACAGCGGGAGGAAGTCCTACTACAGCAGGGACAACACAAAGAGGAACGGCCAAAGTGGCGATGCCAGAGGTAGACTGACTTAGCTGGGTCTTTTGAGATTCCTGTGGGACAACCTTGGCATATTCTGATGTTCTTAACCCCCTTCCCTCATTAACATGGGTGTAGTGTACTCTGTTACATGGAATCTCTCTTATCCCTCTCTTCTCTTCATGCTCACTTTCATCCTCTGAAACACTTAATTCACAGTCTACAGCTGCTTGGGCTCTCTACCATTGACTTCTTCTCAGCTTTACCTATGGTGCATTCAGATATGCTTACTTCAACCTTCACCATGACCGCAAAGAGCTTATTGATTGATTGTGCTATTTTACATGCTGGAGAATAGGATTAGGGCTCTTCACTGTCCATTGGAATGGTGCATAAGTGTGTTGTTGCCTCACTTTCTCAACCACATTTCCATAATATGTTCTGCGCCTGCTTCTTGGTTTGTAGACGGTACTCGTCTCTCCAGCAGGTGCTACTATTATTGACATACCAACACCTGGGACCAAAGGCAGTCCTAAAGACACCCCAAAGGTAACTCAAAACACCCCTCCCCTAAATATAGTTCATGGTTTCATCCTCTGAATCTTGTTGTGTATGTGACTTCTGAATCACGAACACAGAGAGGCTGCTGCCTACATACAGACTCGAATCATTGGCCACTTTAATAAATGGATCACTAGTCGCTTTAAATAATGGTACTTAATTAATGTTTACATATCTTACATTACTCATCTTATATGTATATACTGTATTTTATACCATCTATTGCATCTTGCCTATGCCGCTCGGTCATCACTCATCCATATATTTATATGTACATATTCTTATTTCATCCCTTTAGATTTGTGTGCATTTGGTAGTTGGTGTGGAATTGTTAGATTACTTGTTCGGATTAGTGGCCCACTACTTGAAAGCGGCAGCTCTAGCCTTTAGCTAAATTTGAATGTTGCCTGTAATCCATGGCTTCCGGCTGAGATATGTACGTACGATCACTGTGGGGATGACATTGTTGATGCGCTTATTAGTGAAGCCAGTGACTGATGTGGTAAATTTCTCAATGCCATCTGATGAATACCGGAATATATTCCAGTCTGCTAGTGAAACAGTCCTGTAGTTTAACATCTGCCTCATCGGTCCACTTCCGTATTGAGTGTGTGACTGGTACTTCATGTTTTGAGTTTTTGCTTGTCAACAGGAATCCAGAGGATAGAGTTATTTTCAGATTTGACAAATGGAGGCGATGGAGGGCTTTGTATGCATCTCTGTGTGTGGAGTAAAGTTGATCTAAAGTTTTTATTCGCCTCTAGTTGCACAGGTGACATGCTGGTAGAAATTTTGAAGACAGATTTCAGTTTCCCTGCATTAAAATCACTGGCCACTAAGAGCGCTTCCTCTGGGTGAGAATGTTCTTGTTTTCTTATGGCCCAATACAGCTCGTTGATTGCAGACTTAGTACCAGCATTGGTTTGTGGTGGTAAATAGACAGCTAAGAAAAATATAGATAAAAACTCTTGGTAAATACCATGGTCTACAGCTTATCATGAGGTATTCTAACTCAGGCGAGCAGAACCTTGAGACTTCCTTAATATTAGAGATTGCACACCAGCTGTTGTTAACCACCCCCGAGCTTACCCGGCGCTGCTGTTCTGTCCTGCCGATGTATAGAAAAACCAGCTAGATTTATATTTTCCATGTCCTTGTTCAGCCATGACTCAGTGAAACGTAGGATATTACAGTTCTTCAGATTATTGATAGGATAGTCTCGAACAGAGCTCATCCAGTTTATTCTCCAGTGATTGCTTGTTCGCCAATAGAACGGATGGTAGAAGCGGTTTAACCAGTCGCCAACGTAGTCTCGTCAAGTATCCCGCACGCCGGCCTCTCACCTCTTCCTCTTCCGAGTGTCGGGGATTTGGGCCTGGTCTGGGATGAGCAGTATATTCTTTTACCTCCTTTTTTTTTTTTTTTTTTTTTTTACCTTTATTTAACCAGGTAGGCTAGTTGAGAACAAGTTCTCATTTACAACTGCGACCTGGCCAAGATAAAGCATAGCAGTGTGAACAGACAACAACACAGAGTTACACATGGAGTAAACAATAAACAAGTCAATAACACAGTAGGGGAAAAAAGAAAAAAAGAGTCTATGTACATTGTGTGCAAAAGGCATGAGGAGGTAGGCAATAAATAGGCCATAGGAGCGAATAATTACAATTTAGCAGATTAACACTGGAGTGATAAATCATCAGATGATCATGTGCAAGTAGAGATACTGGTGTGCAAAAGAGCAGAAAAATAAATAAATAAAAACAGTAAGGGGATGAGGTAGGTAAATTGGGTGCGCTGTTTACAGATGGACTATGTACAGCTGCAGCGATCGGTTAGCTGCTCAGATAGCAGCTATTAATTGAAGTAAAAAGCCTCATCCAAATCGAGGTTAGTGATCGCTGTTTTGATGTCCAGAAGCTCTTTTTTGGTAATTGGAAACGATAGTGGAAACATTATGTACAAAAAAAAGAAAGATAAGCTAAAAAAAAAAAAAAAAACGCACAATTGGTCAGGAGCCTGTAAAACGGCTGCTATTCCCTCCAGCGCCATTCTTTTGAGGAAAAAGAAACTGTATTTGTATGTATGTGTGTCTTTTGGAGGGGTAGGGTTAAAAGCAGAAGTCAAATTTCAATTAGACCCTGTGTGCAATTGACCAAAAAAGTAATCTTAATCTTAGGAGAAGGAAATGCTAAACTGATCCTAGATCAGTGTCCAGGGCCAACTTGACCCTACTTTACATTTTTACAACCCCTGCACCTCACCCTCACTGGACCCCTTTCACCTTTACATAATTGAATTTAAGGAATGTGTAACAACGGTTAATGTAAGTAATAACACCGGTTAATGATTTATTTTCATGTAATGAAGCATGTAATGAATGTAATGAAGCCGGTTAATAACTTGCTGGATAACGTTAAAAAAAAGAAGACGTTTTTTCATCTAATAAATGATTAGGTTATACGGTGGTTATTACACTGTCAGGTGAGTCAACTTTTTTAATGAATACCTTCAATAATCATGTAATAACATACCAAAATCAATTTTGATTGACTTCCCTGAATTCGATGCACAAACCACCAACCACCGGCAATTACAAACATCGACAAACTCATGCACATCATACAGTCACCCTCACAAGCACACATTGAAATGTGCCCACACCACATAGACATATACACACACACTACAGGGTGTGACAGTATAAAAAAAACTTGTTCTATGTGATATACTGAACGTGAAGTTATTACATTAATCAGTGTTTTTACGTTAACCGTTGTTCCAGTGTGTCAATACATTGAATTCTGTTGAATATATTGAGTTTTAACTCATCCTTGATTGTAGCCGGCACCCATGCACCCAGCCAAAGCTACACCTCCTACCACGGGAGGAGGCAATATTGTAGGGGAGGCGACAACTCCATGGAAAGCTGAAGTACCAAAGCTTCAAGAGTCTCTGAAACAGACAGCCAAGGTAGATGGCAGACAGTCGAGAAGTGCGGGGCCTCTCTTTGGATCTTTATTCTTTACCTGACCTGGCTCTCTTTACGCTCACTTCCCCATTCAACACACTCTTCCTGGGTCATTATTCCATGTGTTATGTCTTCCTCATCTCTCCCGTGATCTTGAGGTTTTAGTCATTCTTCCACCCCTTGGTATTCTATCTTCCTCTTCTCTCTGCCGATATATTTCAACACATATCTCTGCTTTGGACTTCCTTACTTCTGGCCTAGAGGTGTCTGTGTGTCTAAGTGGGAAGTGGACAGACACTCTTACTCTTAAGCTTACTCTTACGAGTCTTCCCAGCATGCCCACATTTGTGGTACGCTCACCATGTCTAGACAAACCATGTCTGCCTTGTCTGTCACATCTGTTGTCACCACAGAAAAGCCACAATATATTTCCACTTTTTCTTCTGGTTGCATCACACCATATATAGTATTGCTTCTGGGTTTGTTTACCTGGTTTAGGTTGACAGGGTTTGTTTACCTGGTTTAGGTTGACGGGGTTTGTTTACCTGGTTTAGGTTGATGGGGTTTGTTTACCTGGTTTAGGTTGACAGGGTTTGTTTACCTGGTTTAGGTTGATTGGGTTTGTTTACCTTCCTATTACTCTACTAAACTGTGACAACAAATTCTGGTCAGGTACTTCTCTTCTCACAGCGCCTTTCCTTTCCATTACCAATGACAGACAAGCTGCTAACTATCATCCTATCACTCTACTAGACTGTGACTGTGAGATTATGCACAGCACTCTGAACTCTTCTCTGCACCTAGTCTAATGGCTTGAACCATATGCGTTTATAGAGTGTGCCCACCACATCAAGCAAAGTTGACATGGCTAAAAAGGATCCTGCTAAGTTGGTTACGGCTGTTGCTGCACCAGCTGCCGCGGCTGTAGATGCCTCTCTGAAGTGGCCACAGACTAAGGTAGACTCCAGTTTACGTTGGTGTATTAACCACGCTACAGTACAAGGCTCTTGAGGGTGGGGCTATCCCTGGGGTTAAGGGGCTATCATTGATCACTAGTTTGTGTCATTGTCATTCTTTCACTGTTTTCACACAATGTATCCAAGATCATGAATTAACACAGTGGCACAGTAACAGGGACTCGGAAACAGTGAAGGATGTCTATATAACCATTTTACATTTTAGCCATTTAGCAGACGCTCTTATCCAGAGCGACTTACAGGAGCAATTAGAATTAAGTGCCTTGCTCAAGGGCACATCGACAGATGTTTCACCTAGTCGGCTCAGGGATTCGAATTAGCAACCTTTTGTTACTGGCTCAACGTTATTAACCGCTAGGCTACCTGCCACCTGCTTTACCATTCTGCAATTTTATTTGACTACAGGAGAATAAAGAAGAAACCTGCATACTGCTCTGACGAAGGCCTTGAGGCTGATGCGTAAAAGCTTAATAAAGAGCAGTGATACTATGAAGAGCAGTGTGCGGGTTTCTTCTTTTTTCTCATGTTATTCAATTGTTACAATGCACCTGCAACAAAGATAGCTCAGATGTGCAAGTGCCTTTTGAAATGTAACTACATGAGGAAGAGGGTGCTCTTGTTAATGCATGAGTACTACCTATGTGGGTTTGGTTGAATTGAGCCCACAGCCATCCAGAAGCTCAGTTGGGTATAGGAGCTGAGCAGTATCACAGATACTAGTGTTGTATTCACTAACCTCTCCTGCTCTGGGTTACAGGTACAGGTGGAAGTAGTTCCCCCAGGAGCTAAGGCAGCCAAAGAGGTAAATCATCCATATATCTTTTCTCTATGTGGGTTTGATATTGCACTAAAATGATTGGCATGGAGTTGCATTGCTCGTGTTTGAGTTTTGTTGCATCATGTGTAGGAGCTTGCTGTGGACCCGTTCGATGCCCTGGCTGATTCCTTACCCTCATCAGAGTCTTTCGCCCCTGCAGCCCATGTATACACCGGGCCAGAGGTGATAGAGGTACAGATCCTTCACAGAGTGTGTGTGTGTGTGTGCACAGTGCAAGTTAGATTGGGTTGTGTGTGTGTACCCGGTCACCATATAAAACACTGTGTGTTGTTGTATATGTCACACAGCATGGATTGACCTCAAAGAAGGGAGTGATATGTGGGGGGAAAGACTGCCCACTGCCCCCAGGATACCGATTTGAAGACATGGTCAGTCTTTAAATCACCCTCCTCCTCCATTGTTCTTCCTCATCATCATCATCACTTCTGCAACTTAATCCAACCCTCAGCCTTCTGCTGTTAGAGCGCTTTGAGTTTGCATGTATCTTTAGCTTTGTGTTGCAGTACTCCCTTTGACATGACACATTTGACTGGAACCCCTTGGTTATCAGTAATTCCAACAGAGAGATACACCCCATCCAGAAACAACCCCTAGACCCTGTCCTATCCCCTGGACACTTGTGTTAATCTGAGAGGAATGGATAGGTGTTAGCAATATGGACACATTTTCACCAAGCTGATCAGATGACAAGATGGAGTTACTACCATATCTATCTTTTTTTCCAGATTTATATGATGGACTAGGGTTTGTTTCTGGACAATGCCAAAAAAGCCTGTATATAGTTACCACACTTTAATATTCTTTTGTCATTCTTTTGTCAGAACATGATCAGATTTTATTTAAACCTAGGCTTACTCAATTAGAATATATAATTAATGCATTTTTATTACATTGAATTACAATGTTAAATTACATTTTCATAGGCCCCAGTTGCAGATGTCAAGCCAAAAGATGTCCCGGTAAGTCATTGTATTTACTGCTAGGGAGTATGCTGGGGAGAAATGTTGAGATATTGACTTTCTCCTCTCAATCTTTCTCAAATACCCACATACTAATGCATGTGCATCCACACACACACACTAAAGGAACTAAACAAACCATAGGTCATCCCATGGTCTCTGCTGACAGTTTTGGGTACCTCTACAATGTGGAATGTTGCTTTGCACTGTGGGGTGTTGGCTCTGCAAGTAACATTAGACCCACCTCAATCAGCTGGCTCTAGTTCTGCTAAACCCATCCTTTATAAACACACCCACACACTAACAACAGATAAATAGTCAACACACAATCACTCATTACTCCACACCTATTCACTTATACACACCTAAACACACATTATCCCTCTGGGCCACACCTTGTTTTGTACTGCAGTTCTCTGTGTAGTCTACCTCTGCTTCTAAGAGCTTGTTAGGACAGGAGGCAAACTCTTTTACCCCTGAAGTATGTTGTCAAATGTGAGTTGTCTAAAGTTGCACATTTGGTTATAAAGCGTGTTTTTATTACATTTACATTTTAGTCCGCTTCAGGGATTTGAACCAGCAACCAGCAACCTGGCCCAATGCTCTTAACCACTAGGCTTCCTGCCAAATCTGATGTTTTGTAAAGAGATTCTGCTCGGAGTCCTTTGCGGAGTTCTTTGTTGTGATTTAAATTCTAGGAAATGTGATTGGTGGGTGTGTCGGTTCTTTTTCTCCTGGTCTCTTTTAAATGGTTGGAGTTATTTTGACACGCCCTCTAGTGGTGCAGTTGAAGACAAACCTGTTACTGTAATGCTTTGTGTATAACTGAGGTTATTTGTTTGCTTGTTTGTTTACTTGTATCAGAAACCCATGAGCACAGATGAGGCTCTGGACTCCCTGTCCTTTGGGTTCACAACCTCTATGGCTCCCATCCCTCAGAAACAGGAGAAGGTGAGACTTTGCACTATTAACAGGTTATAATCACTTATAAATCAATTTGAGCCCTGTTCCCTAAAACATGCATAACGTTACAGAATGATTATTAGTCCCATAGTCTTTTGGGTGAGATTGAGGTCCTGACCAGTGATACTGTAATTAAGAAGTGAGATGTCATTATAACCCAATGTATTTCATCTGTTGACAGAAAGTGGAAGACTTGGGTGCCATTGATGCCTTGTCTGCTGGCTTCTCAAACTTTGCTCCACCTCCACCTGCTCCCATCAAGGTAAACAAAGACTGATAATATTGTTCTTCATCCCTTCATCGTAAAACTGTCATTAGCATGAGATGGTAAACTGTTATGAGAACCAATGTCAAGTTGTGTCAACTGACATCACACAGTCATAATGACACATAGCACAATGTAGGCTACCTTGTGGGACAGCTAACTTCCTAGCCACCTACTGCTTATCATGTCATGACATATTTATGATGCTTACAAGATGACCATGACATATAATTTTAACACAGTGTCAGCTGTAATAGCTTTTGACAACTGATGTGTCATACTAACGTTCTGTAAAGACAGCTTTCTAGTGAAGGCTTGAAATTAGCTTTCCCCTGTTCCTCTCAACTAGAACCTAAGAAACAGTATTTAACAAACCAAATAATCTTTCTCTTCTTCTTCCAGAAATCTGAAGAGTTTAAGTCTGCGCCTGTGACCAAGTCTCCTGCTCCCCCCGTTGACAAGAAAGCTAAGGTGGAAAAGGTAAATAACACCAAAGAAAGCAGGTCCTACAACCTGCATGACTACATAACATAAGCCATGCATAAAATGAAATAAACAGTGACAAACGCTTATGTCCAGTGTTAAACTGGGATATCGTTAGAAAAGTTTACTTATCCCCTATTACTGTAAAATAATGTTTCAATGTGTTTTGGTGTCCATATGACCGATTCTGTTGCACCAAAACTAAAATGCAAATAGCGAGTTGAAACCGCTTGTCAGAGAGGAAGATGTGATCTCTCAACTTTGTTGGCGTGAGAGGGCAGGTGTGTAAATCATAGAGGGAGAGGCAAAGCGAAAGGTTTCACTCTCGCTGAAATCTGTCCAAAATAAGCCCAATCAATGCGTTTCTATGGGTTTATTTTGGACCTAAGCTTGTTAGGACGGAGACGTGTATCTCTTCATTATATCTAGACCTCTCGTGTAAATGGGGAGGTGCACACCGCACAGAAGGAGCGAAAGAGACGAGACCAAAAATACAACACGAGAACAAGCGGAAGTAAACGCTCTTAAAAACGATAAATAACAACCTCGATCCTTGCGGTACAGGCATTTGGAATATCGCGCAAGAACATCAATTCGAAATAATCGAATGAATTCAATATATCGCCCAGCCCTAAAGTGAGATGTCATTATAACCCGATAATATTTAATCTGTTGACAGAAAGTTGAGGATTTCGCTTCTGTTGATGCCTTGTCTGCTGGCTTTTCCAACTTTGCTCCACCACCACCCGCTCCCATCAAGGTAAACAAAGACTGATAATATTGTTCTTCAACCCTTCATCGTAGAACTGTCATTAGCATGAGATGGTAAACTGTTATGAGAACCAATGTCAACTGACATAGCACAGTCATAATGACACAGCGCAATGTAGCCTAGCTTGTTGGACAGCTAACTTGCTAGCCACCTACTGCTAATGCTAATGACATGTTGTATTTATGATACATACAGGATGACCATGACATATATAATTTTAACACAGTGTCAGCTGTAATAGCTTTTGACAACTGATGTGTCATACTAACGTTCTGTAAAGACAGCTTTCTAGTGAAGGCTTGAAATTAGCTTTCCCCTGTTCCTCTCAACTAGAACCTAAGAAACAGTATTTAACAAACCAAATAATCTTTCTCTTCTTCTTCCAGAAATCTGAAGAGTTTAAGTCTGCGCCTGTGACCAAGTCTCCTGCTCCCCCCGTTGACAAGACAGCTAAGGTGGAAAAGGTAAATAACACCAAAGAAAGCAGGTCCTACATCCTGCATGACTACATAACATAAGCCATGCATAAAACGAAATAAACAGTGACAAACGCTTATGTCCAGTGTTAAACTGGGATGTCCAATGTTGCAGCTGACGCTGTGCTACTGTTGTGTTGAGTAATTTGTCATCAAAAAAGCTATATTCATGCAAATAGACAACAAACTCTTCAGCTATTCTATGTTATATTTATGTCGGGTTGTGAAGCTGTTATCTATTGACTTGTGTTTGTGTTTCAGTTTGCTGATGACTTCTCTCTGATGTCAGGATTGGACTCCCCACTGGACACCAAGCCCAAGACAGATGAGGTTTGTCATATGAGGGCTACAGTATCTAGGTTGAAGGGGTTTGTTTATCTGGTTTAGGATGATGGGGTTTGTTTACCTGGCTTAGTTTGATGGGGTTTGTTTACCTTCCTATTACTCTACTAAACTGTGACAACAAATTCTGGTCAGGTACTTCTCTTCTCACAGCGCCTTTCCTTTCCATTACCAATGACAGACAAGCTGCTAACAATCATCCTATCACTCTACTAGACTGTGACTGTAAGATTATGCGCAGCACTCTGAACTCTTCTCTGCACCTCGTCTAATGGCTTGAACCATATGCGTTTATAGACTGTGCCCACCACATCAATCAAAGTTGACATGGCTAAAAAGGATCCTGCTCAGTTGGTTACGGCCGTTGCTGCACCAGCTTCCGCGGCTGTAGATGCCTCTCTGAAGGGGCCACAGACTAAGGTAGACTCCAGTTTACGTTGGTGTATTAACCACGCTACAGTACAAGGCTCTTGAGGGTGGGGCTATCCCTGGGGTTAAGGGGCTATCATTGATCACTAGTTTGTGTCATCGTCATTCTTTCACTGTTTTCACACAATGTATCCAAGATCATGAATTAACAGACTTTCACAGTAACAGAGACTCACAGATCATTGGAAAAAGTGAAGGATGTCTACTGAACCATTTTACATTTTAGCCATTTAGCAGACGCTCTTATCCAGAGCGACTTACAGGAGCAATTAGAGTTAAGTACCTTGCTCAAGGGCACGTCGACAGATTGCTCACCTAGTCGGCTCAGGGATTCGAATCAGCAACCTTTCGGTTACTGGCCCAAAGCTCTTAACCGCTCGGCTACCTGCCACCTGCTTTACCATTCTGCAATTTTATTTGACGACATGAGGAAGAGGGTGCTCTTGTTCCTGCATGAGTACTACCTATGTGGGTTTGGTTGAATTGAGCCCACAGCCATCCAGAAGCTCAGTTGTGTATAGGAGCTGAGCAGTATCACAGATAGTAGCCTAGTGTTGTATTCACTAACCTCTCCTGCTCTGGGTTACAGGTACAGGTGGAAGTAGTTCCCCCAGGAGCTATGGCAGCCAAAGAGGTAAATCATCTCTCTCTTTTCTCTCTATTATTAGTTATTACATTTACCAATTTTATTACATTAAACATCTACATTTATTACATTTAGATACGTTTTTACATTAACCAGTGTTATTGCATTAACCGTTGTTACAGGGTGTCAGTACATTGAATTTGCTCTGTTTCTGTTGTATACATTGAGTATTATCTCATCCTTGATTGTAGCCGGCACCCATGCACCCAGCCAAAGCTACACCTCCTACCACGGGAGGAGGCAATATTGTAGGGGAGGCGACAACTCCATGGAAAGCTGAAGTACCAAAGCTTCAAGAGTCTCTGAAACAGACAGCCAAGGTAGATTGCAGACAGTCGAGAAGTGTGGGGCCTCTCTCTTTGGATCTTTATTCTTTACCTGACCTGGCTCTCTTTACGCTCACTTCCCCATTCAACACACTCTTCCTGGGTCATTATTCCATGTGTTATGTCTTCCTCATCTCTCCCGTGATCTTGAGGTTTTAGTCATTCTTCCACCCCTTGGTATTCTATCTTCCTCTTCTCTCTGCCGATATATTTCAACACATATCTCTGCTTTGGACTCCCTTACTTCTGGCCTAGAGGTGTCTGTGTGTCTAAGTGGGAAGTGGACAGACACTCTTACTCTTAAGCTTACTCTTACGAGTCTTCCCAGCATGCCCACATTTGTGGTACGCTCACCACGTCTAGACAAACCATGTCTGCCTTGTCTGTCACATCTGTTGTCACCACAGAAAAGCCACAATATATTTCCACTTTTTCTTCTGGTTGCATCACACCATATATAGTATTGCTTCTGGGTTTGTTTACCTGGTTTAGGTTGACAGGGTTTGTTTACCTGGTTTAGGTTGACGGGGTTTGTTTACCTGGTTTAGGTTGATGGGGTTTGTTTACCTGGTTTAGGTTGACAGGGTTTGTTTACCTGGTTTAGGTTGATTGGGTTTGTTTACCTTCCTATTACTCTACTAAACTGTGACAACAAATTCTGGTCAGGTACTTCTCTTCTCACGGCGCCTTTCCTTTCCATTACCAATGACAGACAAGCTGCTAACTATCATCCTATCACTCTACTAGACTGTGACTGTGAGATTATGCGCAGCACTCTGAACTCTTCTCTGCACCTCGTCTAATGGCTTGAACCATATGCGTTTATAGACTGTGCCCACCACATCAAGCAAAGTTGACATGGCTAAAAAGGATCCTGCTAAGTTGGTTACGGCTGTTGCTGCACCAGCTGCCGCGGCTGTAGATGCCTCTCTGAAGGGGCCACAGACTAAGGTAGACTCCAGTTTACTTTGGTGTATTAACCACGCTATAGTACAAGGCTCTTGAGGGTGGGGCTATCCCTGGGGTTAAGGGGCTATCATTGATCACTAGTTTGTGTCATTGTCATTCTTTCACTGTTTTCACACAATGTATCCAAGATCATGAATTAACACAGTGGCACAGTAACAGGGACTCGGAAACAGTGAAGGATGTCTATATAACCATTTTACATTTTAGCCATTTAGCAGACGCTCTTATCCAGAGCGACTTACAGGAGCAATTAGAATTAAGTGCCTTGCTCAAGGGCACATCGACAGATGTTTCACCTAGTCGGCTCAGGGATTCGAATTAGCAACCTTTTGTTACTGGCTCAACGTTATTAACCGCTAGGTTACCTGCCACCTGCTTTACCATTCTGCAATTGTATTTGACTACAGGAAAATTAAGAAGAAACCTGCATACTGCTCTGACGAAGGCCTTGAGGCTGATGCGTAAAAGCTTAATGAAGAGCAGTGATACTATGAAGAGCAGTGTGCGGGTTTCTTCTTTTTTCTCATGTTATTCAATTGTTACAATGCACCTGCAACAAAGATAGCTCAGATGTGCAAGTGCCTTTTGAAATGTAACTACATGAGGAAGAGGGTGCTCTTGTTAATGCATGAGTACTACCTATGTGGGTTTGGTTGAATTGAGCCCACAGCCATCCAGAAGCTCAGTTGGGTATAGGAGCTGAGCAGTATCACAGATACTAGTGTTGTATTCACTAACCTCTCCTGCTCTGGGTTACAGGTACAGGTGGAAGTAGTTCCCCCAGGAGCTAAGGCAGCCAAAGAGGTAAATCATCCATATATCTTTTCTCTATGTGGGTTTGATATTGCACTAAAATGATTGGCATGGAGTTGCATTGCTCGTGTTTGAGTTTTGTTGCATCATGTGTAGGAGCTTGCTGTGGACCCGTTCGATGCCCTGGCTGATTCCTTACCCTCATCAGAGTCTTTCGCCCCTGCAGCCCATGTATACACCGGGCCAGAGGTGATAGAGGTACAGATCCTTCACAGAGTGTGTGTGTGTGTGTGCACAGTGCAAGTTAGATTGGGTTGTGTGTGTGTACCCGGTCACCATATAAAACACTGTGTGTTGTTGTATATGTCACACAGCATGGATTGACCTCAAAGAAGGGAGTGATATGTGGGGGGAAAGACTGCCCACTGCCCCCAGGATACCGATTTGAAGACATGGTCAGTCTTTAAATCACCCTCCTCCTCCATTGTTCTTCCTCATCATCATCATCACTTCTGCAACTTAATCCAACCCTCAGCCTTCTGCTGTTAGAGCGCTTTGAGTTTGCATGTATCTTTAGCTTTGTGTTGCAGTACTCCCTTTGACATGACACATTTGACTGGAACCCCTTGGTTATCAGTAATTCCAACAGAGAGATACACCCCATCCAGAAACAACCCCTAGACCCTGTCCTATCCCCTGGACACTTGTGTTAATCTGAGAGGAATGGATAGGTGTTAGCAATATGGACACATTTTCACCAAGCTGATCAGATGACAAGATGGAGTTACTACCATATCTATCTTTTTTTCCAGATTTATATGATGGACTAGGGTTTGTTTCTGGACAATGCCAAAAAAGCCTGTATATAGTTACCACACTTTAATATTCTTTTGTCATTCTTTTGTCAGAACATGATCAGATTTTATTTAAACCTAGGCTTACTCAATTAGAATATATAATTAATGCATTTTTATTACATTGAATTACAATGTTAAATTACATTTTCATAGGCCCCAGTTGCAGATGTCAAGCCAAAAGATGTCCCGGTAAGTCATTGTATTTACTGCTAGGGAGTATGCTGGGGAGAAATGTTGAGATATTGACTTTCTCCTCTCAATCTTTCTCACATACCCACATACTAATGCATGTGCATCCACACACACACACTAAAGGAACTAAACAAACCATAGGTCATCCCATGGTCTCTGCTGACAGTTTTGGGTACCTCTACAATGTGGAATGTTGCTTTGCACTGTGGGGTGTTGGCTCTGCAAGTAACATTAGACCCACCTCAACCAGCTGGCTCTAGTTCTGCTAAACCCATCCTTTATAAACACACCCACACACTAACAACAGATAAATAGTCAACACACAATCACTCATTACTCCACACCTATTCACTTATACACACCTACACACACATTCACCCTCTGGGCCACACCTTGTTTTGTACTGCAGTTCTCTGTGTAGTATACCTCTGCTTCTAAGAGCTTGTTAGGACAGGAGGCAAACTCTTTTACCCCTGAAGTATGTTGTCAAATGTGAGTTGTCTAAAGTTGCACATTTGGTTATAAAGCGTGTTTTTATTACATTTACATTTTAGTCCACTTCAGGGATTTGAACCAGCAACCTTTAAGTTACTGGCCCAATGCTCTTAACCACTAGGCTTCCTGCCAAATCTGATGTTTTGTAAAGAGATTCTGCTCGGAGTCCTTTGCGGAGTTCTTTGTTGTGATTTAGATTCTAGGAAATGTGATTGGTGGGTGTGTCGGTTCTTTTTCTCCTGGTCTCTTTTAAATGGTTGGAGTTATTTTGACACGCCCTCTAGTGGTGCAGTTGAAGACAAACCTATTACTGTAATGCTTTGTGTATAACTGAGGTTATTTGTTTGCTTGTTTGTTTACTTGTATCAGAAACCCATGAGCACAGATGAGGCTCTGGACTCCCTGTCCTTTGGGTTCACAACCTCTATGGCTCCCATCCCTCAGAAACAGGAGAAGGTGAGACTTTGCACTATTAACAGGTTATAATCACTTATAAATCAATTTGAGCCCTGTTCCCTAAAACATGCATAACGTTACAGAATGATTATTAGTCCCATAGTCTTTTGGGTGAGATTGAGGTCCTGACCAGTGATACTGTAATTAAGAAGTGAGATGTCATTATAACCCAATGTATTTCATCTGTTGACAGAAAGTGGAAGACTTGGGTGCCATTGATGCCTTGTCTGCTGGCTTCTCAAACTTTGCTCCACCTCCACCTGCTCCCATCAAGGTAAACAAAGACTGATAATATTGTTCTTCATCCCTTCATCGTAAAACTGTCATTAGCATGAGATGGTAAACTGTTATGAGAACCAATGTCAAGTTGTGTCAACTGACATCACACAGTCATAATGACACATAGCACAATGTAGGCTACCTTGTGGGACAGCTAACTTCCTAGCCACCTACTGCTTATCATGTCATGACATATTTATGATGCTTACAAGATGACCATGACATATAATTTTAACACAGTGTCAGCTGTAATAGCTTTTGACAACTGATGTGTCATACTAACGTTCTGTAAAGACAGCTTTCTAGTGAAGGCTTGAAATTAGCTTTCCCCTGTTCCTCTCAACTAGAACCTAAGAAACAGTATTTAACAAACCAAATAATCTTTCTCTTCTTCTTCCAGAAATCTGAAGAGTTTAAGTCTGCGCCTGTGACCAAGTCTCCTGCTCCCCCCGTTGACAAGAAAGCTAAGGTGGAAAAGGTAAATAACACCAAAGAAAGCAGGTCCTACATCCTGCATGACTACATAACATAAGCCATGCATAAAACGAAATAAACAGTGACAAACGCTTATGTCCAGTGTTAAACTGGGATGTCCAATGTTGCAGCTGACGCTGTGCTACTGTTGTGTTGAGTAATTTGTCATCAAAAAAGCTATATTCATGCAAATAGACAACAAACTCTTCAGCTATTCTATGTTATATTTATGTCGGGTTGTGAAGCTGTTATCTATTGACTTGTGTTTGTGTTTCAGTTTGCTGATGACTTCTCTCTGATGTCAGGATTGGACTCCCCACTGGACACCAAGCCCAAGACAGATGAGGTTTGTCATATGAGGGCTACAGTATCTAGGTTGAAGGGGTTTGTTTATCTGGTTTAGGATGATGGGGTTTGTTTACCTGGCTTAGTTTGATGGGGTTTGTTTACCTTCCTATTACTCAACTAAACTGTGACAACAAATTCTGGTCAGGTACTTCTCTTCTCACAGCGCCTTTCCTTTCCATTACCAATGACAGACAAGCTGCTAACAATCATCCTATCACTCTACTAGACTGTGACTGTAAGATTATGCGCAGCACTCTGAACTCTTCTCTGCACCTCGTCTAATGGCTTGAACCATATGCGTTTATAGACTGTGCCCACCACATCAATCAAAGTTGACATGGCTAAAAAGGATCCTGCTCAGTTGGTTACGGCCGTTGCTGCACCAGCTTCCGCGGCTGTAGATGCCTCTCTGAAGGGGCCACAGACTAAGGTAGACTCCAGTTTACGTTGGTGTATTAACCACGCTACAGTACAAGGCTCTTGAGGGTGGGGCTATCCCTGGGGTTAAGGGGCTATCATTGATCACTAGTTTGTGTCATCGTCATTCTTTCACTGTTTTCACACAATGTATCCAAGATCATGAATTAACAGACTTTCACAGTAACAGAGACTCACAGATCATTGGAAAAAGTGAAGGATGTCTACTGAACCATTTTACATTTTAGCCATTTAGCAGACGCTCTTATCCAGAGCGACTTACAGGAGCAATTAGAGTTAAGTACCTTGCTCAAGGGCACGTCGACAGATTGCTCACCTAGTCGGCTCAGGGATTCGAATCAGCAACCTTTCGGTTACTGGCCCAAAGCTCTTAACCGCTCGGCTACCTGCCACCTGCTTTACCATTCTGCAATTTTATTTGACGACATGAGGAAGAGGGTGCTCTTGTTCCTGCATGAGTACTACCTATGTGGGTTTGGTTGAATTGAGCCCACAGCCATCCAGAAGCTCAGTTGTGTATAGGAGCTGAGCAGTATCACAGATAGTTGCCTAGTGTTGTATTCACTAACCTCTCCTGCTCTGGGTTACAGGTACAGGTGGAAGTAGTTCCCCCAGGAGCTATGGCAGCCAAAGAGGTAAATCATCTCTCTCTTTTCTCTCTATTATTAGTTATTACATTTACCAATTTTATTACATTAATTATCTACATTTATTACATTTAGATACGTTTTTACATTAACCAGTGTTATTGCATTAACCGTTGTTACAGGGTGTCAGTACATTGAATTTGCTCTGTTTCTGTTGTATACATTGAGTATTATCTCATCCTTGATTGTAGCCGGCACCCATGCACCCAGCCAAAGCTACACCTCCTACCACGGGAGGAGGCAATATTGTAGGGGAGGCGACAACTCCATGGAAAGCTGAAGTACCAAAGCTTCAAGAGTCTCTGAAACAGACAGCCAAGGTAGCTGGCAGACAGTCGAGAAGTGCGGGGCCTCTCTCTTTGGATCTTTATTCTTTACCCGACCTGGCTCTCTTTACGCTCACTTCCCCATTCAACACACTCTTCCTGGGTCATTATTCCATGTGTTATGTCTTCCTCATCTCTCCCGTGATCTTGAGGTTTTAGTCATTCTTCCACCCCTTGGTATTCTATCTTCCTCTTCTCTCTGCCGATATATTTCAACACATATCTCTGCTTTGGACTTCCTTACTTCTGGCCTAGAGGTGTCTGTGTGTCTAAGTGGGAAGTGAACAGGCACTCTTACTTTTAAGCTCTATGACTGAGTCTTCCCAGCATGCCCACACTTTATTGCGCTCAACACGCCAAGACAAACCATGTCTGACACATCTGTTGTCACCACAGAGAAGCCACAATATATTTCCACTTTTACTTTTTCTTCTGGTTGCATCACACCATATCTAGTATTGCTTCTGGGTTTGTTTACCTGGTTTAGGTTGACGGGGTTTGTTTACCTGGTTTAGGTTGACGGGGTTTGTTTACCTGGTTTAGGTTGACGGGGTTTGTTTACCTGGTTTAGGTTGACGGGGTTTGTTTACCTGGTTTAGGTTGACGGGGTTTGCTTACCTGGTTTAGGTTGACGGGGTTTGCTTACCTGGTTTAGGTTGATGGGGTGTGCTTACCTGGTTTAGGTTGATGGGGTTTGTTTACCTGGTTTAGGTTGATGGGGTTTGTTTACCTTCCTATTACTCTACTAAACTGCGACAAGAAATTCTGGTCAGGTACTTCTCTTCTCACAGCGCCTTTCCTTTCCATTACCAATGACAGACAAGCTGCTAACTATCATCCTATCACTCTACTAGACTGTGACTGTGAGATTATGCGCAGCACTCTGAACTCTTCTCTGCACCTCGTCTAATGGCTTGAACCATATGCGTTTATAGACTGTGCCCACCACATCAATCAAAGTTGACATGGCTAAAAAGGATCCTGCTCAGTTGGTTACGGCCGTTTCTGCACCAGCTTCCGCGGCTGTAGATGCCTCTCTGAAGGGGCCACAGACTAAGGTAGACTCCAGTTTACTTTGGTGTATTAACCACGCTACAGTACAAGGCTCTTGAGGGTGGGGCTATCCCTGGGGTTAAGGGGCTATCATTGATCACTTGTTTGTTTCCTTGTCATTCTTTCACTGTTTTCACACAATGTATCCAAGATCATGAATTAACACAGTGACACAGTAACAGAGACTCACAGTGCATTGGATGCAGTGAAGGATGTTTACTGTACCATTTTACATTTTAGCCATTTAGCAGACGCTCTTATCCAGAGCGACTTACAGGAGCAATTAGAGTTAAGTACCTTGCTCAAGGGCACGTCGACAGATTGCTCACCTAGTCGGCTCAGGGATTCGAATCAGCAACCTTTCGGTTACTGGCCCAAAGCTCTTAACCGCTCGGCTACCTGCCACCTGCTTTACCATTCTGCAATTTTATTTGACGACATGAGGAAGAGGGTGCTCTTGTTCCTGCATGAGTACTACATATGTGGGTTTGGTTGAATTGAGCCCACAGCCATCCAGAAGCTCAGTTGGGTATAGGAGCTGAGCAGTATCACAGATAGTAGCCTAGTGTTGTATTCACTAACCTCTCCTGCTCTGGGTTACAGGTACAGGTGGAAGTAGTTCCCCCAGGAGCTATGGCAGCCAAAGAGGTAAATCATCTCTCTCTTTTCTCTCTATTATTAGTTATTACATTTACCAATTTTATTACATTAAACATCTATATTTATTACATTTAGATAAGTTATTACATTAACCAGTGTTATTGTATTAACCGTTGTTACATTGTGTCAATACATTGAATTTGCTCTGTTTCTGTTGTATACATTGAGTATTAACTCATCCTTGATTGTAGCCGGCACCCATGCACCCAGCCAAAGCTACACCTCCTACCACGGGAGGAGGCAATATTGTAGGGGAGGCGACAACTCCATGGAAAGCTGAAGTACCAAAGCTTCAAGAGTCTCTGAAACAGACAGCCAAGGTAGATTGCAGACAGTCGAGAAGTGTGGGGCCTCTCTCTTTGGATCTTTATTCTTTACCTGACCTGGCTCTCTTTACGCTCACTTCCCCATTCAACACACTCTTCCTGGGTCATTATTCCATGTGTTATGTCTTCCTCATCTCTCCCGTGATCTTGAGGTTTTAGTCATTCTTCCACCCCTTGGTATTCTATCTTCCTCTTCTCTCTGCCGATATATTTCAACACATATCTCTGCTTTGGACTTCCTTACTTCTGGCCTAGAAGTGTCTGTGTGTCTAAGTGGGAAGTGGACAGACACTCTTACTCTTAAGCTTACTCTTATGAGTCTTCCCAGCATGCCCACATTTGTGGTACGCTCTACACGTCAAGACAAACCATGTCTGCCTTGTCTGTCACATCTGTTGTCACCACAGAAAAGCCACAATATATTTCCACTTTTTCTTCTGGTTGCATCACACCATATATAGTATTGCTTCTGGGTTTGTTTACCTGGTTTAGGTTGATGGGGTTTGTTTACCTGGTTTAGGTTGACGGGGTTTGTTTACCTGGTTTAAGTTGACAGGGTTTGTTTACCTGGTTTAGGTTGATGGGGTTTGTTTACCTGGTTTAGGTTGATGGGGTTTGTTTACCTGGTTTAGGTTGACTGGGTTTATTTACCTTCCTATTACTCTACTAAACTGTGACAACAAATTCTGGTCAGGTACTTCTCTTCTCACGGCGCCTTTCCTTTCCATTACCAATGACAGACAAGCTGCTAACAATGATCCTATCACTCTACTAGACTGTGACTGTAAGATTATGCGCAGCACTCTGAACTCTTCTCTGCACCTCGTCTAATGGCTTGAACCATATGCGTTTATAGAGTGTGCCCACCACATCAATCAAAGTTGACATGGCTAAAAAGGATCCTGCTCAGTTGGTTACGGCCGTTGCTGCCGCAGCTGGAGATGCCTCTCTGAAGGGGCCACAGACTAAGGTAGACTCCAGTTTACGTTGGTGTATTAACCACGCTACAGTACAAGGCTCTTGAGGGTGGGGCTATCCCTGGGGTTAAGGGGCTATCATTGATCACTAGTTTGTGTCATCGTCATTCTTTCATTGTTTTCACACAATGTATCCAAGATCATGAATTAACAGAGTGACACAGTAACAGAGACTCACAGTGCATTGGATGCAGTGAAGAATGTCTACTGTACCATTTTACATTTTTATGTAAATTAGGTATTTCTGTTTTATTTTTTAGAAATTAGCAAAAAAATATATACCTGTTTTCACTTTGTCATTATGGGGTATTGTGTGTAGATTGATAAGGGGGGGGGGGAATTATGTAATCCATTTTAGAATAAGGCTGTAACGTAACAAAATGTGGAAGAAGGGAAGGGGTCTGAATACTTTCCGAATGCACTGTATATAGTGTATAAGCCTTCCACAACCATAAGACCATCTAATATTTGAATTATTTTTTCAAAATAGTTTAACCTGCTTTTTTGCTATAATTACTGATCTGGCTTTCAAGTCTGTCTGTGAAAATGCCCTTTTTTGTTACAAATGTAACTAGAACCAAGCATAATGCACATTCACTAATAATGACTAACTTCTTGTAGTAGGCATTAGCTAATGCTAATGACATGTTGTATTTATGATACATACAAGATGACCATGACATATAATTTTAACACAGTGTCAGCTGTAATAGCTTTTGACAACTGATGTGTCATACTAACGTTCTGTAAAGACAGCTTTCTAGTGAAGGCTTGAAATGAGCTTTCCCCTGTTCCTCTCAACTAGAACCTAAGAAACAGTATTTAACAAACCAAATAATCTTTCTCTTCTTCTTCCAGAAATCTGAAGAGTTTAAGTCTGCGCCTGTGACCAAGTCTCCTGCTCCCCCCGTTGACAAGACAGCTAAGGTGGAAAAGGTAAATAACACCAAAGAAAGCAGGTCCTACAACCTGCATGACTACATAACATAAGCCATGCATAAAACGAAATAAACAGTGACAAACGCTTATGTCCAGTGTTAAACTGGGATGTCCAATGTTGCAGCTGACGCTGTGCTACTGTTGTGTTGAGTAATTTGTCATCAAAAAAGCTATATTCATGCAAATAGACAACAAACTCTTCAACTATTCTATGTTATATTTATGTTGGGTTGTGAAGCTGTTATCTATTGACTTGTGTTTGTGTTTCAGTTTGCTGATGACTTCTCTCTGATGTCAGGATTGGACTCCCCACTGGACACCAAGCCCAAGACAGATGAGGTTTGTCATATGAGGGCTACAGTTTCTATCTAACAACCAATGAAATACTAGTATTTTACGGAAGACCAGTAGAGATGTATTGTAGTTGTTCTTGTTCTATGCACCATCTAATGTGCTGTTGATCACATGATCTAATCTCCCTCCTTATGTCCCACTTCCCCCCTCTCTGCCTCTGTGTTCCTTTCTCTGTCTGTATCTCCCTCTCTGTGTGTCCCTCTCTCTGCCCCCCTCTGTCTGTGTGTCTCCAGGGTGGCTCCATGTCCCTGGATGCTCTCAGTGCTCTGGGAGACTCTCTGCCTGCTCTAGAACCAGCACCTGAACCTCCCAAGATCAGACATGAGGACATAGTCACGGTATACTCACACTGACTTGTATTCCCTTTCTTTATTTATGGGGCTCATAGCTGAATTGTTTAGGCTGAAGATGACAGCAACTCCTGCCTTGACGGATTGAGTTAATGTGGTATTTCGTATGGCCACAGGTGCGAAACTTGTGTGACATTATTTTGTGTTAATTTCTGCTCTTCAGGAGGGCAAACTCACATCGAAGAAGGGAGTGTTTGTGGGTGAGCGAGATGACACACTCCCACCAAAGTACAGGTTAACAGAAAACAAAGTCAAAGACCTGCCTCCTCTGAAGCCAGAGGTGAGTCTCATATAGGCAAAACGCAAGTCATTGGGAGATAAGAGGATAAATTCTGTATCACTTTTAGAAGAACCAGGAGGAACCAGGAATTATTGAAGCGAGGGAATCTCTCTCTCTCTCCCCGCCAGCCCTCCATGGACTCTGGTGAGGCTCTGGAGATCTTGTCAGGTGACTTCATGTCTTCCTGTGTGGCTCCAGCTGTCCAGGCTCCTGTCCTCTGCCCCCCAGCTCCTCCCAGACAGGTGAACAACACTCTCTACGATTGATCGTTCACTTATCAAACCATCCACTGATTGGTCTGCTCTGTATAGATCTATGATCATCCAATATGTCTTTTTATGTCTAGCTGCTGACTTCTCTTCGTTTTTTCATTATCAGTAGTATAACAGCTTAATTAACATGTACATGCCTTGTTTTTGTTTTTTCCTTTCTTTCCTCTCTTTTGACTCCAGGCCTCAGATGACTTTGCCTTGGATGCTCTGGCAGGGGACTTTGTAGCCCCAGCTGTTGCTCCTGCAGTCAAATCTGCTGTTGACCGCCAGGTACTGAGACACACTTCATGTGATATCATTGTTGTCTTATGCTTCATTCACATCCAAAATATCGGGTCAGTCAGATTCCCATTGTAACTTGCCTGTGTGTGTAGCTATCTAGAGGGACAGTAGATGCTTTGGATACCTTGTCAGACTCCCTGATGGACAAGACTCCTATCCCAGAGCCTGCTCCTGTCTCAGTCAGAGACATCGTCAAGGTACTTAGGTTTTATAAAGGGTTTATGCATGCTTCATTAAGCCTACATAAGATATACTTAGTTTAAAGTGTGACGGAAAATTCCCTTAGGCAGTTTTGTTGCACAAAGGCTAAATAATCTGCATTTTCGAGATTATCATCTCCATTCCTTGGTCAAAATAGAAGCTTTACCGCAATGCAACTAAACCTGTAACAGATAGCATTAGCTCATATTGGCTATTTGATATCAGTCTGCTCTCTGCTCATCCTAGGAGAAAAAGATTATGGAGGAGAAGCTTACCAAAGTGGGGGAGAGGGATGACAGCCTTCCAGCTGAGTACCGGCCCACAGAGAAAGACCGAAAGGTAACATGTCCATAGTTGTAGTAGGAAATAAAACGGGGAATCCTGAAGATGCTAATCTAATGTGCTAATGTTAACGTGAATGCTAATAGGTGTGTAAATAAATGGGTAAACAACCTTTGTGTATTTACACTCCACTACACACCCAGAACATTTAGCAATAAACCATAAATAATACTGTACCATTCTGATCACTTTTGGACTAAATAATATAAAACAGTTTACCCTGTGCCAATAAATTATGTGAGGTGGATATAGGGTGTAAGCAAGGCTGTATAAGGTTGTGTCTTTTCTTCTCAAAGGCAATGGCAGAGGCCAAAGTCCAGGCTGATGTTAGACCCAAGCAGGTGAGGTTTCTGTCCAATTGTATCTATAAACGCACACATAAGTCATATTCAATGTCGTACTGTGTTGAACACAGTGCAACTCATAAAGGTCATGTTTAAGTCAAGTAAACCAGATGTACAGTACATAAGTGACCGTCTTCCTCTCTCTTTACAGCCATCGATGGATGACAGTGAGGCCCTTGACCTCTTGTCTAGAGACTTGTCTTTCTCAGCTGGTCCAGCTGCAGCCTCAGTAGCCGTGACAACAGAGCAGAGACAGCCCAGACTGGAGGTACTTACCTACTGCAGACTAACAATCTAACAGACCGCTAAAGTGAGTCTCAGAGTAGGAGGGCTGATTTAGGATCAGTTTAGCCTTTCAGATCACAATGAATAAGATTATATAGACGGGTGAGACCTAATCCTAAATTAGCACTCCTACGCTGAGACGCTTTTTGAATACAGGCCCTGAGATGTTCTGTTGGTTGGCAGGTTAATGAATTGAATGGCTATTTGTGTTTCTCTGTCCAGCCCATGTCTGCCCCTGTCCTGGATGACCTGGCAGGCACCCTGCTCCCAGACACCCCCGAGTTCAAATCCAAGGGAGACAAGCCAAAGGTGAGGAGGGTATCTAGCAGCAACATGGTCTCATTAGAATAATTATGTCAAAATAGTAACATTTTACCATTGTAGTTGTATGTCTCCGTGGCTTTCATATTAGTTATGTCTCAAAACATTCATACATTTTTCTAATGTAGACTTCTAGTTTAGGAAAAGCTAACGAAGGCCGGGATTTAATACAATTGCAGGTTATAGGTAATTCAGCTTTAAAAGGCAATGTTCCTGCGGTCGCGGAGATTGCATTCACAGTAAACGCTGCTTATGTCAGCTCAATCAGACATTGCATTTAAAAGACATTGCTTAAAACCCTTGATTTAATTGAATCCCAGTCTAACCATTGATTCTCTGGTTATAGAGACAGTCGTTGTTGATTGTCTTACAGCGCCCTCTAGTGTTAACCAGACTTCTTACAAGTCTCCCATATCACATATGACCATGGTGCCCCCTGAAGTTAAATCCACTCTGACCAAGGTCTCAACTTTGTTTGTTGCAGAGCAAGAGCAAGTCAAGGTCAAAGTCAAAGGTAAGGATACTATAGAAAACATGAATGAAATTAGATCCTAATAATCATTTGAGATACATGCCCATATTCATGTGATTTGGTATCAATGTCCTCTAATTGACTTGAACTTTTGCCTCAGAAACAAAGGGAGGAGGATCCGTCATCCATAGACCACCTGTCTGGACAGCTGAGTTCAGACGTAGTGTCAGCATCCACAAATAAGGGTGGCAAGAGCTAGACATCTATGTAAGGACTACAAGACTCAACCATCTTTATTGAAACCATTTTTATTTTATTTTTTACCTGTATTTAACTAGGCAAGTCAGTTAAGAACACATTCTTATTTACAATGACGGCCTACACCGGCCAAACTCAGACGATGCTTGGTCAATTGTGTGCCGCCCTATGGGACTCCCAATCACGGCCGGTTGTGATACAGTCTGTATTCGAACCAGGTTGTCTGTAGTGACGCCTCTAGCTGAGATGCTGTGCCTTAGACCACTGCGCCACTAGGGAGACAATGTGACTGTAATGCATGTTTGCATGTCTCTTATTCCCTAAAGTACTAGCATACATACTTTTTAGTTTGAATCTACTGGCCTGGCACTTATTAGTATCTTCTAACAGGTTTTTGAGTCTTCTCCTGTGACATTGACTGATGTATGTTTCTGATATATTGCAGGTTTCTAGCGCACTACATGTCCCCTGCCACACGGTGGCGTCACCTGAGGGAGCTGCTATGAATGATTCTATTTTTCTAAATGGTGGAGAACATATACTGGATAAAAAACAAACATGACCACACACTTACACACATGCGCATGTGCACACACACACCACAGTGTGCAATGACTTTCCTGCTTGCTTTCGCAAATGACAGAAGATTGTACTAGTTTTGGTTTCTTTCATTTGAGATGAGGAGAGCAAAATAAAGAGAGAGCGAGCGAGGGAGGGAGTTTGTCCTGACTTATTTCCCAGGATTGACAGAGAATCTGTCCAATCCTGTAAGGAAAATTAAATCTGGGCTTTGCCCACAAGTGGCCTGACTGACTGTCCATCCTAGCTAACTGTCTGCATTGCCCCAACATTGCAGTGACGTTGCTGCAGCATTGGGGGTAATAGTGAGTGTCATGTGTTTAGGAACAGTATATAGGGGTTATGTAGGTTTGGGATGTCTGTCCAATCTTGATGTACACAGAAAAGTGAGTTTTCTCTTAACTGGACACCCACCATAATACACTAGTGTACAGCATAGTCTGCTCAATATTGAAACGTATAAAAGGATTTACAGGAAATGATCTGCTTGATACGGATGCATCTGAGAGCAATTCTATATTTTTACTTTCTGTAAAGCAATATCTATTAAGAAGGGTTTATATATGTGTGTACTTTGCCTTATAAAAGCATTTATTGGTTTCAGAAGGTGGACACAGAAGTTAACTTAGGCAGTCACTACGTCTGTAAACTGTCTTTGTTTGTATACTGTAAAGACTTGCTCTAGATATAAGGACACTGTGTAATTTACACAGTTTAAAGGGCTATCACTTCTAGTCAAAAAGACCAAAGCTTTGTAGATTATTTCCCCAAGATGGTATCACAGAATTCTACATATTTAGGTGCAGGTCTCAAACTTGAAACTTGAGAGATATTTTGGAAATGGGAATTCTAATGAAATAAATACAAATATGTGAATAATAATTGTGTTGTGTGTATTCAGCATTCATGTGTCTGAAGTAACTCCTTGTGCCACCCTCAACAACCGAAAACAGAAACATACTTTTTGTAGCTAACATGGGGTAACCTAAAATGTACATTGCCAATAAATAAATGACTGCCTATAACAAGACACGACAGTAGTATAATACATTTGTGTAAAAGGGTCTTTCGGTATAGGGAACTTACTGTATATCTGTGTTGCAGTTAAGGGGAAGAAAGTCATAATATTTTAGAAACATTTTCACATGTAATATTAGGACAATCTTTCTCTTGTACAAAGCAGCGCAGGTGTTTTTTATTTTATTTTGCAAAGCTTTACAAAGCTCCTTCCGCCTCTCAGTTTTGGAACGTGTGTTCAACCTCGACTCAAGGTCTTGTCTTGTTTTTTACAGAGAAAATTGTATTTACTTTATTATAAACACTAACCAGGCTTAGAAAAGTCTGTTGTTGGCTATAGGATGGTGCTGCCATTCTCGACCTGAATATAAGAGAAGCTTGTCTTTCTAACTACAAACTCAGTTGGACTTTTAGGGGAGAAAACTCCCAAAAGTGTGGACATTCTCTTTTTTCAACTACTGATTTTCTAGGCTGCATACATCATAACAAGACTCATGTTTGACATATTAAAGAAGGAAAATGTCCTGTCTTTTGTAATGTGGGCATTGCTTCTTTCTAAAGCAAAATAATTGTAACGTTTTAAATGAACAAATAAAAATATTGATTTAATATTTTTTATAATTAATTTAATATGGAAATGTATATGAAAATGTTAATACACTATATATACAAAGGTATGTGAACACCCCTTCAAATTAGTGGATTTGGCTATTTCAGCCACACCCGTTGCTGACAGGTGTATTAAACCGAGCACACAGCCATGCAATATAATTTGACCAACATTGGCAGTAGAATGGCCTTAAGAGCTCAGTGACTTTCACCGTGGCACTGTCATAGGATGCCACCTTTCCAAAAAGTAAGTTTGTCACATTTCTGCCCTGGTCAAATTTAAGTGCTGTTATTGTGAAGTGGAAACGTCTAGGAGCAACAATGGCTCAGCCGTAAAGTGGTAGGCCACACAAGCTCATGGAACGGGACCGCCGAGTGCTGAAGCGCATACCCCGTATGTCCTCGGTTGCAACACTCACTACCGAGTTCCAAACGGCCTCTGGAAGCAACGTCAGCACAATAAATGCTCGTGGGGAGCTTCCTAAAATGGGTTCCCATGGCCGAGCAGCCCCACACAAGCCTAAGATCACCATGCCCAATGCCAAGCATCGGCTGGAGTGGTGGAAATTATATGAAAGCTCGCCACCGCCGGACTTTGGAGCCGTGGAAACGCCTGAATCGCGTTTAATCATCTGGCAGTCTGCCGGACTAAACTGGGTTTGTCAGATGCCAGGAGAACGCTACCTTCCCAAATGCAAAGTGCCAACTGTAATGTTTGGTGTTGGAGAAATTATGATCTGGGGCTGTTTTTCATGGTTCGGACTAGGCCCCTTAGTTCCAGTGTAGGGAAATCTTAACGTTACAGCCAGGCCTAATCGCACAACATCAGTGCCCAACCTCACTAATGCTCTTGTGGCTGAATGGAAGCAAGTCCCCGCAGCGATGTTCCAACATCTAGTGGAAAGCCTTCTCAGAAGAGTAGCAGCAAAGGGGGGGACCAACTCCATATTAATCCCCATGATTTTGGAATGAGATGTTCGACGAGCAGGTGTCCACATTCTTTTGGTTATGTAGTGTACATTCTAACAGAAAAATGAAGGCAGCATATTTATATGAGTTGGTTCAATACTCTTGTTTTGTTTGGTGGGTGGGTGTTTCATGTGTACATGGGGGTATATTGGTGAGTGAATGCAGGACTCATGGTTGCAATGGGATACGGTGATGTTGAAGAGGAAGAGGAGGCCACAGCCAGCAGCCAATGGGGCCCAAACAATCAAATCACAGGAGCACTAGGGTCCACCTTTCCCACTGCAAAAACACAAGTCAAACACAGAAGACATTTGGGATAAATGTTTTACAATGTTCAACCCCATTCAATAATGGAAAATCCTACTTTGATTATCCAAATCAACCCTATCAAAGATATGAGGGCATTTATATAATGAAAAGAATAATTGTGATGTTGATGATGTCAATAAATATTCTACCTTTGCACGACTTGGCAGTTGTAGAGCTGGGGCCTGTTGCACAAAACTAGGATAAGGGATTAAGCCAGGATATCTTGGTGATCCTGGCTCAATTGATCCGTAATCCGGTTGCACTAAAGATGGATAGGGGGCAGGAGGATATGTTATGGTATAAATTACCATGGAGATTTATTCTGTGGAGCTAGCCTGCTCCAGACCAGGCTAAATTCCAGGATCTATTTAATCTCATCCCTAATGTCAGTCAGCAGTCACCACAAATGGAAACCAATAGTTATTTCACTGCTCACTATACATTGTTATCACATATAACTAGACCCACTGTTATTATTTAAACGTTTGTGATCATTAATTTCAATGATTTTGGATAAAAAATGATTTTTAGATGATGTTGCTATCATTAGATAATTTACAGTTTCCCATAGACTATAAGGCTATATATAAAATGATAGAATATTAGGGCCACAGAGGGGAAAAAAACACAAGTCATAATATTGTAACCAGTTGTTTTAAAGGAGGACAGTTGTTAAAATGACAGATGTGGGGCATTTCGTGAAATTGTACTTCAGTATGGTTTCATAAACAAAGACATGCTGATGTGCCAGAATATTAAGTATCACATTGTCATAAGTATCAAAACTGTAAAAACAATATGTAGCTTTTCTGCAGAAAGAACCAGCCTCATAAATGTATGACTTTATCCTTTTTCTTCAGTGTGGCCCTAGTACTCTGTCATATAAACAAATACACATTCCATATGAATATAAAAACACAATGTGTAACATTATGTTCCTTTATTGAATAAGGACAAAACAAAGCAGGTAAACCATCAGCTCCTTTCGAAACTGAAGTCACAGTGACTCTACAAGATGGAAAGCACAGAATCCAAGCATATTATACAAAATGATACATACACATTCAAAGGTCTGTATATAACACACCCTGCATGTCTGCACACTAAAATAAATGCAGGACAAATCCATACACATCAACTGAACAGACAAATGAATGGATGCAGTAGCCTCCCTGCAGCCTTGTATTACACACAGTATACCGCACAAACATCATAAGAGGCCAAATTCGTCAAAAAACGAACCCAAAAAACCCCAAATTCCTCTGCCACCGCAGGACATATTTAACCAAAATTGAAAGCACACATACTAACTAAAATAATTCAACACATATTGGTCCCTCAGCAGCCGACCACTGTCGTCATCAGGGAAGATTGCCGGATTGTCCCAGTCCATGGCTGGTGGCACTCTGGGGGCCCTCTCCTTCCTCAGGCAGGCCACATTGTGGAGGACAGCACAAGCCACAGTAATATCACATGCCCTAACAGGGCTGACCCTTAATTTGTGAAGGCAGTGAAAGCGTGCCTTCAGGAGGCCAAAGGTCATTTCAACTCTGGTCCTGGCATGGGCATGGTTGTAGGCCTGCTGTGCTTCCTGGGGGTCTGTGAAAGGTGTCAGGAGAAAAGGCTGGCAGCCATACCCCCTGTCTCCCAGCAACACACCAGAGAATTCACCTGTCAACACAAAATCTCATCATTACTACCTCATAAACACAGTGATATTCTTGACACAGCCATGATGGTTATAAATAGGGGTTGTGTGGCTTACCTTGTGATAGGCACTGATAGATTTCAGAGGCCCGAAAGATTCTGGAGTCATGGACTGAGCCAGGCCATTTTGCCACAACATTGCTGATCACACAGTCAGCATTGCAGACCATCTGAAATCATAAGATGAGGAATATTACACCAATCAATGCACATCACTGGCAATGCAGAGTGTTCGTCAATGGACAATATCAAAAAGTTATGTTCACCTGAACATTAATGCTGTGAAAGGATTTCCTATTCACAAAATCGGCCTCATGGGCACCTGAGGGGGCTTTTATCCTTATGTGTGTGCAGTCCACTGCACCAATGACATTGGGGAAACCTGTCACACAAAGTAATGAGTATCCTACTATGTGTTAACAGTTGTCCTGTAATTTGTAGATCCTCTTACCTGCAATCCTATAGAACTCCTCTTTGATGTCACAGAGTCTTCTGTGGCCAGGGAAGGAGATGAAGACATCTGCTAATGCTTTGATAGCCAGACACACACTCCTTATTGTGCGGCAAATTGTGGCCTTGTTCAGCTGTTCTGCATCCCCCACTGAGTACAGGAAGGCTCCACTAGCAAAAAAGCGCAAGGCCACACAAACCATTTGCTCCACACTCAGTGCATGGCTCCGTGCAGTGCGGTGCTTAATCCTGGGACCCAGTAGTCTGCATAGATACCTGATGCCATCTGCAGAAAACCTGTATCTTTCATATAGATGGTCATCAGGGAAGGCCAGTGGGTCCAACCGGTCCCTGAAGACCCTTTCTCGCCTGAAGGCTCTCCTCAGCACAAGTGCTTCTTCATCCACCACATCTCGCACGAATGGGCATGCCATTGTCAGAGCAGAAAGGAACACACAATTTTGGGCCTTCATATAGGCTAGTGGCCACACCTGGTGCTGGGGGGGTGGGCAAAAGAGGGCGATGCCTTATAACGATGACTTGGTTGTACTGATTGCTGGGAAAATAAAAAAAACCTTAGAAAGATGCCACCGTCCTGTGTGCTCACAATAAGAGCTCATATGTCATGGCTCACTTGACTTTACGAGAATATACCTAATTTTTATTTTGAGCTGTGTCATCTTCTTGGAGCTGGGGGAGGAAAGAAAAATAATGATTAATACATTTGTGTTACAGTTAGCATACAGTGTACATTGAAGGCATATCTCACATCCCTCTCAAGTTTTTTTATTTCAAGGTCCAGTTTCCTAATTGTCCTCTTTTTTATTTCGGACTCCAGTGCAAGATTTTCCATCTTTTTCTTCTTGTACTGAATGTCTATGTCTGCCAGTTCTATTTGGCGCCGGAGGTGGTTGCCATACAACTTTCTGATAGCTTGTGAGCTCTGTGAACACAATACAATTAGCGCAGCTGGAATTTGGCAGGATGTGGTGTCCTTTTATTAATACGCACTATGTTGCCAGGCTGGTTTTCCCACTGTATAGCATCTGGGTCCTGTAAAAGAAATTAGATTTTTTGATTTTGATGAGGACTCCTCACCATTGTAGAGTAAATAGTACTTTCACAGTCTTAACATGATACCTCATGCCTTCTGGAATCCAGAGAGATGGTCTCCTCCTCATCATCGTCTCCATCATGTGCTGTTGCTGCTGCACTGGGGCCTTCACCCTATCACATTTAATCGGATTCATATTGAAGCTAGTAGACAAGACATGCCAGGCCTACAGTATGCCTTTGATGGAGTACTCACTGGATCAGCATCGTCTGGTGCTTGTGCTGGTGGCTCTAACAGGAACACAGTGCTGCCAGACACTGCAAGGCAATAGGTAAACCAAAGTCAGACAGTCCAAATTGATTCAATATGAATGTGGTTGTATCCCATGTAGAGATGGAAGGACATACCTTGAATGAAGCGGGTGGCATCTTGGGAGGAACCTATGCTCGTCTCTTTCCCCCCAGGGATACCCTCTAAGACGGGCCTGCCTTTATTTAGCTCCAAGGCCATGTCCTCTGCTGGGGTAAGGTCAGCCTTTGGTGACCCACCACCCGTGCCTTGTCTGTGGGTATTCTTTTTCACTGCTAAAACAGTACAGACAATGTGTGAGCAGGCACCTTCTGGGTACAATATATGCTTGTGCTTTGTTAAATATTAGTCAGGGACCATACCATTCTGCAGAATGTTCTTGTATTTGATTTTGACCTGCTGCCATGTCCGTTTTGGCCCGTTCATGTTTAATCTACACACACACACACACACACACACACACACATTTAATGGAGTCACACTGCAAAAAATTACTTGGTATTTTTGTCTTGTTTTCAGTAAAAATATCAAAAAAATTATCATAGCTTTATACAGTGTGATGGAGTTACTTTACACAATTTCACTCATATCTGCAGTGCATTTCAATTAAAAATTTAACCGTTTCATAATTACAGTACAACTGCATTTTTGGAGATGTGAATTAAATATTTGAATTGTAATTGTGATGTTTCAGCGGAGCGGTGAGTGTGTAATTGTGCACTACTTACGCATTCAGGCGGTCTGCAATACTTTGCCACGCTTTTTCTCTTTGCTTTATCACTGTGGCGGTGTTGCCTTTCTTCTTAATTATATCTTTTACCTCCTCGTATGCCTCCATGAGGATTTGTGCTTCCGACTGGGAAAAGTACGCGGCTCTAGTTGCCATGGTAAATCAGTTAATCTGTGATCTGTGGCGGGGTCTATTTGAGTGAGCCGTGAGCGCGCACCTATCCAGGATTGGTTTCACCTGGCTTAATGAATCCGTGTCTGCTCATCCTGGCTTGGTCTTTGTGCAACCAATTAAGCCTGGACGCACATGTTTTGGCTTCATTGAGCTCAGCTGAGTCATTTATCCCGGATGTCTTAATTCTACTTTTGTGCAACAGGCCCCAGGTCATGCACTGTTATTGAGTTTGTCTGGACTGGCTTTTCAGTTAAGAGTTTAACCCTTACCCTCAAATTTCTCTTTTCTTTTTTTATATCTTTTTTTAACTAGGCAAGTCAGTTAAGAACAAATTCTTATTTACAATGACGGCCTACTAAAAGGCCAAAGGCCTCCTGCGGGGACGGGGGCTGGGATTAAAAATATAGGACAAAACACACTGCAGCAGGGGTTGTGGTGGAATGTGTGTGAAGCAATATGTTTATTTTTATTTGAATGTTATAGTAGTCTATTATAGTTGAGGCTGCTGAGGGGAAGACTTCACCTAATAATAGCTGGAACAGAGTGAATAGAATAGCATCAAACACATGGACACCATGTGTTTTGTGTATTTGATACCATTCCACTAATTCCGCTCAAGCCATTACCACGAGCCCATCCTCCCAAATTAAGATGCCACCAACCTCCTGTGGTCCATAACCAGATAATACATTATCTAGAATCTACAGCTTGGAGTAAGCACTTGATTGAAGCTACTCCTGCAGGAATGGGAGGATTCTGGACCTGGAAGCAGAGGCGTCATGCCCACAGGGGCAGGTGCCCCCTCATATTTTTAAACAGAACAAATCTATGTTTTGATTTTGTTTCTATAATACAACTAGCCACCTAGCAATTTTATGATGTTGGCTTTGGGAACCTATCTGGACTCGCTAATCTCCTAACCTCATAACTAGCTACCAAGCAGCCATTTCATGCTATCAAGTTAGAGTAGCTAGCTTGTCTATTTTAGCTTGCATGCCTGCTGGCAAGCAATTACTAAATGTATTGAATAAGACTCGCATTCCTTTCCATCTTTTACCCAGATTTTAGCAGAGATGCAAAGAATCATATTTATTTTCTTTAAAAAAAGAACCACCAGTCAGTAGGATAGACAGCTTTAGGTATGCTTAGATATGCAGAAAAATAAACATAAGCATAATGATTATGGCTCTAGTTTGCAGGAAGAAAAAAATGCAGGTGTTTACAAATTCTCCAACTTCCACCACCCAGCTATCCTTACGTACTTTGTGCCCCCACAGATTTTTGGGGTGCATGACACCCCTTCCTGGAAGGCCACTCTCAGTGCAGGATTTTGTTCCAGCACTAACACACCTGATCCAACTAATCATGGTCTAATCTGAAGATCAGGATTAGTGATTAGCTAAATCAGGTGTGTTAGCGCTGGGCTGGAACAAAAGCCTGCACACCCTGCAATAGCTCTCTCCGGGACTGGAATTGTCCATCTCTGCGAGATCCAACTTGACGGTCCCACACCCTTGATAAGGTCCAAGGCCCCTATTCACATCGTCTAAGAGTAGGAGTGCTGATCTAGGATCAGGTCCCCCCTCTTCATTATGGTTTAAAAGGCAAAACTGATCCTAGATTAACTGATCCTACATTCTACTCTCAGACGTTTTGTGAATAAGTTATCCGCTTCCGCTGGCGGGCCGTGTCTCAGGAAGGTTTGGCAGGCGAGATGAATTCTCCTCTGTGACTCATGCAGCGCTCCGTCATGTCCTCCTGCGCCCTCCTCGCATTGGCAGCCCCGTGTCAGTCAGCAGATTAACTAAGTCAACGGCGAGAAGACATGCTGTCAATCAACCGCCAGATAGGAACTCCCCCTATGCATTTTAAACATGAATTTGCCAGTCCCCAATTGATACCCCCTCACCCAAGCCAAAAGGCCTGTCAGACTGGAATTAAGAGAGATGGTGGCGGCTGGTGTGTTTGCCCGTGCTCGTGTTTGCTTGTCATCCGGTGTCCCCATGGTCAAAGTGTTCTGGCGGTCACTCGGGTGTGATGGAGGGTGCGAGACAGGCCACTGCACCACTTTAAGCAGGGGCAAATACAGAGGAAATTAGATTTGGCCTAGGTCAGTGATCCTCAACCCCCAGTCTGCAGACCAACACTGGATCCTGGAATGTTGTTGACCGTTCCCACAGACTGTTAGCGAAATTACAGTTCTCGAGTGCTAGTTGTAGGTGTCCCTCTAAGCAGGAAGGACAACCGGTTGCCAGTCCCTGGTAAAGTAAGGACGGTAGCTTGCCGGTCCCTGATATAACAAGGTTGAGAAACATTGAAGATTCAATGTGTTCAATCTTTGTTAGTTTCAGGTTTTGTCAGGTTGTCTATGTGTCCTCCACAGTTCTGAAATCTCAACGCAACTGACAAAATCTGAACCAGTCCAGTTGAAATTTGTCTTCCAATACATTTTTCCATGAACGTGATGTGTGAAGAAATGTAAGAACATCATGAAGTGACCGAACTTGATTCATCCAGCCACATGATGTTTATAGTAAACCATGTCAACCTATTGATTTTGTTGGCTGGGAGCAGGTTGGCTGGGGAGTGTAATGGAAGGGGGTGGGTATTAGGTACAGACAGGATGAACATCCCAGGGGAGGTCAGGACTATTTAGAGATGATAATTGGAATTGAGTGGATCTTACGCACACCCCGCGTCGCTAAACACCTCTGAGCTGACCACTGGGAGGGAAAGGAGCAATGGGGGCGAGGAGGGGTAGAGTGAGGGAGGGAGGTGGCGGGGGGCATTTGAGGTGGGGACATAAATTGAGGAGGAAGAAGAGACTTCAGAGATATCATCAGAGAGCAGCTCTACAACACTCATCGTCGCCTTGGGAAAGTGATTTGATACTGAGTTGCTGTATACCAACAGCTTAGAAAGTAATAGAAGTGAACAGCGCACATAGACAGACTTGGTGGACATCAACAGTGATAACCGATCCCATAGAACAAGTATTATCAGACTGAGGATCTAAGGTAAGGATTGCTACGATTTTTGCTATTGGGTATCAATGGGTTAAAAAGTGAGCTCTGAGAGAATTTTTGCATTTGCTTTAGGTTTTACGCTTTCTATGAAGTATACATTAAACCCATAGACAGCTAAATGTTTTGGTTCCATTGTATGGTGAATGAATGGTGGCAGTACCAGTATATATTTTGGAATTAGATGTTTTAAAAAAGAAACTAAAATTAAGCTTAACATGCTCTTTATTTTCAATCCTGCCTTTCTAAGTGGAATCCTGAGAAGAAATTCCCACAACAATTGCCTATGAGAAACGGATCTTTGAAACCCACTGTAAACGTACTGTTTTTGTTTGTGGAGATTTTTTTCCCTGTGTATAAATATTAATAATGTATTGTATTAAATATTTATCCTGCATAAAATTAAGTTATGAGCTGCACACCCAAAAAACTTTAAGGCTTGTTGTTAAGGCTTGTTGCTTTTTGCTCTTTGCTTCTCCAATCGTGCCTCTTCACCAAGATTTGAATAATTATCCTAATTTGCCTGGCAGATCAGACGCCGCCATCACACTTCTAACAACAATGTAGCGACCATGTAGCAGTAGGTACGGCCACAGGAGATGTTCAACCCCAGTTGTCTAACCCCAAGGCAAGCATAGTCTCCCTAGGCAGTCGGTTGCCTCCCACAATGTATCCAATGCTACTGTTGCCTAGGGTCGGGTTTATGAGACTAAGGCAAGCATGCAGTCCCAAGACAATTAACTCCCTTGAGAGCTCTAGGGTCATCACAGTATTCTCCCCCTTCTCGCACATTCTCTCGTTCCCGTGGCGTGAATTGTATAACGATCCCCCATCCCTCCCTTTCTTTCCTTGTGAAAGGTGTGCAAGCCTGACAGGTGTCTCATGCTCTCTTACCCACACCCTCCCTCTCCTTACATCTCTCCAGCTCCAGTGATGGTGAGTGTGGCTAGGCTGGTGTTGATGATGGGGCTGCTGCTGTGTCTGGGAGCCCAGCTGTCCTCCTCCCAACACTGGTCCCATGGCTGGTACCCAGGAGGCAAGCGGGAACTGGACTCATTTACCACCTCTGAGGTGGGTCACAGTACTACAATCACAATGACTCAAATGGATATTATGCATGTGTAAAATACACAGTAGCCATTTGTGTCACCATCATTCTATTATCTCTCTCTCAGATTTCAGAGGAGATTAAACTCTGTGAGGCAGGAGAATGCAGCTACCTGAGACCACAGCGAAGGAACATCCTTAGGAACATTCTTGTGAGTGCAGGGGCACTCTTACGAAAAAAAATTGCAATCAGAGTGCAGTATAACTGCAGTATGCAGCAAATACTACATCCAAAATAACACCGTTTTTTTACTGCAGTCATTTTGCAGTGTAACTGCAGTTAGAGTGCAATATAATACTGCAGTTATTCTGCATCCAAAATAACACAGTCGACTGCAGTTACTGCACTTTTACTGCAATTTCAAAACTGCAATCTATTTGTGTAAGGGCAGGAAGGCAGTAGTACATTAATGTAATGATAATGTATCAGGGGGGGTATAGTGCACCTGTAATTCATATGGTGTTACTCTCTTTGCAGTTGGATGCCCTGGCCAGAGAATTCGAGAAGATAAAGTAACCTATCAACTGAAGCTGACTTAAATCCTTCCTTGTCTATCTGTTTATTTCAAATGACCTCTATTCTAATCTTATGTCCTTTGATCCAATTTTATGGTTTATCAATTTTGATAATAATGTCGCATCCCTCCTTTACCCTTGCACCCTCTTTATTGTCCCTTTAGACTCAATTACAGATGTAACATCATGCACATGCCATTTCCTGTAATAAAGTATCTATTTTGTTATTAATGTCTTCATCTTTGTCCTCTTCATTTAATTTGATCCAAAGAAAGAATAGGTATAGAAATATACTGAACAAAAATATAAACGTATAATGCAAAGTGTTGGTCCCATGTTTCATGAGCTGAAATGCCATACATTTTCCACACGCACACAAATGTTATTTCTCTAAAATGTTGTGCACAAATTTGTTTACATCCCTGTTAGTGAGAATTTCTCCTTTGCCAAGATAATCCATCCACCTGACAGGTGTGGCATATCAAGAAGCTGATTAAACAGTGTTACACAGGTGCACCTTGTGCTTGGGAAAATAAAAGTCCACTCTAAAATATGCCGTTTTGTCACACAACACAATGCTAGAGATGTAATTGGCATGCTGAAGGTCCATCAGAGCTGTTCCCAGAAATGTAATGTTCATATCTCCACTATTTTGAGGTGCTGAGGAGTATTTCTGTCTGTAATAAAGCCCTTTTGTGGGGAAAAACTCATCCTGATTGGCTGGGCCTGGCTCCCCGTGGATCGACCTGGCTGCCATGTGGGTGGGCCTATGCCTTCCCAGGCCCACCCATGGCTGCGCCACCACCCAGTCATGTGAAATCCATAGACTAGGCCTTAATGAATTTATTTAAATTGACTGATTTCCTTATATGAACTATAACTCAGTAAACATTTGGAAATTGTTGCATGTTGCCTTTATATTTTTGTTCAGATTTGAAAATACAATTGAGCAGAAAAACATAAACAATACAGTAAAAGGTTTTCAGTTATTATATGCAAGTTGAGCACACAGAATTCCCAACCAAGTCAAAACAAAACTCTAACTTTACAGAGAGTAAATAATGTTATGTTTCACTATATTGGATTGGAGTGATCCATATAAACTCACATAACCATGGTTACATATGTAACCTTAGTTATCATGTTCCGCAAACATGTATGGACACATTGCGCCTGCGTTGCTCAGATAGGAAGAAAGATGGAGGAGGGAAGTATCTGTGCTCCGCTGCTAGCGGAGTCAGATACTGAAAATAACATTATTTCTACTCATAACGTGGCTTCTGTATCAGATGCTGACACAGTAATAAACACTAATAATACCAATAGTTCACAGATTGAAGGTGAGTTCATTAAGAACGCGAAATTACAGCGTCTGGTGAATGGATGCCCAGTTTGTAGCAAGCTAGCTAGCAATGCTGACGTTAGCCAAGGGCGTTCTCAAATTTAGCGAGTTAGCTAACTGTTAAATGTCGAATTAGACACTTTAGCCTATGATAGGATCAACTTTAGCGAGCTAGTTATCCTATATGACCACTTTCTGTCGGTTAACAATCGTGTCTTTCCCATGTGAACGTCGTTTTACGCATATCCTTGTAATCACTGCCAGCTAGCTAACTATTAGCTATACGTTAGTTAATACGTATAAACACTTGACTGGGAGGCCCTACAGTAGCTGCCATTGCATTGAAGCCAATTTGCTAGCACAATCCCCACACTACAGTTGCTGTCACATTGGATGGGTTAGCACGAAATTATTGACTAGTCCTATTCAATCAGAACCGGTGCCTGGGTTAAGAAACTAGCTATACACAGCAAGGCACATTGTTTTTGTCTTGCCTGGGTCACCAGTCTTGAAATAGGGTCTTGGCTAATTTATTCAAAACTGCTGCCTAACTAGTTCAACATTGTTACAATGTATATTACCTCTTGTGAAACTTTTTGACTTGTCTAGTATTACATTCAATTCCATTATTAGGCATAGGCTATCTCTACACAGTGCTCACATGACTATCTGGAGAGAGTTTGCAATACCAATAGGTTGTCAACATCAACAAACAGTTGTTTTCAGTTCATTGCTATACTTAATATAACTATATAACTTGTGCAGTAGTAAGGGACTTGTATGCCATTTTTGTCAATTCACATCAGCCATATTGAAAATCCCACACACTGGTGTTCAAACCTTCTGAACATCAAGTTCAGTTCTATTTCTGCTATCTTGTTTACCATCACTAAAGGGTGCGGTTAACAGTTGGTAAGTACTGTACTTTAAAGTAGTATATGTGTGTAGAAATCCAGTCTCTTTATGGGACATTTTGAAAGTAAAGGTTGTGGAAGCAATAGCCATTTTGAGTTCTAGCAATAGCACTAAGTGCATTCTCAATTGTAGATGGTTTTGAAACGATGAAAGATTCAAGCATGGGCATGCGTCAATGAACCTAGTATGTAGCCTGCCGGTGAATTATTCTCCATGGAGTCCTCTCAAAATTAGGAGAGCAAACAAGTGGGAAAGGAAACAGTTGATTTCTAAATGAATATTACAGGGTGTAGTCAAGGCAAAATATGGGCACTTTATAAGCAAGACAGATAAGTTATCAGTAACATTGAGTAGTGTTTTTAAGGCATTCTTTACGGTTTATGATTGGGGTACAGTTAAAATTATTTGTGACTAGGCAGAGGAACAGTACATTGTCCTCACCCAAAGTTTCAGCTACATCTGTGAATTCAATTTTAGTCCTTCCTTCTACAGAAAGATGGTAGTGTACATGATACACAGTCTGCATGCAAGAGACTACAGTATGTGTTGCTTTCTGTTATTATATTTCAGAATGAGCCTTGACAGCATTTGGAATGATCAATTCAGTAAAAGTGATAGTAAGAGTGTTTTGGCTTCAGACATCTGATACTCGGAATACATTTTGTAGTGAAGTATATAGTGTACATGTAATGAACTGAGTTTTCACCCTACACAATCGACACAGTAGGTTAGACTCACTGATTTTCATACCAGTTCATCACATTAAAGGGGCACTTTCTAACCTCACATTCATGATCTCCAGCACCATATCAGTGTCTACATTATGTGCGAACAGTGATTTGTCTATGTTCTGTTGTCAAAATGATCAGTAGAAAATGTCCTAATGACCCCCAAATTAGATGACATCTTATCAATCTAATATGAATCAAAATAGTGCATGAGTGTTACTGTAGGTCACATATAAACATTTAAACATCAGTGGGGAAATTCACTTGCAACAAAGACTGACATTGATTTATTGCAAGACTCAGGTTTGGCAGTCATTGGGTCGAGAAAATTGAATCTGAGTAGTGAGGTTGGTTCTTCATATTGTGTCTTCCAACGAAATGGTCACATATCCTTACTCTTACAACTTGCCCTCTCCATTCTGTCAAATGTTCAAACATTTTCTCATTCATCTGCACACATGGACAAAGATGTTGACTTGAGTGAAGACCTATGGTTGCTCTTAACTCAGATGCTGCTTTCAATAAGCTCAATGTTTCATAGTTATTTTATTTTTGTCTTGGTTATGTACAGTACACATGTGGGTCGATGTCCCAAGTTTTCTCTTTTGTGTTTTCTTTCAACTTTATTATCCATTTCACACAGTGATTCATGCAATCACAACAACAACAGATGTACTCTATTTTTCACAGCATGGTGCAAATATTTATCTTCTGTTTTGAGGATTTCATTTGTATTGTGTATTTTGTCTTTCATCCAGGCATTCTTTTGTTCAGAACGTTCTCTGAACATTCAAAAATGTTAAAGGATCGTTCCTTGTTCCCAGCAGACTTGGGAGAAAGTGACCTGAAGGGTCTCTTCACCGACAGCCACTGCCATGTGTGTGAGGCTTCTCTGCTGTTCGAGTCCCAGAGGATCGCACACTACGAGGTATGTGAGTGTGTGTCCGTCTTCCACGTCTCAACACTTAGCCCTGCCCCCTGGTAAATAGTGTATGATCGCTGGATGATTCGTTTTAAGTAATACTGCGGGTAATGGAGTAGCCAATGACTAGGGTTTTCAATTTGTCAGAGCTAATGGTGGGAGCCTTCGGCGTCTCAGACCCCGTAACGGGAGGAGTAGAGACCAGAGAAGGCTCGGCCTCTGACTCCGACTCGCTGCTTAATGGGGAGAACCGGTTGAAAGTTTCTGTCGGCTGAATGAGCGACACCGGTTGAGTGTTGTAATTATGATAACCAATAACGTTTAAACAGTACATTCCTTTAGGTCTCAACGCACTTGTCATTGGGGGTAACTCGCTCCACCCACCACCAATGTGTCTGTCTACCCACCAACCCAAGTTTAATTCAACAGAAACCATCTTCATCATATTTTAGTGTGTTCATTTTACGAGCTGAATGTCTTAATGTTAGCCAACTGTACAGTTTGAGCTCCTCTGCAAAGAAGCTAGAGAAAAAATGATAATGTCCTCCTCTGACTGCAGGGAAAGAAGCATGCTCAGAAAGTGAGACTCTACGTGCAGACCAAGAAAGATGAGAAACGAAGTAAAGACTTCCAGGTAAGACTTTGATGGAACAGATGCCTGGACAAAATGTTATTTGCATTTTTATTTTTATTTAACTAGGCAAGTCATTTGTGTGTGTGTGTAAATCCAGCTTCTGGTAGCAATTGTATGAACCCAATCCTGATGAAATCAAAATTAGGCATTGTGTTGACGTTCCAACCATCAGAAGGGGAAAGGGGGGTACCTAGTCAGTTGTACAACTGAATGCCTTCAACTGAAATGTGTCTTCCGCATTTAACCCAACCCCTCTGAGTCAGAGAGGTGCGGAGGGCTGCCTTAATCGACATCCACGTCTTCGGCGCCCGGGGAACAGTGGGTTAACTGGCTTGCTCAGGGGCAGAACGACAGATTTTTACCTTGTCAGCTCGGGGATTTGATCCAGCAACCTTTCGGTTACTGGCAAAACGCTCTAAACACTAGGCTACCTGCCGTGAATGCCATGATCGCAACCCTAAAGTGTTATTGTAATGGGTCCGACATGGTCCAATGCGTTCCAACCCGATCCAGGTGAAATCAATAAGCTTCTAGAGAGCATTATTGTTACTTCCTCTGAAAGGTTGTAGAATATCATGTTATTGTTACCGTTATGAGTGTGGGTGTCTGATGTTGTGTTGAGCAGAGAGGAATCACTATGGACAAGGACCGCTTCTGTGAGCTGTGCAGCATGGTGTTCAGTTCTCCGGTGGTGGCCCGCTCCCACTACGACGGCAAGGTCCATGCCAAGAACCTGAGAAAACAGGCCCTTTATCCCACCACCCAGCCAGCAGGTTAGTACTGCCTATATCACACTGTCTAATAGACAGGTTAGTACAGCCTATATCACACTGTAATAGACAGGTTAGTACAGCCTATATCACACTGTCTAATAAACAGGTTAATGCTGCCTATATCACACTGTCTTATACACAGGTTACTATAGCCTATATCACACTGTCTAATAAACAGGTTAGTATAGCCTATATCACACTGTCTAATAGACAGGTTAGTACTGCCTATATCACACTGTCTAATAAACAGGTTAGTACAGCCTATATCACACTGTAATAGACAGGTTAGTACAGCCTATATCACACTGTCTAATAGACAGGTTAGTACTGCCTATATCACACTGTCTAATAAACAGGTTAGTACAGCCTATATCACACTGTCTAATAGACAGGTTAGTGCAGCCTATATCACACTGTCTAATAGACAGGTTAGTACTGCCTATATCACACTGTCTAATAGAAAGGTTAATACAGCCTATATCACACTGTCTAATAGACAGGTTAGTACTGCCTATATCACACTGTAATAGACAGGTTAGTGCAGCCTATATCACACTGTAATAGACAGGTTAGTACAACCTATATCACTCTGTCTAATAGACAGGTTAGTACAGCCTATCACACTGTCTAATAGACAGGTTAGTACTGCCTGTATCACACTGTCTAATAGACAGGTTAGTACAGCCTATATCACACTGTCTAATAGACAGGTTAGTATAGCCTATATCATACTGTCTAATAGACAGGTTAGTACTGCCTAATCACACTGTCTAATAGACAGGTTAGTACTGCCTATATCACTCTGTCTAATAGACAGGTTAGTACTGCCTATTTCCCTCTGTCTAATAGACAGGTTAGTACTGCCTATATCACACTGTCTTATAGACCGGTTAGTACAGCCTATATCACACTGTCTTATAGACAGGTTAGTACTGCCTATATCACACTGTCTTATAGACAGGTTAGTACAGCCTATATCACACTGTCTAATAGACAGGTTAGTACTGCCTATATCACACTGTCTAATAGACAGGTTAGTACTGCCTATATCACACTGTCTTATAGACCGGTTAGTACAGCCTATATCACACTGTCTTATAGACAGGTTAGTACTGCCTATATCACACTGTCTTATAGACAGGTTAGTACAGCCTATATCACACTGTCTAATAGACAGGTTAGTACTGCCTTTATCACACTGTCTAATAGACAGGTTAGTACTGCCTATATCACACGGTCTAATAGACAGGTTAGTACAGCCTATATCACACGTTCTAATAGACAGGTTAGTACTGCCTATATCACTGTCTAATAGACAGGTTAGTATAGCCTATATCACTCTGTCTAATTGACAGGTTAGTATAGCCTATATCACACTGTCTAATAGAATGGTTAGTACAGCCTATATCACACGGTCTAATAGACAGGTAATTACAGCCTATATCACACTGTCTAATTGACAGGTAAATTCTGCCTATATCACACTGTTTAATAGAATGGTAAGTTCTATCTAATAGACAGGTAAGTACTGCCTATATCACTCTGTCTAATAGACAGGTAAGTACTGCCTATATCACTCTGTCTAACCTATATCACTCTGTCTAATAGGCAGGTAAGTACTGCCTATATCACTCTGTCTAACTGACAGGTAAGTACTGCCTGTATCACACTGTTTAATAGACTTGTAAGTTCTGTCTAATAGACAGCCTATATCACTCTAATTGACAGGTAAGTACTGCTTATATGACTGTAGTGTGTTCATTGTGTTAAAGTTTATTTCACGCTGCCTAATAGGCAGGTTAGTACAAGTAATCTAATAATATTATAGTCAGTGGTTAAAACTGAACCCACACATCTCTCTTTCGCTATCAGACACTCTCCCTCAAAGGGGCCCCGGGTTGGCCATACCAGGCCCACTCCAGGCCTCTGGCATTGACCAGGGAATGGTCGAGGAGGGGGGGAAGGGACCCCAGAACACCTCAGAGACTGTGGACCTGAGTGACCCTAACAAGCACTGCCGCCTGTGTGCCGCCTCCTTCAACAACCCCCACATGGCCCAGCAGCACTACGCCGGCCGCAAGCACCATAGGAACCACTCCCGCCAGCAGCTGCTCAAAGACCTGGGAGAGGACCCTGCACAAGGTACCCATGCCCTACACTGTCTATCTGTCTGTGGTCATAGACCGGTCAGTGAAATGGGTGGAAAGGAAAGCATGCCTGGAGAGGAAAGGAAGCAATTGGCCAAGGCTTTTAATCCCTCAAATAGCTCCATCTTCTCCCAAAATGCAAAAACAAGGTTTCTGTCTCCTCTGAGGAGTAATTATAATATTCTGTCCACTATTCCTCTGTTTTCAGCCAACTCCTTCACATGTCCGGTGTGTAACATTAAGCTTGACTCTGTGGAGATGTACCATGCTCACATGCAAGGAAACAAGCACCAGATCAAGTAAGAGGACAGCCACATTCATTTTGACCTCATACATTTCATGAAGAACACACTTTGTTTCCCCAAAACAGATCATTTTCACTAAGTTCCCAGCTCTGCACTATGTCAAAGTATGTAACCCTTTGGCTCTCACCCTGTGTCCCATCAGAGAGAAGAAGGTTGTTGACCTATGCAAGTCTCAGAAGAAGGTGTATGATTCGTTCGCAGATGAATTGGCCGACTACATCTACGTGCAGAAGGCCCGCGGTATAGCCCCAAAAACCAGCTTCGGGGTTACCGGGGAAGAGGAGGAGGAAGAAGCGAACCTCGGCAAGGTTGACAGCCAAAATAAAATCACCTTGGGCCTTCCTCCTTCTTCCCGCCCTTCTCTTCCTCTCACCTCTCTTCCTCTGCATCCTGCTGCTGCCTTTTATCCTCCTCCCCTTTGGTGCCCGCCCTATCAGGCTCCTCCCACTCACTTTGGGTTCAAGGGAGGCACCTATGAGCAAACAGCCTGGGGCCACACTTTCCCTCAGCCCTTCCCCCCAGGATCTGCTCCGGCAGGCTTTATTGGCTGGCCTAAAGCCAGGGGGAGGGGCAAGGAATGTTCAAGCTCCTCCTCTTCCTACACAAGCTCCTCCTCTTCCTACAGCAGCAGCAGTGACAGCAGTGACAGCAGTGACAGCAGTGACAGCAGTGACAGTGACTACAGGCACAGAGAGAGGAAGAGGAGGAAGAGGAAGATGAAGGAGAGAGGGAGGAGGGCGAGAGAGGAGGACTCGGAGGAGAGGAAGAGGAGGAGGAGAGGGAAAAGTCTAAGAGATGACGACACAGAAGTGAGAAGAGGAAGAGAGCATGACGAAGAAGCGGAGGAAGAGAGTAAGAGGAAGAGAAAAAGACTGCACTATAGTAGCAGGAGTCACAGGGAGGGACACAGGGTAAAGAAACGCCGGGAAGAGGATGAAGAAAAAGAAGGAAGGAAGGAGGAGAAAGAAGAGTGTACAGAGGAAAGGGTGGGAGGGGAGGAGAAGGAGGTGCATATTCAGGCTGAGATTCAGGAAGAGAGGGAGAGGGAGCAGGCCAAGGAGACCAAGGCCAAACACAGGAAAGACAAGAAGAAGACCAAGGAGAAAGTGGACACCAGGACAGAGGAGGAAAAGCTATGGGATGAGTCCATCATAGGCTTGTGATGCAGAGACCCTCCTGGATCCCACCATCTGAAGGCTAAAGCCAGGAACATACTCAATGCAAATATGTCTAGTGACATGATAAAAAGTATACAGTTGGTGAACATGAACAAAAGCAACCAAGTTCTACGTGCTTCCCAAACTTTGTTAAGCAAAGTAGGCTCGCATGAAGAAATGTTACCGATCCATTTGGCATCACAATTTGCAGCAAACAAGCTCCCATGTTCTTGTTTTTTTTATGTTCACCAACTGTCAGCTCTTGATGATGTCACTAGACGTCTTAACGCGTTAAGTATGTTCCAAGTTTTACAGCTGTCACGCCGGACATTACAGACGTCAACAACGACAACAACATTGGCTTACGACGACTGACTTTACACAGTCATGACACAAGCAGTAGTGTAGTAATGCTAGCTGGCTAGCCATATGCTTAGTGTAAAATACGGGTTTGTGTCATGAATGTAATATAGTTTATTCACATCAGCTGCCATGACTGTTTATTACGTCTGCTATAACGTGCTTCTGACAGCGAGATGATGGGCGTACAAGGAATATGTCATGTTGTCGGCAACCTCGACACGCAACTCTATTGCACATCCATTTTGAAGTAACATAGCTCACTTCACGGCGTAAAATAATATGATGTTGCAATGACATTAAAGGCCCAGTGCAGTCAAAAATGTGATTTCCTGTGTTTTATATAGGGTTACAAAGGGAGGGTATATTACTAGAAACTTTTTAAGTTTACCAGTTAAATACCATAGTTTTGGTACTGTATCTTTCAAGGGTTTTATGTAATCTGTCACAAAACATCAGTGGCCCATTTTGGATCTTCAGATTATCACAGGTGTCTGTAATCATCTCTGGCCCTCTGTGTGGCCTTAACACATGTCGAATATATGAAATAATTAAATAAGATTTAAAAATAGACTGACAAACCATTAAAACATTATCCTACATATCAACTTAGTTAATACGGTTGAGTTTTTACTCTGAGAATTAGAACCTAACAGACACTATGAAAGCTTAAACCAAGTTTATTCTTCCCAGAGGGTCAATACAGCTACATTAGACAAAAACATGTTTACAATAGTGGTGGTATATGTACCCCACTTTGGGTGGAGTCTCCTCACTAAACATTGTATCTTTATTGCTAGGCAGAAAACTAAGTGATGTGGGTAATAAACTTTTCTTCTCCCTTAACGTGACCTGACCTGTCCTCGACCCCCTTCATCACTAATCCATGTCTCTCTCCCCCCATATCAATGCCTGCCACATGTGATCGCTTTCCTTACACTCAGTACATTCCAAGCTTAATTGCACCCCCCATATACCTTCTTCCTACAGATAACCATTAACCTCTGGTGTAGCCCCTCGGCTATGGCACCCCTCAGGTCTCTGTTACAACTAATGATTAATAACATTTAAAGTTCAGAAATCCAAACCTATCCAAACCTGTCTGGTCCATTTCTCTCACCAGTACACGGCTGAGCATGGTCACTGCGGCTGAGACTTTCACCCTCTCGTTTCAGGTTTAGCAGAGAACCAACCCCACCCTGGTTCTTACCCCCTAGGACTTACCCTTTGCAGGTACCAGCTAGCTCGGGCTTACCTTCCAGGACTCACCCTGTTTCCTATAGTACTCACAGGAACCAACCCCCTGGGGATCTACCCCCTAGGACTTACCCTTTGCAGGTACCAGCTAGTTCGGGCTTACCTTCCAGGACTCACCCTGTTTCCTATAGTACTCACAGGAACCAACCCCCTGGGGATCTACCCCCTAGGACTTACCCTCTGCAGGTACCAGCCTGCTCGAGCTTACATTCCGGGACTTACCATATACTTTATAGTACTAGGAGGAACCAACCTACCACCCCCTAGAACTTACCCTCTACAGGTACCAATCTGTTCGGGTTTACCTTCCGGGACTTACCCTATACTTTATGGTACTAGCAGGAACCAACCTACAATGGGATTTACCCGATAGGACTTACCTTCTACAGGTACCAACCTGTTTGGGTTTACCTCCCGGGACTTACCCTATACTTTATGGTACTAGCAGGAACCAACCTACAATGGGATTTACCCGATAGGACTTACCCTCTACAGGTACCAACCTGTTCGGGTTTACCTTCCGGGACTTACCCTATACTTTATGGTACTAGCAGGAACCAACCTACAATGGGATTTACCCGATAGGACTTACCTTCTACAGGTACCAACCTGTTTGGGTTTACCTTCCAGGACTTACCCTATACTTTATGGTACTAGCAGGAACCAACCTACAATGGGATTTACCCGATAGGACTTACCCTCTACAGGTACCAACCTGTTTGGGTTTACCTTCCAGGACTTACCCTATACTTTATGGTACTAGCAGGAACCAACCTACAATGGGATTTACCCGATAGGACTTACCCTCTACAGGTACCAACCTGTTTGGGTTTACCTTCCGGGACTTACCCTATACTTTATGGTACTAGCAGGAACCAACCTACAATGGGATTTACTCGCTAGGACTTACCCTCTACAGGTACCAACCTGTTCGGGTTTACCTTCCGGGACTTCCCATATACCACAAAACTACGACCGGTCGTAATACAATGGGACTACTGAATAAGCTCAGGCTTTCTAGGTCCGTATCTTTTAATTGGTTCAGACTTCGACTCTCATCTCCCCAAGATGTCAGAACTAGTGATAACAGGTGTAGGAACTGTGCCTACTGTTGTGACGTTGTATTGATTAATATGACGACTGCTGCTCGACGAATGATTAACGGTTTATAATTACGTGATTAAATGAATCAGGCAACTGTTAACTAATTAACCTGGGGCACCATGGGAAAGTTTTAGCTTTATTGAGTTTCTATTTCCCAAATTAACTCAAAGAATATCGATTTTACACCAGTCGTTAATTAATTAATTTCCTCTACAGTCTCATTCTGAACAATCGCATAATCCGGGAATCCGCACAAACCCGAGTCCCACTAAATATGTACGAACCACACCAATTGAGTTGATTATTTATTTGCTAACAAGCTTAAATGGTAATATAAGATACACATACACAAACACACAGTCTAGGCTATTGATTAGAACTTAGTACGATAAAACAGGTCCCTAGCGGGCCAACACAATATGACACGTTACACAAAATGGGGATTTCAAAAGAGAGAGAGAGAGAGAAAAAAAAACACTTGGGTGCATTTGTCAGCTATGCTTATTTTAACCCTAACCTTGCCCTGAACTGCCGCTCTTATGGGTCAGAATATAATGATGTAATTACGTGTTGAATGTCTCCGATGGGTTGTCTCTGCGTGGACCGGATTCCGACTTCTCTGATGGCGGTCCGTCTTCGGTTACCGGGTGTAACTCTCTGTTTCTCCTCACAATGTCAGTGTCCTTTCTCTTAGTGGTCTGTTTCCTCACCCTTGTTCTGAAAAAGGGTCTTCTGAGGAGGACTAATCAGCCGTGTGGATGGTTCCAGCGTGGGAAGGGAAACAGTGTAGACACACGATTCCTTGGAGAGCGGTGACCAGGTGGTCCTGCTTGAATTCACCCCCTTTAGATACAGCTACTCGTCCGTAGCATAGGTTATTAAAAGGTTCCTTTGTCTTCTTCAACATCGTTTTGGGTTTGCTGACCACTCAGACCTTGGCTGCAGCTCAGGGTCACTTATTCTGGTATGTTAATTCATAACTCACATGTTTTATACCCTCGGGTCAGAAATGGGCATTTCCGCCTTTATGGCAATTCTCTGGGCGTACTAAGTTACGAGGCAAGGTCTGGATTTTACTCATATCCAATTTAGACAACTAACTTCACATTTCATCTTTACAAAAAAAATATTTTGGTCTGGACATTTTCCACACACCGTACAATAGGCAAACATCGGGCACATATTAGGAAAACTCTTAAAGTTACAATGTTTTTGTTATAACGTCATCCTTTAACTTTTAATAACATAACAAAAATGACATACATTTTCATATTCCATCTATTGTCATTACCACCATTGTGGCTGACGAAACCTATTGTCCCAAAGTCCATTTATTGCATGTTAATGTACTGAGGCCGGTTCTCCATACTGAGAGGACAAAGGAATTTTGTTTGCTGCCTTAAGATTTACAAATGGGCGTCAGGTGTCATTAAAAAAAACATCTCCATACCTCTCGATCTCCTCCCCTCTGGCGGGTGTGAGAGATCTCTCTGTAGGATTGTGGTCCACAGTAACCTGACCCGAACAGGCCAGTCATGACACAACCTTATTTCTGATGCCATCTCCTGTTTTACTGATTTGGAATCTCTAGTTCGACTGAAAATCGTGGTGAACCCTGCTCGCAGTGCCGACTCTTAGGTTCTAATTCTCAGAGTAAAAACTCAACAGACACTATGAAAGCTCAAACCAAGTTTATTTTTCCCAGAGGGTCAAAACAGCTGCATTAGACAAAAATATGTTTATAATAGTTGTGGTATACAGTTGAAGTCGGAAGTTTACATACACCTTAGCCAAATACATTTAAACTAAATTCCCTGTTTTAGGTCAGTTAGGATCACCACTTTATTTTAAGAATGTGAAATGTCAGAATAATAGTAGAGAGAATTATTTATTTCAGCTTTTATTTATTTCATCACATTCCCAGTGGGTCAGAAGTTTACATACACTCAATTAGTATTTGGTAGCATTGCCGTTAAACAATTTAATGGGTCAAACGTTTCAGGTAGCCTTCCGCAAGCTTCCCACAATAAGTTGGGTGAATTTTGGCCCATTTCTCCTGACAGAGCTGGTGTAACCTAGTCAGGTTTGTAGGCCTCCTTGCTCGCACACGCTTTTTCAGTTCTGCCCAAAAATGTTCTATGGGATTGAGGTCAGGGCTTTGTGATGGCCACTCCAATACCTTGACTTTGTTGTCTTTTAGCCATTTTGCCACAACTTTGGAATTATGCTTGGGGTCATTGTCCATTTGGAAGACCCATTTGCGACCAAGCTTTAACTTCCTGACTGACGTCTTGAGATGTTGCTTCAATATATCCACATAATTTTCCCGCCTCATGATGCCATCTATTTTGTGAAGTGCACCAGTCCCTCCTGCTGCCACCCCCGTGCTTCACGGTTGGGATGGTGTACTTCAGCTTGCAAGCCTCCCCCTTTTTCCTCCAAACAATTACAATGGTCATTATGGCCAAACAGTTCTATTTTTGTTTCATCAGACCAGAGGACATTTCTCCAAAAACTACGATCTTTGTCCCCATGTGCAGTTGCAAACCGTAGACTGGCTTCTTTATGGCTGTTTTGGAGCAGTGGCTTCTTCCTTGCTGAGCAGCCTTTCAGGTTATGTCGATATAGGACTCGTTTTACTGTGGATATAGATACTTTTGTACATGTTTCCTCCAGCATCTTCACAAGGTCCTTTGCTGTTGTTTTGGGTTTGATTTGCACTTTTCGCACCAAAGTATGTTCATCTCTAAGAGACAGAACGCGTCTCCTTCCTGGGCGGTATGCAGGCTGCGTAGTCCCATGGTGTTTATACTTGTGTACTATTGTTTGTACAGATGAACGTGGTACCTTCAGGCGTTTGGAAATTGCTCCCAAGGATGAACCAGACTTGTGGAGGTCTACAATTTTTTTCTGAGGTCTTGGCTGATTTCTTTTGATTTTCCCATGTTGTCAAGCAAAGAGGCATGGAGTTTGAAGGTAGGCATTGAAATACATTCACAGGTACACCTCCAATTGACTCAAATTATGTAAATTAGCTAAAGCCATGACATACTTTTCTGGAATTTTCCAAGCTGTTTAAAGGCACAGTCAACTTAGTGTATGTAAACTTCTGACCCACTGGAATTGTGATACAGTGAATTATAAGTTAAATAATCTGCCTGTAAACAATTGTTGGAAAATGACTTGTGTCATGTACAAAGTAGATGTCCTAACTGACTTACCAAAACTATAGTTTGTTATCAAGAAATTTGTGGAGTGGTTGAAAAACGAGTTTTAATGACACCAACCTAAGTGTATATAAAATTCCAACTTCAACTGTATGTACCCCACTTTGGGTGGAGTCTCCTCCTTCTTGCTAAACTGTCACGCCCTGGCCTTAGTTATCTTTGTTTTCTTTGTTATTTTAGTTAGGTCAGGGTGTGACATGGGGGATGTATGTGTTTTGTATTGTCTAGGGGTTTTTGTATGTTTATGGGGCAGTGTTCAGTCTAGGTGTATGTGTGTTTATGGTTGCCTAGATTGGTTCTCAATTAGAGACAGCTGTCTATCGTTGTCTCTGATTGGGAACCATATTTAGGCAGCCATATTCATTAGATAGGTCGTGGGTGATTGTCTATGTCTTTACGTTAGTTGCTTGTGTCTGCACTTTCGTTTTATAGCTTCACGGTCGTTTGTTGTTTTGTTTAGTTTGTATAGTGTTTGTTTCGTTTTCGTCTTCAAATAAAGAAGATGTATTGTTATCACGCTGCGCCTTGGTCCTCCTCTCTTCCACGTTACGACGATCGTGACATAAACATTGTATCTTTATTGCTAGGCAGGAAACTAAGTGATACGGGTAATAAACTTTTCTTCTCCCTTAACGTGACCTGACCTGTCCTCGACTATGTCAATATGTATTTGTTGTAAATGTTTTGGCATCAAACTGGTAGCAGTTGTGAAAAAAGTAAATAGTTGGAAGATTTGCAGAGTTAATTGAAAATAATACCATGTTGATTAGATGCTTTTTTAATATTTATTAATTAGGCTATTTTCTCTTGAAACATATGGTCAATGTACTAGAAACTCATGGACAATATGCTAACAGATATTTAAAAAAATAATACACTTAAGTTATTCAAGTATAAATAAAACATTTAAGTTAATTTCCAAAATTACTGAAGATTCCAAATTACCGGTAGCTTTGCAACCTTATATATATTTCCACACTATCAAGTTGGAATAATACTGTGAAATTGTGTAAATGATAATTCCCTTTTAGTGTAAGAGCTGTTTGAAAAGACCGCCTAAAATTTCAGCCTGTTTTGGTGGGATGGAGTTTTGACATCACCAGGCAATAAATTAGTTGATTGACCAATAAGAAAGAGTTCAAAACCTCTCTGCCAATAACAGCTAGTTTTCAGTTTTCCCCACCCCACCCAGACCACTTCTAATTGAAAACAATCACAGTAAGGTACATAATTGTTACCCAGAAATGGTTTGATAATGAGATAAAAACGGCTGCATTGGGCCTTTAATCACATGTACTTTGAAGACACTTTGTAGGTTAGAATTCTGAACAGGTGTTTCAGCTGGGGTATATTCATTACACAGATTCTGTTGCAAAACATGTTTGCAACAGAAACAGTTTACTCCAAATGGTAAACATTTTGCAAAGAAAACAGAGTTTATTTTGGACAAATTCAGATAGGTCCCATTTCATTTTGTTTGGTTCTTAAACGGTTTATGTTGCAAGACATAATGAATGCACCTCAGATCTGAGTCTGAATGGCACATGACCTCCCTATACCCAGCATGTGTATAGCCTTCAGAAAGTGTTCATACCCCTTTGACATTCTACATTTTGTTGTCTTACGGCCTGAATTTAAAATGTATAAAATGTTTTTCTCACCCAGCTACACCCAACACCCCATAATGACGAATTGAAACCATGTTTAGACATTTTCGATTTTTATGAAATATCTAATTTACGTAAGTATTCACACCTCTTTGCTATGGCAGTCCAAATTGAGCTCAGGTGCATCCAATTTCTTTTGATCATCATTGAGATGTCACTACAAGGGGAGAGAGCTTGGCTTTCGGTTGGTTGGAGAGAGTCCTCTGAGACATGCAGCCCCGGGGGGGAAAAGTTATAACGATAGAATAGAAGCATGGAGAGGCCAGAGATAGCCAGACTTAGAAATTGGGCTAAGGAACAGAAGTTGGGTTTTGGCAAAACACATCAGTGCGTGCTCTGCAAGCAATACAGCGGATGAAGGCACGGCAAGAGCGTGGTGAACGGATAGACGTGGTTATGGACAGAGAGGAGGAAGGAGAAGAGACGGTTGCAGTGGGAAGATGTGTGTTGTGGAAGAAAGACGCCAAGTACAAACCGTGTTCTGCTGTCTCTGATCGCTCAGAAATTGAACCTGATGAGTGAGGATGAATTGCCTCTGGTGGAAGGTGTGGTGAAGACCTCCAAGTCCGAGCCTCACCTCAATGGTGATGCAAATGATGATTCCGGCCCAGTGGGAGTGACATTTTTGGAGAAAGTGGATCTCTGCCTTTTGGCTGACCCATATGTAGTCTAAGGCTGGGTAGAAAAAAAGTTTGGTACTGTTAAATCGGTGAAGGTAGCTCGAAGTGGACTTGTGATGATTTTCTGGGTTTCTTCCATCCAGAGGGAGTGGGCGCGTCACGTCACGTGACTCGGGTCAAGACCTGTGACTTGCTTTGCTCTCTTGAGCAGAGCGCCTTTGAAAGGAGTGATTACAGGGGTGGTTGATGTGGAGCAACTGAAATGGAAAATGCTATTATTTAAAAACATATTTCATAGTTGTATATACAGTGAGCTCCAAAAGTATTGGGACAGTGACATATTTTTGGTTGGGACAAAAGAATTGGAACAAAAGCACTTATGTGTATCAAAGTAGTAAAAGTTATCAAATCAAATGTAATTTGTCACATACACATGGTTAGCAGATGTTAATGCGAGTGTAGCGAAATGCTTGTGCTTCTAGTTCCGACAATGCAGTAATAACCAACGAGTAATCTAACCTAACAATTTCACAACAACTACCTTATACACAAGTGTAAGGGGATGAAGAATATGTACATACAAATATATGCATGATTGATGGTACAGAACGGCATAGGCAAGATGCAGTAGATGGTATAGAGTACAGTATATATATATATGAGATGAGTAATGAAGGGTATGTAAACATTATAATAAGTGGCATTGTTAAAGTGGCTAGTGATACATTTTTACATCAATTTTTCCATTATTAAAGTGGCTGGAGTTGAGTCAGTATGTTGGCAGCAGCCACTCAATGTTAGTGATGGCTGTTTAACAGTCTGATGGCCTTGAGATAGAAGCTGTTTTTCAGTCTCTCGGTCCCTGCTTTGATGCACCTGTACTGACCTCGCCTTCTGGATGATAGCGGGGTGAACAGGCAGTGGCTCGGGTGGTTGTTGTCCTTGATGATCTTTATGGCCTTCCTGTGATATCGGGTGGTGTAGGTGTCCTGGAGGGCAGGTAGTTTGCCCCCGGTGATGTGTTGTGCAGACCTCACTACCCTCTGGAGAGCCTTACGGTTGTGGGCGGAGCAGTTGCCGTACCAGGCGGTGATACAGCCCAACGGGATGCTCTCGATTGTGCATCTGTAAAAGTTTGTGAGTGCTTTTGGTGACAAGCTGAATTTCTTCAGCCTCCTGAGGTTGAAGAGGCGCTGCTGTGCCTTCTTCACCACACTGTCTGTGTGGGTGGACAATTTCAGTTTGTCCGTGGTGTGTACGCCGAGGAACTTAAAACTTACTACCCTCTCCACTACTGTCCCGTCGATGTGGATAGGGGGGTGCTCCCTCTGCTGTTTCCTGAAGTCCACGATCATCTCCTTTGTTTTGTTGACGTTGAGTGTGAGGTTATTTTCCTGACACCACACTCCGAGGGCCCTCACCTCCTCCCTGTAGGCAGTCTCGTCGTTGTTGGTAATCAAGCCTACCACTGTAGTGTCGTCTGCAAACTTGTTAAGTATTTGGTCCCATATTCCTAGCGCACAGACTACATCAAGTTTGTGACGACACATTTGTTGGATGTATTTGCTATTTGTTTTGGTTGTGGTTCAGATTATTTTGTTACAGTAGAATTGAATGGTGAATAAGTTATTTATGCCTCTAACTTTCTCACTCATCATTATTCATGATTCATTCAGGATTATCCGTAATCATGGTAGCATCCATACTAATGTAGAAGTTTTTATAAACATATTCTATTCTTACTTACAATAAAAGTGAATCCAAACTGACACGATACATTATTTACTATTAATTTCTATCGGGCGTGTCGTGGAAATTCTATACAGGGACACTCGAAGTCAATCTTAAATGAGTCATTGTTTATTAACAGCAAGCTGGAGAGGTCACAGTCAAACTGAGATGCATAAAGTACCGGTCTGAAGTGAGCTTCATTGGGGCAGTCCCGTTAGTTCTCTGATACACTACTTACACAGACATATATTTGCATGATTTAGCTTATTCATTATTCATCATTAATTCATCATTAACGTTTTATTCATGCATGTGACCGACCAACATCTCACGAGGATTCTTCTCTCCAAGCTGAGACGTTGAAACTGAGATATGCCTTTCAAAACAAGGTTCTGGGCGTACTGCCAAATTGCAGATACTGATAGTGAAGATTCCTTCCAGGCACATTCATTCGTCACTTGCATGAACACAGAAATTGGTTATTAGAAAAGCACAAACATAAAAATGTTCCATCACAGGCGCAACTGCATCCAAAAAATGTGTACAGTCACAAGCATAAGTAGTCATTGCGTGCTAGGAATATTGGGCCAAATACTTAACATTTTTCACTACTTTAGTACACATATAAGTTAATTTGTCCCAATACTTTGGTCCACTAAAATGGGGGGGGGGGGCTATATACAAAAAGACCTGTAATTTCTAAACGGCTCACCCGATATGGATGAAAATACCCTCAAATTAAAGCTGACAGTTTGCACTTTAACCTCACAGTCATTGTATCATTTCAAATCCTGGAATACAGAGCCAAAACAACAACAAAAAATTGTCACTGTCCCAATAATTGTTGAGCTCACTGTAGGTGTAGGGTTAGTTGGTAGTACAATTTCTGGTAACACTTTACTTGACACTCAGTGTTGTCATAATATGTCGTAATAGCTGACATCATTTGTCATAGCCTGTCATAATATAGTCATAACAATGTCATGACCCATATATTTACACTTGATGTGACATATATTGTGTTATTTTGTGGCTGGTTATTACACCTACATGTGTCAAAACCCACATTTTTTCAAATTAGTTTTTCCCCTACAAAGAAGTTTACTTACATTTAAAAGTTTCTCTTAAATCCTTTGTTTTTGTTGTAATTAATTCTTAACAGTCATGTTTTTTTCTTCTCATATTTAAAATAACTTGTAGAAAATTAACTTTATGACACTGTCAAGAAGCATTATGACCATCATAATCATATAAACCAGAAAGGCCTATCACGTACATGCCCTTATATCAGTCACCAGTCAAAAAGAGGGTGTCTTGTCCTGGTACTGAAATCTGATCCTGCATTCATCTCAGTCATCAGCAACAGAGCATTGGGTTAGATCAGTGCATGACTGACATCATTGTATGCGCAATTACAATGATAATTTAACATGATCAATTTCAAAAAACGTTAGCTATATCATAAACATACTGTTGACATGTAGGCTATGGTGTGATGGAATGTTTTGCTTTGTGTGATAGGTTTTGTGGGTTTTTACACTCTTGTGTAGGTGTCATAACCAGCCATAAAACAACGCGATATATGTCACAACAGGTCTAAATATATGTCATGACAGTGTTATGACCATATTATAACAGGTTATGACAAGTTAAGTCAGCTGTTATGACATGGTTATGACTGTGTCATAACGTGTTATGACGCTGGGTGTCAAGTAAAGTGTTAAACAAATGTTGACATTTTCCCCCTTCCTTTTTTATTTTCGTATCACAAAGTGTAACGTGATTGACCACATACTACCGCACAGTAGGTGGCAGCATGCACAAACAAAATGTGCGAATGCCGTGATAACTAAGACGAACAAGAAGACATTACTACAACTTGATTGGAGTCCACCTGTGGTCAATTCAATTGTTTGGACATGATTTAGAAAGAAACACACCTGTCTATATATAGAGCCCACAGTTGACAGTGTATGTCACAGCAGAAACTATACCATGAAGTCCAAGGAACTGTCTGTAGATCTCAGAGATACAGTGGAATTGTGATGAGGCATATATCTGGGGAAGGGTAGAAAACTATTTCTAGAGTGTTGAAAGTTTCCAAGAGCACAGTTGTCTCCATCATTGGGAAAATGAAAAAATATGGAACTACCCAGATTGACTAAAGCTGGCTATCCGAACAAACTGTGCAACCGGGCAAGAAGGAACTTGGTCAGGGAGGTGACCAAGAACCCAATGACCACTCTGACAGAACTATAGAGTTCCTTGGCTGAGATGGGAGAACCTGCCAGAAGGATAACAGTCTCTACAGCACGTCTGTAGACTGTGCACAGCTGTAGACAATGACTGAGATCATAAGGCAAAAGATTCTGTGGTCTGATGAGACAAATTAAATAATCTGTCCTGAATGCAAAGTGCTATGTCTGGAGAAAACCAGGCACAGCGCATCACCTGTCTAACACCATCCCTACCGTGAAGCATGCTGGTGGCAGCATCATGCTATCGTTTCAGCGGCAAGGACTGGGAGACTGGTAAGGATAGAGGGAACAATGAATGGAGCCAAATACAGGAAAATCCTTGATGAGAACCTGCTTCAGAGTGCAAACAACCTTGGACTGGGACAGAGATTTATGTTCCAACAGGACAATGACCCTAAGCATACAAACAAAGCAATGCTGGAATGGCTTTTGAACAAGAATGTGAAAGTCCTTGAGTGGCCCAGCCAAAGCCCAGACTTGAATTCCATTTAAAATCTGTGGAAAGACTTGATGGTTGCTGTTCACCGCCGCTCTCCATCTAACTTAACAGAGCTTGACAAAATCTGCAAGGAAGAATGGGAGAAAATCCCCAAATCCAGATGTGCAAAGCTGGTAGACATACCCAAAAGTGCTTCTACAAAATATTGACTCAGGGGTGTGAATACTTATGTAAATTAGACATTTCTCTATTCAATTTTCAAGAAATTTGCAAACATGTTTTTACTCATAATGGGCTATTGTGTGTCGATGAGAGAATTTTTTTTTTGAATCAATTTTGAATTCAGGCTGTAACAACAAAATGTGTAATAAGTCAAGAGGTATGAATACTTTCTGAATGCACTGTAGTATTGAATCTCTCAAAAGTCCTCTGTATACATTTTCTTACCAATGATGAATGATTTTACTGTTATTCTTTGTTCCACTTTCATTACTCAGTAATGTCCAGTAGAACAGGGATCAAACATCCCTCCTCCTGGAGAGCAACTGGGTATGCAGGCTTTTGCTCCAGCCCTGCTCCAATACACCTGTTTCAGCTAATAGAGCAGGGCTGGAGCAAAAGCCTGAAAGTGATTGTTCTACTATTTTGTTTGCAAAGGAGGTCTGGCAATCTGGTGGTGAATGGATTAGATGAATAGTGTTAGGTGAAATCTTAAATAATTATGGACGTGTTTGGGCAGACTATAAACTTGTTGTGATGGATAAAAACCAACTGGTTATTCAAGCTGATTCCAAGACCACATTAATGCATTTTCAGTTCTCTTTCTGCCTTGTGAGAATAAAAATTGTGAAAAGTAATTTTTCCTGCATAATCAACCTATTCTGAGAACAATTTTGACGTGTCGTTTGAGAGATTGAGTTTTGAAGAGCCAAATGCGGCATGTGTATACAACCAGTTGGCAAGTTGTAAATTTCAGTGTCCTAGTTCAAATTAAATTGTATTAGTCACATACAGATGTTTTTTACTGATCTTTACAGGAAACCTACTGATCGTAACAGTTTGTTGAGGGCTGATAGTTGTCACCCGCTTTCCTTGAAAAACAGTTTGCCCTACAGCCAATTCGGTTGAATCAAAAGATTGACAGAAATATGGCTGAGATGCAAAAAATTCAAGGAGAGGGGGTACAAAAATGGTCAGATTAATACTGCCATTGAGAAAATTCAAAACAAACCGAGACATGATCTTTTTCAAGGTCAGTCTCGCAAAAAGAAGCGTTATTGTGTTCTAACTAACCGCTATTCAAAGTGCTCTGAACAAATTAAGGGAATCGTTCACAAACATTGACACATTCTAAGATCCAGTATCCGTAATGTGTTTTCGGACCCTCCCTTGATCGTATTCTCGCGGGGCAGAAATCTCCGAGATTAATTGGTAAACTCTGATTTACCGCCCCAAAATATCCCTGCACAACGTCTATTTACGCCCCTACTGGATGGAAACTAAGTGTAATGGCTGTGCTCAATGCAATGGCACTTATAAATGTAGATCTTTCAAACATCCCTTAAACAGGGAAACAGATCCCAATCAAAGGTGTTATTACGTGTTCCACTACGGCAGTTATTTTATAACTTGTCTTTGTGTGTAATGACTCTCGTGGGTTGAAGAAGGAGACCAAGGTGCAGCGTGGTAGGCATTCATGATTTTTAATAAACTGAACACCGCAACAAAATAACAAAGTAGAAAAAACGAAAGCGCACAGTTCTGTCAGGCAACAAAACAGCTAAACAGAAAATAACTCCCCACAAAACCAAAACGGAAAATCACAACTTATATATGATCCCCAATCAGAGACAACGATAGACAGCTGCCTCTGATTGGGATCCACACATGGCAAAAACAACAAAGAAATAGAAAACATAGAATCTCCCACCAGAGTCACACCCTGACCTAACCAAACATAGAGAATAAATAAGGATCTCTAAGGTCAGGGCGTGACATTGTGGTAAAAACTGTGGGTAAAACAAAGCGCAAATTAAAAGTACGAATCCCTGCATTATATCGGCATCGAACATGTCATCCTCCCTAGGAGAGGGGGTGACCTCGACAATTTTTTAAAACAAGAGGCTGGCTGGATCTTTATTTTAAAGACCCTTGTTCCCGTCGGTCTCAACGTAGACTGATCTGAAGCAATTGTTGTCATATTGCTAAATATTTGGAGGCCTAAGTAGCCAAATTGAATGGATAGCGTATGATCATAGATACATGTTTTTGGTATGTTATTTTTATATCTGAAATTTAACCAATGAAATCTCTCAAAACGCAGACTGTGTTGAAGTAACAATGTTAGAGAGAATACAGTAGACGGCACACGTCAAACGTGTGATTTATGACCCTATGTCATGGATCACGTGTGTATGCCCATATATGGGCATCCTGTCAGGACATCCTGGCGGGATGTTCTCGTGTTCTAGGGAGTGGGCATTCTGTTCCCACGCTTTAGAGTGTGTGTTAATTTATGCATATATTGCATCTATTACTTAGAAGTTGTCATGATTGATGTGTAGGGAATATATATATATATTTTTTTTTCCGCCGTCAGTCTGCACTTTCTTAACGTAATACTTGATGTTTGCAAAAAAAAAAATCTAAATGAAAATGAAATGTCGTTATTTGAGAGGCTCATTAACATTATTGTACATCAGAGGCAAGAAGGACTGTGGAGCAGATGTTGAAAAACATTTATTATACCCCCTCTGTTACGTACGCCTCTGAGAAGAGGGAACGCAACACCCTGCTGCAACTCAACTCCCTGTGAAGCAAAAGTAGGTGCGAGAAAGGACGACCAAAAGGCAGAATTGACCACTTACTAGGATTAATTTCCTTACACGGTAATATGGGGAAAAAGAAAAGAAAAGAAAGTAAATATCAAAGCTCCCCCTCTCCTATCTAACCTGCCTACCCACTACTTACCTAACTTAGCACCACCTGGTGCACTAACCAAAATACAGGGGGTGGTCCGCCCAGGTCTTACCTAGTGTGCCTAGACATTGAATATACTACAGGTATATGTATGCCCGCGGGCCTCTTGCCTAAGCACTCCCTAGGTGCCTTCCCCTTCACACCTGGGAACAAATGAAACAGGATGTCAAACAATACTCAAACAAACAAAGGACATCAAATAAGTTCTAGCTGAGCCAACAATCTCACACAGAACATACCAACTGCTCCAAGCAACAACTAACACAGTACATACCAACGCTTTCTGATAAACAACCAACGCTATATCACAATCAAATTCTCCAGCAATGATCTCAGCCTGCCTAGGATCTCTCCCTTCTGAACAACAGAACACTGGCTTTTATAGCTTCAGGTGGCAATGGTAATTAGAGACAGCTGTATCTTGACGAGGGGACGGGGTCAGCTCTCCAATCATCAATTGGGGCCGACCAATCAGCTGCTTGGGGAGAATTTCAGGAAGCCATCTCCTGAAACACACGCTCAAATACACAAACTACAACACAGAAACTGGGGAACGTAACACCCTCTAACCAAGGGTCTTATGGGGGTAAGGAGCAGTTACAGAGAGCTATAGCCAAAGAAACAGGTAGCCGGTTAGGCGCTGCTCAAGTGAATGAATGGTTGGCAGAGCAGGATGCTTATACTCTGCATAAACCTGTGCAAAAACAATTTCCACAAAATAGAGTTTTTTCTACTCATCCCATGTCCCAGTTTCAGGCGGATCTATGTGACATGCAGGCCCTTGCAGATAAAAATGATGGAAATCGCTACATGATAGCGGTTATAGATATTTTCTCTAAAATAGCATTTGTAAGGGTCTTAAAAAATAAGAGTGGGGCAGAGGTGACCCGGGCCTTTGACACTATCTTGAAGGAAGGAGGCGCACCCAAGAAAGTGCAGACTGACGGCGTAAAATAATTTTTTAATAATACTTTTCAGAAACTCATGAAGAAGCACAATATCGTACATTTTGCTACAGGTTCGGATTTGAAAGCTTCAGTTGTTGAACGCTTTAACAGAACTTTGAAGGAGAGGATGTGGAAATATTTTACAGCTCACAACACACATAGATATATCGATATAGTTCAAGATTTAGTAAAGGTTTACAACTACAGCTACCATAAGAGTATACGGATGAAGCCCTCCGAGGTCTCTTCTGAAAACTCTTTCCAAGTCTTTAAAAATCTGTATGGTTTGTATCCCCTTCGCCGTAAGTAAAAACTTGGTACGTATATCCAAGTTGAGGGGTGTTTTCAACAAAAAATATGAGCAAGGTTACAGCGATGAGTTGTTCACAGTTACCGGATGTCTACCACGTATACCCCCCTGTCTACAAGTTAAAAGATTATGATGGGGAGCTTATAGAGGGTTCCTTTTATGAGAAGGAACTCCAGAAGGTACAGCTGGGTAAAGACAAAGTATTTCACATGGAGGAGATTCTGGATCAAAAGAGAGAAAAGGGTAGAAAATGGGTGTTGGTCCGTTGGAAAAACTGGCCCCAAAGTTCAACAGCTGGGTTAACTTAAACCCTCATGCATGATAAATACAACATCATTCGCGTGTACACAGGAGTGCATCATGGAACACCACGGCTTCTACCTGACTCTCCCCAGTAGTGCGTCTGCACATATACAGTGGGGAGAACAAGTATTTGATACACTGCCGATTTTGCAGGTTTTCCTACTTACAAAGCATGTAGAGGTCTGTCATTTTTATCATAGGTACACTTCAACTGTGAGAGGCGGAATCTAAAACAAAAATCCAGAAAATCACATTGTATGATTTTTAAGTAATTAATTTGCATTTTATTGCATGACATAAGTATTTGATCACCTACCAACCAGTAAGAATTCCGGCTCTCACAGACCTGTTAGTTTTACTTTAAGAAGCCCTCCTGTTCTCCACTCATTACCTGTATTAACTGCACCTGTTTGAACTCATTACCTGTATAAAAGACACCTGTCCACACACTCAATCAAACAGACTCCAACCTCTCCACAATGGCCAAGACCAGAAAGCTGTGTAAGGACATCAGGGATAAAATTGTAGACCTGCACAAGGCTGGGATGGGCTACAGGACAATAGGCAAGCAGCTTGGTGAGAAGGCAACAACTTTTGGCGCAATTATTAGAAAATGGAAGAAGTTCAAGATGACGGTCAATCACCCTCGGTCTGGGGCTCCATGCAAGATCTCACCTCGTGGGGCATCAATGATCATGAGGAAGGTGAGGGATCAGCCCAGAACTACACGACAGGACCTGGTCAATGACCTGAAGAGAGCTGGGACCACAGTCTCAAAGAAAACCATTAGTAACACATTACGCCGTCATGGATTAAAATACTGCAGCGCACGCAAGGTCCCCCTGCTCAAGCCAGCGAATGTCCAGGCCCGTCTGAAGTTTGCCAATGACCATCTGGATGATCCAGAGGAGGAATGGGAGAAGGTCATGTGGTCTGATGAGACAAAAATAGAGCTTTTTGGTCTAAACTCCACTTGCCGTGTTTGGAGGAAGAAGAAGGATGAGTACAGCCCCAAGAACACCATCCCAATCGTGAAGCATGGAGGTGGAAACATCATTCTTTGGGGATGCTTTTCTGCAAAGGGGACAGGACGACTGCACCGTATTGAGGGGAGGATGGATGGGGCCATGTATCGCGAGATCTTGGCCAACAACCTCCTTCCCTCAGTAAGAGCATTGAATATGGGTCGTGGCTGGGTCTTCCAGCATGACAACGACCCGCAACACACAGCCAGGGCAACTAAGGAGTGGCTCCGTAAGAAGCATCTCAAGGTCCCGGAATGGCCTAGCCAGTCTCCAGACCTGAACCCAATAGAAAATCTTTGGAGGGAGCTGAAAGTCCGTATTGCCCAGCGACAGCCCCGAAACCTGAAGGATCTGGAGAAGGTCTGTATGGAGGAGTGGGCCAAAATCCCTGCTGCAGTGTGTGCAAACCTGGTCAAGAACTACAGGAAACGTATGATCTCTGTAATTGCAAACAAAGGTTTCTGTACTAAATATTAAGTTCTGCTTTTCTGATGTATCAAATACTTATGTCATGCAATAAAATGCTAATTAATTACTTAAAAATCATACAATGTGATTTTCTGGATTTTTGTTTTAGATTCCGTCTCTCACAGTTGAAGTGTACCTATGATAAAAATGACAGACATCTACATGCTTTGTAAGTAGGAAAACCTGCAAAATCGGCAGTGTATCAAATACTTGTTCTCCCCACTGTATATATGAATAACCAAAGTTCAAATTATACAACCAATTTTCCAAAGCCTATAGAGTTATCAGAGGCCTGGGAAGTAGGTCTCAGCGAGATTACATACCTCCATAGTTGGTATAATATCGAGGATAAGGACCGGGATTTTTATTGCAAAATGATATCGGAACCCCCGAAACTTATAAAGCTTAAAAAAGGGTTCTATAGAACCGTCGACAGGATCATCTCAGAGTTGAACGAATTCCTAACCCTGAACAATATGGAAATACTCTTGATCTACAACCCTATTCATAAACGTGTACAAATCTCAGGGGCTGCTGATTGGGGTATAAAGACCAGTGGTAATTTAGCCTACATGTTGGGGATGGGTCCCAATAAATGGACGTATGTGAAAGATAAATGATTCCCATTCCCTGCGGATATACATGTAGGGTTTTACAACATATTTGTGTATACCGACATCATATCCTATCAAAGGGTAGGAGGCAGTTATGTGCCCCTCCTGAGAACAGTTCATATAGAGGGAAATGATGGTGATGTAGTCACTGTTAACTATGACAAGCCACACTATGTACCTGTAAGCAAGAAATATATTGAAAACATTCTGGTTCAGCTTAAAACGGATCAGAACGAAAACATAGAATTTACTTATCGTAAAACGATTGTAAAACTCCACTTTAGACCCACCAAAACCTCTCTACATATCTAATATATTATTAGTATTATATATATATATATTTTTTTTAATAAACATAATACAAATAAATTAAAATGGTTATGGTGCACAACCACCATCTCGACCCAAACCGATATGTCTCATACTAGGTTGATCAAGTGGGTAATGGATTACCCGGCTATCATGGATCCCCTACCATGTATGGTTCGGGGATAGGACGTCTTTTTTCGTAACCTCTTTAGGATGGTTTTACCATTTATGAAGAGAGGCCTCAGCATACCCAAACCACATTTAAAATCAGCGGCAAAAAATATTGTAAGTGAGGTTGTAGCCAATGCTATGACCCGAAGGGCGTCACCAGATGCCGAGCATCAAGAAGGCTCGGTGCTTATGCTGTTGTCTCGAAGACCAAAAAAGAAACCTCCGGGTATAAGGTGCAGGCCGGCCCCTAAAAAGCAGAGGTTAACCGTTAAAAGAAACTCAGTAAGTCAAAGACGAGGTAAGGCGAGGAGGTCTGGACCAAAAACGGCAAAAAGAATACTCGGAAGTATTTTCTAAAAGAACAAGCAACATGGCTCTTTTACACAGCATGTCCTCTGAAGCTATAAAGACAGAACTCGATCTTTTCACGGCCCCCTTAACCCAATTTTCAATAGATAGGTCCTGTTATGTGGAGATAGCCACACTCTCTGCCATTACAGACAACGGTCCTATAGAATTTTTCGTACCAGGCCACGGTGACAACTACCTGGACCTCAACAACACCTTATTGCATTTACGTCTCAAAGTGACCAAAAGAGATCTTTAGGGGTGCTGTAGCTCGTTGAAGGTTTTGGTTTTAAAGTTTGAATCTGTTGACGAAGCTTATAGTTGGGTACACCCAATGGGGGAATGTTGAGGATTGCCAGGGCCTTAATCTTGTCAATAGGGGGGCGCTGTTTTTACTTTGGAAAAAATCGTGCCCAAATTAAACTGCCTCGTACTCTATTCTAGATCGTACAATATGCATATTATTATTACTATTGGATAGAAAACACTCTCAAGTTTCTAAAACGGTTTGAATTATATCTGTGAGTAAAACAGAACTCATTTGGCAGCAAACTTCCATATAGGAAGTGAAAAATCTGAAAAAGAGGCTCTGTTTCAGGGCCTGCCTATTCAACTGGCTTTTATTTATCGATATGCATGCACTTCATACGCCTTCCACTAGATGTCAACAGGCAGTGGTAGGTGGAATGGGGTGTCTAGCTTGACCTGAGGCCGAATAAGAGCTTTTGGAGTGACAGGTCCGGTATTTTCTTTGTCTTCGACGGCACGCAGGGGACCACGACATTGTCTTCTGAAAAGCGTTCGGTATACACGCCGAATATCTCCGGCTCTGATTTTATTTGATACATATGATAATAACATCATAAAGTAGATTTTTTCAACCGAGTTTTATCCGTTTATTCAACGTTTATTGGGACTTTTGGAGTTTTCCGTTCTTTGCGCCAAGAGAGGATGGGAATGTTAGCAACCTTGGCTAGCATTGTGGCGCGAATTCGACAGAAGAAATGGACATTCTAAAACCAAACAACGATTCATTCTGGACCAAGGACTCCTTGTACAACATTCTGATGGAAACTCAGCAAAAGTAAGAAAACATTTATGATGTTATTTTGTATTTCTGTGTAAAATGTTGACTCCTATTCTCTGCCGTGTTGGTGAGTGCTGTCTCACAATAACGCAAGCTGTATGTTATGGTAAAGTTATTTTTTTTAAATCTAACACAGCGGTTGCATTAAGAACCAGTGTATCTTTCATTTGCCATACAACAAGTATTTTTATGTAAAGTTTATGATGAGTTCTTTGGTCAGATTAGGTGAGTGTCCAAAATATCTCCGGAGATTCTGGTGAATCGTTGCTACGTATTCACAATGTATAACCAGGATTTGTAGCTATAAATATGCACATTTTCGAACAAAACATAAATGTATTGTATAACATGATGTTATAAGACTGTCATCTGATGAAGTTGTCCAAAGGTTAGTGATTCATTTTATATCTTATGCTGGTTTTTGCGAAAGCTACCTTTGCGGTGAATAAATGCCTTTGTGTGTTTGGCTATTGTGGTAAGCTAATATAATTCTATATTGTGTTTTCGCTGTAAAACACTTAAAAAATCGGAAATATTGGCTGGATTCACAAGATGTTTATCTTTCATTTGCTGTACACCATGTATTTTTCATAAATGTTTTATGATGAGTATTTATGTATTTCACGTTGCTCTCTGTAATTATTCTGGCTGCTTTGGTGCTATTTTTGATGGTGGCTGCAATGTAAAACTATGATTTATACCTCAAATATGCACATTTTCGAACAAAACATAAATGTATTGTATAACATGTTATAAGACTGTCATCTGATGAAGTTGTTTCTTGGTTAGTGACTAATTTTATCTCTATTTTGTCGGTTTTGTGAAAGCTACCTATGCGGTGGAAACATGGTGAAAATATGCGGTTGTGTGTTTGGCTATTGTGGTTAGCTAATAGAAATACATATTGTGTTTTCGCTGTAAAACATTTTAAAAATCGGAAATGATGGCTGGATTCACAAGATGTTTATCTTTCATTTGCTGTATTGGACTTGTGATTTCATGAAAATTATATTATATGATATCCCTGTCCCGTTAGGCTAGGCTATGCTAGTCAGCTTTTTTGATGAGGAGGATCCCGGATCCGGGAGGGTGATGAAGTAGAGGTTTTTAATACATATTTCTGTGACGCGTTACATATAAAGAAGCCAAGTGAAACAGTTCAGCAGTGTTTCGCACAATGTTTGCTTCATAATGTCGCCTTTATAGATAAGTCTCTCCACTAACCTTTTATTTGTGTTTCATGGTTCCAAGGCGCTGTCATTTAACATTTCCACTCTTGCAAAACGACTGGTTTGATGATAGTGTTGGTTTGTACCTGTTCAGGTTATTTGCTTTATTTTACATGGAGCAGTTTCAAACCTTCTGGTTTCTTTTCTAACTTACTTTATGTATTTCAGGTATCATTTATCTGATTTAAATAAACACAACACTGGTGAAAGCATATTTATTTAATTACATTACAAGCAGATAATGTTTCAATCTTTTACGGATCTTTGTCAGGTGAAAACATTGTAGGACAGCGTACGTGTCACGGACATCCATCATGTCTTATTATTTTGATCTCTGTCCAGCATACACTTTTATTTTAATTTTATTTCATCTTTATTTAACCAGGTAGGCTAGTTGAGAACAAGTTCTCACACAAATGGCAATATGACCTCATTCCAACAGTATTGTTTATATACTGTATGTCTCCTTTGATGTGGTGGCAGTTTGTTTAGCCAAACTAAACCTCCATTCACTTCTCCTATCCCAGTGTCCCACCATACAGTTTCAGAGTCCGACTTCGTCCGCTACCCCGGGATCAACGACACAGAGGTCCTCACCTGTGAGTGTTCCAACCACGCCTGTCAACCACGCCTGGTTCCGCACTCTCCACAACAACCTCGACATCCAGTTCCTTCTCAGCCTCAACAATGCTGGCCGGACCAGCCACGAAGCCAGTGTGGACGAACACCGGTTCCAGGCCAGTAAGCGTGATACGGGAAGCAAGATGACTTTCACACTGCGCCTCATTAACATAAGGTCAGAGGACGCAGGGCTTTACACCTGTATGCTCCAGAACCAGAAAGAGAACAAGTTGTGGAGGCCAGGAGTTCTTCTCAGACCTGGAGGTGAGAGGAACCCATTCCCCTGCATGGCACTGACGCTTCCCATTCTTCTTATGGCTGATTAGAGATGAGAAGATTCCTGAATGAATCCAGAATTCCTACATTTCTGACCTAAAACTAGTTACACAACAATGGAATGCACTCTCTTACACTATACTACATTATTAATATTTTAATTGCCCGAGAACAGACCAATTTCTTGATATTCAATATTCTCCCGAAACAGTTTAATTCAGATTTCGCTTTGTATCTCTTCACAGAGTTGGGTTGGAATTAATTTAATTTCTAGTGAAGTCAGGACGTCAGTGGGCAATTCAGCCTTGTTATCAAAAAGAAAAAGCAATTAGAAGGTAATATTCCTCTGTGCCAGTTGAGTTAACGTCTAAGTTTCTTCATCTGTCCAAATCTCTCCATTATCTTTTGTGCATTTTGTGTCTCTCACAGTGTTTCTTATATCCATCACATTGTGTATTTTTGTGACCCACTAGAAACTCGGCCAACATTACTCCCCGTCACAAAGCCCCAGCCCCAAGGCATCCCAAACCGCACCCCAAACGGCCGCTGCACCAAAGGCAACTATCAAACCCCAAAAGGTAAGATTCATAAGTTTAACAAGTCTGTCCAATAAGTTGTTTATTTTAACAAGTTGAATGTTTTTTATTTTTTACATTTTTTATTTCACCTTTATTTAACCAGGTAGGCTAGTTGAGAACAAGTTCTCATTTGCAACTGCGACCTGGCCAAGATAAAGCAAAGCAGTGTGACACAGACAACAACACAGAGTTACACATGGAGTAAACAATAAACAAGCCAATAACACAATAAACAAGTCAATGACACAGCAGAAAAAAGAAAGTCTATATACAGTGTGTGCAAAAGGCATGAGGAGGTAGGCAATAAATAAGCCATAGGAGCGAATAATTACAATTTAGCAGATTGATAAATGAGCAGATGATGATGTGCAAGTAGAGATACTGGTGTGCAAAAGAGCAGAAAAGTAAATGAAATAAAAACAGTATGGGGATGAGATAGGTAGATTGGGTGGGCTACTTACAGATGGACTATGTACAGCTGCAGCGATCGGTTAGCTGCTCAGACAGTTGATGTTTAAAGTTGGTGAGGGAAATAAAAGTCTCCAACTTCATCGATTTTTGCAATTTGTTCCAGTCACTGGCAGCAGAGAACTGGAAGGAAAGGCGGCCAAATGAGGTGTTGGCTTTGGGGATGATCAGTGAGATATACCTGCTGGAACGTGTGCTACGGGTGGATGTTGTTATCGTGACCAGTGAACTGAGATAAGACTTATAGATGACCTGGAGCCAGTGGGTCTGGCGACAAATATGTAGCGAGGGCCAGCCGACTAGAGCATACAGGTCGCAATGATGGGTGGTATAAGGTGATTTGGTAACAAAACGGATGGCACTGTGATAGACTGCATCCAGTTTGCTGAGTAGAGTGTTGGAAGCTATTTTGTAGATGACATTGCCGAAGTCGAGGATCGGTAGGATAGTCAGTTTTACCTGAGTGAAGGAGGCTTTGTTGCGAATTAGAAAGCCGATTCTAGATTTGATTTTGGATTGGAGATGTTTAATTTGAGTCTGGAAGGAGAGTTTAAAGTCTAGCCAGACACCTAGGTATTTATAGTTGTCCACATATTCTAGGTCGGAACCGTCCAGGGTGGTGATGCTAGTCGGGCGGGCGGGTGCGGGCAGCGAACGGTTGAAAAGTATGCATTTGGTTTTACTAGCGTTTAAGAGCAGTTGGAGGCCACGGAAGGAGTGTTGTATGGCATTGAAGCTTGTTTGGAGGTTAGTTAGCACAGTGTCCAAGGAAGGGCCAGAAGTATACAGAATGGTGTCATCTGCGTAGAGGTGGATCAGGGAATCGCCCGCAGCAAGAGCGACATCATTGATATATACAGAGAAAAGAGTCGGCCCGAGAATTGAACCCTGTGGTACCCCCATAGAGACTGCCAGAGGTCCGGACAACATGCCCTCAGATTTGACACACTGAACTCTGTCTGCAAAGTAGTTGGTGAACCAGGCGAGGCAGTCATTAGAAAGACCAAGGCTATTGAGTCTGCCGATAAGAATACGGTGATTGACAGAGTCGAAAGCCTTTGCCAGGTCGATGAAGACGGCTGCACAGTATTGTCTTTTATCGATGGCGGTTATGATATCGTTTAGTACCTTGAGCGTGGCTGAGGTGCACCCGTGACCGGCTCGGAAGCCGGATTGCACAGCGTAGAAGGTACGGTGGGATTCGAAATGGTCAGTGATCTGTTTATTATTGGCTTTCGAAGACTTTAGATAGGCAGGGCAGGATGGATATAGGTCTGTAACAGTTTGGGTCTAGGGTGTCACCCCCTTTGAAGAGGGGGATGACCGCGGCAGCTTTCCAATCTTTAGGGATCTCGGACGGTACGAAAGAGAGATTGAACAGGCTGGTAATAGGGGTTGCAACAATGGCGGCGGATAGTTTTAGAAAGAGACGGTCCAGATTGTCTAGCCCAGCTGATTTGTACGGGTCCAGGTTTTGGATCTGCTGTCTGGATTTGGGTGAAGGAGAAGCTGGGGAGGCTTGGGCGAGTAGCTGCGGGGGAGGCGGAGCTGTTGGCCGGGGTTGGAGTAGCCAGGAGGAAGGCATCGCCAGCCGTTGAGAAATGAAATTTTCGATTATCATGGATTTATCAGTGGTGACCGTGTTACCTAGTCTCAGTGCAGTGGGCAGCTGGGGGGAGGTGCTCTTGTTCTCCATGGACTTTACAGTGTCCCAAAACTTTTGGGAGTTAGAGCTACAGGATGAGAATTTCTGCTTGAAAAAGCTAGCCTTTGCTTTCCTGAGTGTATTGGTTCCTGACTTCCCTGAACAGTTGCATATCGTGGGGACTATTCGATGCTATTGCAGTCCGCCACAGGAGGTTTTTGTGCTGGTCAAGGGCAGTCAGGTCTGGAGTGAACCAAGGTCTATATCTGTTCTTAGTTCTGCATTTTTTGAACGGTGCATGCTTATCTAAGATGGTGAGGAAATTACTTTTAAAGAATGACCAGGCATCCTCGACTGACGGGATGAGGTCGATATCCTTCCAGGATACCCGGGCCAGGTCGATAAGAAAGGCCTGCTCCCAGAAGTGTTTTAGGGAGCGTTTGACAGTGATGAGGGGTGGTCGTTGGACCGCGGACCCATAGTGGATACAGGCAATGAGGCAGTGATCGCTGAGATCCTGATTGAAAAGAGCGGAGGTGTATTTGGAGGGCAAGTTGGTCAGGATAATGTCTATGAGGGTGCCCATGTTTATGGATTTAGGGTTGTACCTGGTGGGTTCCTTGATGATTTGTGTGAGATTGAGGGCATCTAGCTTAAATTGTAGGACTGCCGGGGTGTTAAGCATATCCCAGTTTAGGTCACCTAACAGAACAAACTCTGAAGCTAGATGGGGGGCAATCAATTCACAAATGGTGTCCAGGGCACAGCTGGGAGCAGAGGGGGGTCGATAACAGGCGGCAACAGTGAGAGACTTATTCCTGGAGAGGTTACTTTTTAAAATTAGAAGTTCAAACTGTTTGGGTATAGACCTGGAAAGTTTGACAGAACTTTGCAGGCTATCTCTGCAGTAGATTGCAACTCCTCCCCCTTTGGCAGTTCTATCTTGATGGAAAATGTTGTAGCTGGGTATGGAAATCTCAGAATTGTTGGTGGCCTTCCTAAGCCAGGATTCAGACACGGCAAGGACATCAGGGTTTGCGCAGTGTGCTAAAGCAGTGAGTAAAACAAACTTAGGGAGGAGGCTTCTGATGTTGACATGCATGAAACCAAGGCTTTTTCTATCACAGAAGTCAACAAATGAGGGTGCCTGGGGACACGCAGGGCCTGGGTTTACCTCCACATCACCCGAGGAACAGAGGAGGAGTAGGATGAGGGTACGGCTAAAGGCTATCAAAACTGGTCGCCTAGAGCGTTGGGGACAAAGAATAAAAGGAGCAGATTTCTGGGCGTGGTAGAATAGATTCAGGGCATAATGTACAGACAGGGATATGGTGGGGTGCGGGTACAGCGGAGGTAAGCCCAGGCACTGAGTGATGATAAGAGAGGTTGTATCTCTGGATAAGCTGGTTATAATGGGTGAGGTCACCGCATGAGTGGGAGGTGGGACAAAGGAGGTATCAGAGGTATAATGAGTGGAACTAGGGGCTCCATTGTAAACTAAAACAATGATAACTAACCTAAACAACCGTATACAAGGCATATTGACATATGAGAGAGACATAAAGCGAGGCATCAAGTAATCACAGGTGTTGATATGGAGAGCTAGCTAAGACAACAACGGGTGAGACAACAACCGCTAATCAGCTAAAACAACAACAGGTAAAATGGTGATGAATGGGCAGAGAGGGTCGGTTAACTACACACAGAGCCTGAGTTCGCGGCTGGGGGCGACAGATAAACAAAATAAATAAATAAATAAACAGAATGGAGTACCATGATTAAAACCACTTAGCATTCCAGATAGATGCAATGGCTTAGGACTGTTGTGAACGTGTGCTCTACTCGTGTTTAGGGGACTGTAAAATAAAGTGTTACCCAAGAGTGTAAATTAAAGTGTTTCCTATTTATTTAATAGGAAATAATATGATAGCAATGCCAATGAAACATAGTTTGTCAGCTACTATATCAAATACGAGTGATGATTTTTTCAATTAATCCCAAAGAAACCAAATTGTAATTATTACAAAGTGATTAGGTAATAACCACTGTAAAATAAAGTGTAGCTATGAACAAAAATTCTATGTACACTTTTCTGATGCCCAATTCCACCATCAACCACTGCAGTCAACTTTGCCCATTTCTTTTGTTAGGACACAACATCAAAAATAAACAATGTGACAGACATTCAATGCAATGACAGGAGTTGAAATAAAGTTAAGGGTTTTGTATTGTCTGACGACAATGTACACATGCCTTCTCTCTCTCTCTCTCTCTCCTTTTTCTCTTTCTCCTTTTTTTCTCTCTCTCTCTCTGCCTGTGGCGTGGTCTGTGGTCGCTCTGCGGTTGTTTTGTTTCAGCGTCAAGATGAGGGACTCAAAGTTTAAAGAACAACGAGATAGAGAGAGCAAAAGCATCTCAATGTGCGCAGTGCGCTCTCTCTCTCTTTCTCTGTCACACAGGAAATGGTCTTGTTCACTCGTCGAGACCCAAAGAACCACTGACGACAGATGTTTTTATCACACCATTCAAATGCTACAGGTGTGCATGCTGTTTTATACAATCGTTATCTTTGTGTGTTTATCATGTAGACTAATATTGTGGTTGACATCAACAAAGACTGTTTATATACAGTGTTACAGAATGTCCCTGCTCTCCGCAATGTGAAGTGAAATAGTGGAGAGCAGGCTTGATTATGTTTCTGTGTTTAAACACACACAGTGAGATTAAAAGTCTCCTACTCAACAGCTAACCAAGGAAATACCACACACACGTCTGGTCCCTGTGATAAGATGACAGTATGTAGACATTAAGTCATTCTATTTTTTTTGTTTTTTACAGCTTTTATTTATCATCAATACATGTTGCACAAATCCAATAATCATAACATTAGGCTACCGCAGCAGAATGTATAGCATTGGTGCAATACTAGCACATACCAGAGTAATACTGCTTCAATATAAAGGTTTTATATATGATACATCCCCTTAATTACAAATCCATAGCCAGAGACGTTAACATTGTGAACAGAATCCTAAATGTTTTCTTTTAGACAGTTGGAACTTCAGGTTGGTTCATCGTTGTAATGAACAAAGAATAGAAAAGTAAGATGATAAAACAGTCTTCAGATTCATAAAGTGGAAGGAGATCCCTGTAAGGACACACACAGTAAATACAGCCCTGTCTCTGCGTCTGCAGTGTGGGCGCTCTGAATTACTCCAATGGTCCTTTCCTGTGAGGCAGATACAAACAATCAAAGAAAGTCAAATACACAGAGATGAATACAGAGACAAAGACAGTGTCAATTATAGAGAAAGTGATCAATCACATGTAATCGTATTCATTGTGATCTAAAAGGCCAAACTGATCCTATTCTGAGACACTTTATGAATACAGGCTCAGATCTACTTCTGAGAAAAAGATTAAGTCCCCGAGATTGATACAGCAGCAGGAAGATATATTTCATCGTGTTGTGAGAAAAGGGGAGAGGAGAAGAGGAGGAGAGGAAGATGTCATCACAGATTTGTGAAGTTTACACATGAGAACTTACTTGGCAAACTGATGTCGACACTTTTTGGGTAGTCCTGTAGCACATGCAAAAAACGAATTCAGAACAACAGCAGAGTAACTATAATATATATTATTTTTTATGTGCTACATACAAAAACTGTAATAAACATGAATACATTACTGCCTCCTCCATGTATATCGATATCCCATACAGAATATATACATTTGGATATTGTTGTGCACTTTATTGCCTTTACTTTGTCAAACATGTGAAATGTTGTTTGTGTCTGTTAAGGCCTCTGAGCCTGGGTTCCTAATTTGTTATCCATACTTGTAACTCAAGTTTTGACAAAAATATTCCTTTGACAACAATGCACATTTTATGCAAAAGTCCAAGTTAAGCATCCGCATCTCAAGTATGTCTTTGGCCCTGTATGACCAGCATCTTTGATAATTGACTATGCTAATTAGAAACAGCACTGGAGCTCATTCCTTGTTGGCTATTCTATATTACTTTATCGGCAGGTAAGGAAGGAGAGAAGAGACTCACTGCTGAAGTAGTACAGTGTGGAGATCAAAGCCACAGCCAGGGCCAGCAGCACTCCAACCAACGGCCGGACAACCTTGGAGCCACAGCCTGAAACACAACAGAAAACCTGTTAAATAATGTTTAAACTGCTGGGACGTATATTGTGTCAACGTAACTAGTTACATAACATTGGGGTTACAGACATAGCCTTGGTTCTCCAAAAGAGAGAACGAGACATCACTAATTGGGATGGGATAATCTTAGTGTGGATTTAGTTTAACACATTGCCTGGTAACTGTCTGTAAATTACTACAACTACAATACCTCTTTCGCCATCTGGCTTGCATCCTTAGTCGACACGGCGCCCCGCCGCACCACCACGACAGGTCTGCCGACGAATACTCCATCCGCTGTGCCTTCAACCGGCCTCCTTCGGACGTCGGAGCAGACGCTTCTACTAGCCCCGGGCTACTAACTTTAAACGCCGTGTCGCCCGCGTACTAGCGTAATAACGACTACTCCGCGGCTTCCCTGTTCCTTCTATTGCTGCCCCCTGGACCCTATGATCACTTGGCTACATAGATGATGCCCGCTGGACTGTCCATTATCCTGAAGAGAGACGTGCTGAACATTTCATAGAATCTGAAGATATTCTAAGAATACTAATAACTTTACAAGAAATATGAATGCTTGTTGCCGGAGCATAATATTACTTGACAGTGAAAACTATAACTGAAAAGTAATCCTGTCATTTAATCCATGATTTCTGTTTGAGCATAGTACAAATAATGTATATCACACATAAATATACACTTGAACAAACACTCAATGTAATATTTATCAATGTAATATTAGAATTACATTTAGCACAATAGCGCTCCTAAAATGTTTCTCTTTTATTTGCTTTGAAAGTTATTTGAAAAGAGAATGAAACAATGAAACAATGATATTGTGATCAGAACAATAGTACTATATTTACTTAAACACATATATAATATATAGTATAGTTAATCCTGTGTACAGAATCTAATGTAACTATGGTTGAAGATATAATTTTTTATATTTCTGCTATTCTCATCATTTGTAGTATTTGTAGTCTCATACTTGTATTTCTTTATATTTCCCTCTGACAATATAATTGTTAACTTGGGCTTGTAACGCTCCTCCTCTTCGTCTGATGAAGAGTAGTCAAGATCGGACCAACACGCAGCGTGGTAAGTGTCCATGTTAATATTTTAATATAACAGAACACGAAACAAAAATAACAAGGAGAATGTAAGAAACGAACCAGTCCTGTCAGGTGAAACAACACAAAACAGAAAACAACTACCCACCAATACAGGTGGGAACAGGCTACCTAAGTATGGTTCTCAATCAGAGACAACGATTGACAGCTGCCTCTGATTGGGAACCATACCAGGCCAAACACATAGAAAAGGACAACATAGAACAAAACATAGAATGCCCACCCCAACTCACGCCCTGACCAAACCAAAATAGAGACATAAAAAGGATCTCTAAGGTCAGGGCGTGACTGTAACGTCTGGAGAGAGATGGGTGTGGAGTCAGACGCAGAGAGCAGAAGGTAGACGGGAAAAACGCTTTAATGTCTTTTCGGCTAGTAAAAACATGGGTGAAGCCCAAAACACAGGTGCAACAAACCCAAAACCATAGTTACTAAAAAACCCGGACAGCGAAAACCCAACAGAACACAAAATAACAACAAGCCCGCACAAACACCAGCGGGCTAAACAAACTTAAATAACACCCATCCCAAAACCCCAACAAGGAACAGGTGAAAACAATTAGACAAAAACAAACGAAAAGGAAAAAGGGATCGGTGGCAGCTAGTAGACCGGTGACGACGACCGCCGAGCGCCACCCGAACAGGAAGGGGAGCCACCTTCGGTGGTATTCGTGACAGTGACAGGGCTCATCCATTTCTGTTACTATTGTTACACCAAAAGGCAATCAACAGCAGTGGCAAGAACCACTTTTATTTAGATTTGTCATTCTTTTATTTTCTCCATACTTAACATTGATACAAATAGCTTTTCGAAAAAAAGCAATTATTAAAAGCCAATCATATACTGTACACAGCAATCCCTTATATCACACATTTGGTTAAATACTTTAACAATTTTTTTTTTTAAACATTTAGCAGACACTCTAATACAAAGTGATTTACAGGAGCAATTTGCTTAAGGGCACATCGACAGATTTTTCACGTAGTCGGCTCAGGGATTCAAACCAGTGGCATTTCGGTTAATGGCCCAACACTCTTTTTTTTAAAGGGTGGATCAGCTTTAATATTGCGGATAGATTGTTGCTTCCATCAATGTAATTGTCTGCATCATTTCCAATCCCCCATATATTTTTGGGGTAAATATATATATCTATATAGTACTTTAAATACACATACCCACATACATACATATATATATATACTGTTCTCCCCACTGTATATATATATATATATATGTGGTCCCGTGTGGCTCAGTTGGTAGAGCATGGCGCTTGCAACGCCAGGGTTGTGGGTTCATTCCCCACGGGGGGACCAGGATGAATATGTATGAACTTTCCAATTTGTAAGTCGCTCTGGATAAGAGCGTCTGCTAAATGACTTAAATGTAAATGTAAATGTATATATATACATATATATACATATATATACATATATATATGTGTATATGTATGAATATTTATGTATATATATATATACATACATAAATATTCATACATATACACATATATACATGCATACATATACACACTTTTTTTTTGAATATACCCTTTATTATTCCCCGCAAACCCTACCACCCCTCCCCAATTGGAGTAAGCTAATAAACAATAACACTTAGGCTTCTACCTTCAGCTCATACATATTATACACACTTACAGACACAATCCATTTTACAATAGTTATATTTTGCTTGTTTTTAGTCCTTCCTCTATTTCTGATGTCCATCCAGTTTGATTTCTATTTGTAACTGTGCTATTTCACCAAATGTCTGAACCTATATACATTTTACAGTCCCCGTTTGTTTTACATTGTTTATCTTGTTATTAGTCCCACCCTTCAGCTCCATTCAACCCTTCCCATCTCATTCCTGGACCTGTGAAAAAAAACGAGCTACATATTTGATACCAAAATAAATTATCTAATGACTCTGCCTCCTCGCAGCAAAATCTGCAGAGCTGGGAAGATTGTATCCCCCATATATATAACATTCTATTTGTTGCAAGAATTTTGAATAATAATTTTAATTGAAAAATGAGAAGTTTTGAATCCGGCGTCGTTTTGCGTGTCAATTCATAAACAATGTTCCATGGAGTCAGTTCATCGAACATCTCTTCCCAACTATTTTGCAATTTATATGTCACATCTGTACATTTTTGGTCCTTAAATTAAATTGGTATATATTTTTATTCATCACAATTGTCTTTAACCATTTTTGGTATTTAATGCAGGGCCAACAGACAAGTTCCTTACTTTTCCCCCCTTCCACTTGCCTATCCCATTTTTGTGGTAATGCTGCAATTAGTTGGTTGTAATTTTGGGTAGAGCAGACATTTCCATATGTCTGTATTAGCTGCATGTGTGACATAACTCCACCAGTCCAACTTATGATCTAATTTACAAAAATTATACCTTTTTAAACATTTGAGCAATTAGCATATTTGAGTCTTTTCAGGTTGATTAAACTGAGATTGCAACCAACTTTCTAAGGCTTGTTTAAAAAATAACGATATATTGTTTTCAAATAACAAAATGTTAAGGCCCAACACTCTTAACCATTAGGCTACTAGCTGCCCTATGATTGGTTAAGTACTGTAAGAAACATTGAAATATAGTTCACCTTACACAAGTAATTCATTAAACAATGCTAGACGAAACATTAGGCAAAACATGTGTGTGTGTGTGTTCTGTGTCTCTGTCTGTCTGTGTCAGTCTGTGTCGATTATCTAGCTCTAATGATGACAGACAAGGCAAGCTATATCACAGCTTGTCAGCCATTTCTACTTACTGTATGCTTAGTTCACCCAACTGTAGCTTCTCTGTCTCTTTCCTTCCCACAATGCATAGAGCCCCTATAAGGGCAGGGGAAATGATCCTAATACTGCTGCTGTTCCATCTCAAATGAGAGGAGCCTTCTTCTAACTACATTTGAATGGCAAGTAACTCACACACTCTGTTTGTCTAATGTAGTGCTAAATGTTCAATGAACTCTCTCTCTCTCACACAGGCATCCCCCGGTCATCACACACACACACACACACACACACACACACACACACACACACACACACACACACACACACACACACACACACACACACACACACACACACACACACACACACACACACACACACACACACACACACACACACACACACACACACACACACACACACACACACACACACACACACACACACACACTCACTCTGTTTGGGGTTGGAGAGCCCTCATTGTGAGTAAAACAGGGAAGCCCAGGTAGGATTAGAGAAAAAGCACCATGGAGGGTTAGGTGAGTCAACACAGATACAAAGGGATGGAAACTGGCTAACTGTCAGAGCCCCTATATCTCTGTCTGACTGGCTCTTCCTGGACACCCACCTTCTAACTACAGAACACACCAACACAATGCACAATCCCCCTGTGGTTATGAGTTATTGCGTCACTTATAGTCCTACAGTATTAGGCAATGACATTCAACATGACATTCAGATCTTTTGTTACTTTAGGCTACTTTAAAGCAAGTAAAAGTGCTCTTTCCTTTTCCAATGTCAAGGAAGAGCATGAGGTGACGCAAGACATGATTGCAACATGAACAAGGTGAGAGGAGCACTTAATTGCATTTCTCAAATGGAAACGCAAATGGAACAGTTGTTATGCCCACAGCCACCCCAGCTAGCAAATGTGGTTCCTTGGAAGTTGTGGGAACATATGTTCTTGGTTTCACATTGGTTGAGGGAACAAAGCCTCAGTGGTGGAAAAAATACCCAATTGTCATACTTGAGTAAAAGTAAAGATACCTTCATAGAAAATGACTAAAGTAAAAGTGAAAGTCACCTAGTAAAATACTACTTGAGTAAAAGTCTGAAAGTATTTGGATTGAAATATACTTAAGTATCAAATATAAATGTAATTGCTAAAATATACTTAAGTATCAATAGTAAAAGTAAAAGTATAAATCATTTCAAATTCCTTATATTAAGCAAACCAGACTGAAACATTTTATTGTTTTTTAAATTTACGGATAGCTAGGGGAACACTTCAACACTCAGACATAATTTACAAATGAAGCATTTGTGTTTAGTGAGTCCACCAGATCAGAGGCAGTAGGATGACCAGGTAAGTTATCTTGATAAGTGAGTGAATTGGACCATTTTCCTGCCCTGCTAATCATTCAAAATGTAACAAGTACTTTTTGGGTGTCAGGGAAAATGTATGGAGTAAAAGGTACATCATTTACTTCAGGAATGTAGTGACGTAAAAGTTGTCAAGAATATAAATAGTCAAGTAAAGTACAGATACCCCAAAAAACTACTTAAGTAGTACTTTAAAGTATTTTCACTTAAGTACCGGTAAAACGGAACGTTTTTTAAAAGTCCTGAGAAATGACTATTTCGCCTGTTCTGGGAATGTTTATTTTTAGGTTGCAGGTAGGTTCTGAGAACGTTTTACTCTGGTTCCTTGAAAGTTTTCCTGGGAGGTTTTATTAATGCTCTGAGAACAGAAATTATGTTATTTTGAGGTTTTTCAATAACTTCCTTAAAACTTTCACTGAATATTTCAATACGTCTTTTAATAACACTGCTATCTTATTTGGGGTAAAAAAAACAAGTTTTACTCCAAGCACAGACAGGACACAGAGAAATTAACTTCCTTAGGCATTAATCATATAAACGCATCTTTTTTTTTTATTATTGTGACGCGGCATCAGTGAGATTGGAACTTGTAATTTTCGGTTCTTTATCCATGGAATTAGTCCACTGCACTACCAGGATGGAGCTAGCATGCCATATTTTTTTACGCTTGCAAAGCTGATCATTTTAGTCTATTTAAACATAGCCCATGTCAAAGGGAACAAGCACTCATTAAGATCAGGTCTGGCAAATTAGTGGGCGCAGCCAACACACTGAACAAGATAGAGGATAGAGAGAGTTTTGTTGACGCTGAGAAGGGAATTTTTTAAATAACATTCTTAGAATGTTCTCTGAACATTACTAAAGTTTTCTTGTGTTTTTTTATTGAAAGTTTTCATAACGTTCTCTGAACAATTTGAGAACATTACTTTAAATAGAACCATGAGTAAATCTGTTGGAAACATTATGCTGAAGTACTGACATTCCCATAGAAGAACGTTGTTTCTTAACGTTCTTGAAACAATTTGAGAACATGACTTTAAATAGAACCATCACAAAACCTGTAGAAAACATTTTGCTGAAGTACTGAAATTCCCACAGGAGAATGTTGTTTCTTAACGTTCTCTGAATTATTTGAGAACATTCCCAATGTCAAACCAGTTGTATAACATTCCTAGAACAATACCAAACATTTAAATTAAATGTAACCATGTTTGAACCTTTAGGAAAATGTTTTGTTCAAGTAATGAAATACCAAGAAATTGTATTTTTGTTGTCAAGTTCTTAAATGTGCTGAGAATGTTCCAAAGCAAAGCAACTATCCTGCACGGGAAGGTTGTATGCAAAATAACCTTAGGACAACCAAGCTCTCACCAATCTCTCAGAAACATGGTTTTCAGAACGTTATGTGCTAGTGTAATGTCCTTGCTTACATTTGGAGATGTTGGCCAAACTGCTAATATAATGCGGCCGACAAATTCGACTATGCCAACAAATTGGCAAAAGACAGGTCATTATAACTATAGCATGTAGGCCAGTAAGACTGACGTAATATTTATGTTGATAGGCATGTAGTCGCATGCGTAAAAGGTGGTCAATGTGTCTACAATGAGTCTAGGCTACACACCTGTTTCTACATCCCATGAAGAATAACTTAAAAGTGTTGCTGTGCAAAAAGACATGAAAATGGTCCAAAAGTGGATGGAGACACTTGTTATACTGTTCTTTTGTCAAGGTAAGTCAGACTTTTTCATATTACTATACTGTAGTACGTTCATTCCCTTCAGATGATCTTTTTAAAGTCATCGATTTGATGTTGCCAGAATACTTGAACTCTCACAGGCCTAGATCATACAGTGTCGTTATATAGGCTTGCCATATAGCATTTTATATTCAATTTAAATTTAAATTTGAATTGTAATTTATTTGTTGTCCAAATTAATTCAGTGTTGTAGTTTTGTCTAAAGTGTATTTTTAAAGTAAAAGTTATTGTTTAGGCTATAGCCTGGTAAACCATCATAAAATATATCACGTTCAGCAATTGCATTTTTAATGAATGACACTGTGAAGCAACACAAACATAGGCACAGACACATGTATACACACGATAACATACCCACTATACACACGTACACGTAGATTTGGTACTGTATATATGTGGTAGCGGTGGAGTAGGGGCCTGAGGGTACACAGTCTGTGAATGTATTGTAATGTTTTTAAAATTGTATAAATTGCCTTAATTTTGCTGGACCCCAGGAAGAGTAATGGGGATCCATAATATATACAAATACAAATTAATAAGACATCTTCAATAAGAAATAATGTATTTAGAAATTTGTTGAATCTCTAATTTGTACTTTCTTCCCTTCAAAAAAAATTCACAAACGATATCAGAAACTCTCCAACGGAATTATCTAACAGAGAAAAGGGATGGTGACCATGCACCTTGCTGGGCCAGGTGAGTAGGCTAGCTAGGCTACATTACATAAATCAATTGTATCAGAATAATAAAGTTCTAAACATCAATGTTTTTTTAAATCAGAGGTTCTTTATAGCCTATTAACAGTCTGAAAGTTATCCATGCTAACACACCTCACTTTTTAGCCCCTACGACAACAACAACAACCACGACGACTACACCAATGACCACAGCCATAGAGCTAACCAGGGGCCTGTTGCACAAAAGTAGAATTAAGACATCCGGGATAAATGACTCAGCTGAGCTCAATGAAGCCAAAACATGTGCGTCCAGGCTTAATTGGTTGCACAAAGACCAAGCCAGGATGAGCAGACACGGATTCATTAAGCCATGTGAAACCAATCCTGGATAGGTGCGCGCTCACGGCTCACTCAAATAGACCCCGCCACAGATCACAGATTAACTGATTTACCATGGCAACTAGAGCCGCGTACTTTTCCCCGTCGGAAGCACAAATCCTCATGGAGGCATACGAGGAGGTAAAAGATATAATTAAGAAGAAAGGCAACACCGCCACAGTGATAAAGCAAAGAGAAAAAGCGTGGCAAAGTATTGCAGACCGCCTGAATTTGTAAGTAGTGCACAATTACACACTCACCGCTCCGCTGAAACATCACAATTACAATTCAAATATTTAATTCACATCTCCAAAAATGCAGTTGTACTGTAATTATGAAACGGTTAAATTTTTAATTGAAATGCACTGCAGATATGAGTGAAATTGTGTAAAGTAACTCCATCACACTGTATAAAGCTATGATAAATTTTTTGATATTTTTACTGAAAACAAGACAAAAATACCAAGTAATTTTTTGCAGTGTGACTCCATTAAATGTGTGTGTGTGTGTGTGTGTGTGTGTGTAGATTAAACATGAACGGGCCAAAACGGACATGGCAGCAGGTCAAAATCAAATACAAGAACATTCTGCAGAATGGTATGGTCCCTGACTAATATTTAACAAAGCACAAGCATATATTGTACCCAGAAGGTGCCTGCTCACACATTGTCTGTACTGTTTTAGCAGTGAAAAAGAATACCCACAGACAAGGCACGGGTGGTGGGTCACCAAAGGCTGACCTTACCCCAGCAGAGGACATGGCCTTGGAGCTAAATAAAGGCAGGCCCGTCTTAGAGGGGATCCCTGGGGGGAAAGAGACGAGCATAGGTTCCTCCCAAGATGCCACCCGCTTCATTCAAGGTATGTCCTTCCATCTCTACATGGGATACAACCACATTCATATTGAATCAATTTGGACTGTCTGACTTTGGTTTACCTATTGCCTTGCAGTGTCTGGCAGCACTGTGTTCCTGTTAGAGCCACCAGCACAAGCACCAGACGATGCTGATCCAGTGAGTACTCCATCAAAGGCATACTGTAGGCCTGGCATGTCTTGTCTACTAGCTTCAATATGAATCCGATTAAATGTGATAGGGTGAAGGCCCCAGTGCAGCAGCAACAGCACATGATGGAGACGATGATGAGGAGGAGACCATCTCTCTGGATTCCAGAAGGCATGAGGTATCATGTTAAGACTGTGAAAGTACTATTTACTCTACAATGGTGAGGAGTCCTCATCAAAATCAAAAAATCTAATTTCTTTTACAGGACCCAGATGCTATACAGTGGGAAAACCAGCCTGGCAACATAGTGCGTATTAATAAAAGGACACCACATCCTGCCAAATTCCAGCTGCGCTAATTGTATTGTGTTCACAGAGCTCACAAGCTATCAGAAAGTTGTATGGCAACCACCTCCGGCGCCAAATAGAACTGGCAGACATAGACATTCAGTACAAGAAGAAAAAGATGGAAAATCTTGCACTGGAGTCCGAAATAAAAAAGAGGAAAATTAGGAAACTGGACCTTGAAATAAAAAAACTTGAGAGGGAGGTGAGATATGCCTTCAATGTACACTGTATGCTAACTGTAACACAAATGTATTAATCATTATTTTTCTTTCCTCCCCCAGCTCCAAGAAGATGACACAGCTCAAAATAAAAATTAGGTATATTCTCGTAAAGTCAAGTGAGCCATGACATATGAGCTCTTATTGTGAGCACACAGGACGGTGGCATCTTTCTAAGGTTTTTTTTATTTTCCCAGCAATCAGTACAACCAAGTCATCGTTATAAGGCATCGCCCTCTTTTGCCCACCCCCCCAGCACCAGGTGTGGCCACTAGCCTATATGAAGGCCCAAAATTGTGTGTTCCTTTCTGCTCTGACAATGGCATGCCCATTCGTGCGAGATGTGGTGGATGAAGAAGCACTTGTGCTGAGGAGAGCCTTCAGGCGAGAAAGGGTCTTCAGGGACCGGTTGGACCCACTGGCCTTCCCTGATGACCATCTATATGAAAGATACAGGTTTTCTGCAGATGGCATCAGGTATCTATGCAGACTACTGGGTCCCAGGATTAAGCACCGCACTGCACGGAGCCATGCACTGAGTGTGGAGCAAATGGTTTGTGTGGCCTTGCGCTTTTTTGCTAGTGGAGCCTTCCTGTACTCAGTGGGGGATGCAGAACAGCTGAACAAGGCCACAATTTGCCGCACAATAAGGAGTGTGTGTCTGGCTATCAAAGCATTAGCAGATGTCTTCATCTCCTTCCCTGGCCACAGAAGACTCTGTGACATCAAAGAGGAGTTCTATAGGATTGCAGGTAAGAGGATCTACAAATTACAGGACAACTGTTAACACATAGTAGGATACTCATTACTTTGTGTGACAGGTTTCCCCAATGTCATTGGTGCAGTGGACTGCACACACATAAGGATAAAAGCCCCCTCAGGTGCCCATGAGGCCGATTTTGTGAATAGGAAATCCTTTCACAGCATTAATGTTCAGGTGAACATAACTTTTTGATATTGTCCATTGACGAACACTCTGCATTGCCAGTGATGTGCATTGATTGGTGTAATATTCCTCATCTTATGATTTCAGATGGTCTGCAATGCTGACTGTGTGATCAGCAATGTTGTGGCAAAATGGCCTGGCTCAGTCCATGACTCCAGAATCTTTCGGGCCTCTGAAATCTATCAGTGCCTATCACAAGGTAAGCCACACAACCCCTATTTATAACCATCATGGCTGTGTCAAGAATATCACTGTGTTTATGAGGTAGTAATGATGAGATTTTGTGTTGACAGGTGAATTCTCTGGTGTGTTGCTGGGAGACAGGGGGTATGGCTGCCAGCCTTTTCTCCTGACACCTTTCACAGACCCCCAGGAAGCACAGCAGGCCTACAACCATGCCCATGCCAGGACCAGAGTTGAAATGACCTTTGGCCTCCTGAAGGCACGCTTTCACTGCCTTCACAAATTAAGGGTCAGCCCTGTTAGGGCATGTGATATTACTGTGGCTTGTGCTGTCCTCCACAATGTGGCCTGCCTGAGGAAGGAGAGGGCCCCCAGAGTGCCACCAGCCATGGACTGGGACAATCCGGCAATCTTCCCTGATGACGACAGTGGTCGGCTGCTGAGGGACCAATATGTGTTGAATTATTTTAGTTAGTATGTGTGCTTTCAATTTTGGTTAAATATGTCCTGCGGTGGCAGAGGAATTTGGGTTTTTTTGGGTTCGTTTTTTGACGAATTTGGCCTCTTATGATGTTTGTGCGGTATACTGTGTGTAATACAAGGCTGCAGGGAGGCTACTGCATCCATTCATTTGTCTGTTCAGTTGATGTGTATGGATTTGTCCTGCATTTATTTTATTGTGCAGACATGCAGGGTGTGTTATATACAGACCTTTGAATGTGTATGTATCATTTTGTATAATATGCTTGGATTCTGTGCTTTCCATCTTGTAGAGTCACTGTGACTTCAGTTTCAAAAGGAGCTGATGGTTTACCTGCTTTGTTTTGTCCTTATTCAATAAAGGAACATAATGTTACACATTGTGTTTTTATATTCATATGGAATGTGTATTTGTTTATATGACAGAGTACTAGGGCCACACTGAAGAAAAAGGATAAAGTCATAAATTTATGAGGCTGGTTCTTTCTGCAGAAAAGCTACATATTGTTTTTACAGTTTTGATACTTATGACAATGTGATACTTAATATTCTGGCACATCAGCATGTCTTTGTTTATGAAACCATACTGAAGTACAATTTCACGAAATGCCCCACATCTGTCATTTTAACAACTGTCCTCCTTTAAAACAACTGGTTACAATATTATGACTTGTGTTTTTTTCCCCTCTGTGGCCCTAATATTCTATCATTTTATATATAGCCTTATAGTCTATGGGAAACTGTAAATTATCTAATGATAGCAACATCATCTAAAAATCATTTTTTATCCAAAATCATTGAAATTAATGATCACAAACGTTTAAATAATAACAGTGGGTCTAGTTATATGTGATAACAATGTATAGTGAGCAGTGAAATAACTATTGGTTTCCATTTGTGGTGACTGCTGACTGACATTAGGGATGAGATTAAATAGATCCTGGAATTTAGCCTGGTCTGGAGCAGGCTAGCTCCACAGAATAAATCTCCATGGTAATTTATACCATAACATATCCTCCTGCCCCCTATCCATCTTTAGTGCAACCGGATTACGGATCAATTGAGCCAGGATCACCAAGATATCCTGGCTTAATCCCTTATCCTAGTTTTGTGCAACAGGCCCCTGGATGTGCATTGGGGCACATAATCATCATCATGCAGTGTAAATAGTCTCAGAACATGGTTGTGTTCAGTAGGGAGAAAACGTTTCAAATGTAAAAATGGAAAATGGAAAATGTAATTATAAAGGGGAGGACTGTAACGTTACTTATCAAAACACAGATTTCCATTTTCCATTATAAAAAGTTTAGCTGTGGATTGCCCTACTGAACAGAACGCAGGTTAGAGGACTTGGTTCAATTCCAGTATTGAAGATTATAGTATTGATGTTGGGATTGGTGTTACTACTGAACATTTGTAACTATTGCAAATTTCACCAGATAATGCTGTAGCTAACAAACAACACAAAATCTCAAGCATTTTATTAGGTTTAAACAATATCTTGCTTAGAAAGGCCATTTGGCATTATATAATTATATACCATTTTATCATATATATAATTATATATACATATATTCAACATTTTAATAAAACACTAGAAAACAAAAGATGCAAATAAAAAATAGGATTTTCTTAAGACAATAATAATAACAAATAAAAAAATAGCAAGAAAAACTAAATATCTAATACATTTCTAAATTGTCCCAGTACAACTCATGTACATTTTCTTTTAAAAAGCAAAGAAAAAAAGCAAGGCAGCAGACAGGAATTAAATATAAATAACCCTACATTATGTACAGAAGGGAGTGGGGCAGTGACCGGTTATCGATGAGACTAAACCAGCCCAAGGGGCAAATTGAACAAGAGAGGAAGGAAATATGGGTTAAGTGAAGGAAAGAAAAAAAAAAAAGAAAGGAGAGAGAGAAGAGAAACAGACCGACAGAGAGAGAGAGACAGAGACAGACAGACAGACCGAGAGACAGACATCCAAGGGACAGCTAAACAGGATCAGGAGGAGAGAGACAGGTTTAAGAGGTGGGGTCGCCAGAGAGAGACAGGTATAAGAGGTGGGGTCGCCAGAGAGAGACAGGTTTAAGAGGTGGGGTCGCCAGAGAGAGACAGGTTTAAAAGAGGTGGGGTCGCCAGAGAGAGACAGGTTTAAGAGGTGGGGTCGCCAGAGAGAGAAAGGTTTAGGGGTGAAAGAGTTTTAGGGGTGGGCAAGAGAGACTGGTTTAAGGCTGGGAGAGACAGGTTTAGAGGTGGGAGAGACAGAGAGACTGGTTGAACCCTAAGAAGCCCCACTCCTCCAGTCTGTCTCGCTCGCTTTTTCCATCTCTGAAGAAAGGTGTGCCCTGTTGCTCAGACAGGGACATTACATTACTGGGGTGTTGCATCACATTTCTATCGGCAGCCAGCAGGGGTGTGGAACAAGGGCCCGGATGCACCTGGCTGTCCTCTGTAATAACCAGTAAACAATGTCATTGTGATTTGTGGTTGGAATAACTCAGGGCAATGTATTTTACCCACTACAGTGGGTGAAGGTTAGGTAGAGGACATAATGAAGGAATAGTCAAGGGTCCAGCACTTCAGTGGAATAGAAGGAAGACATGGAGCCAAGACAAAGCTGGTTCAAAACAAAGCAATGGAGATTGATTGGAATGGAACCTGGCGTTACAGCATGAAATGGAAAGGAGGCTGGTGGATCATGAACTTGAACAGGATAATAAAAGGCCCTGATCTTGGTCTCAGTGTTACAAAGCCAAGCGTCAGCTACGGTTTCAGGGCTTTGTATTGAGGTGCTTTTTTTGATAAAGTTATCTACAATGGCTCAAAAATAGTAGTGGGAAGGGGCCAAATAGATGTACTAATCTGTAGAATGATACTGGTTTACCAAGAGTCTATACACCTACACTCAATCAACTCACCGAGGGAGAGGCGCAGGGAACATATTTTCCATATAAATCAACCTGTGCGGCACTTTCCAGAGTAAAGCCTTAAGTCACTAGTGTTGGTGGTTGGCACAGTGTTGTTGGTGACAGGTGATTACATTCAGCAAACCTTCTAGCAAACGCCCACCCTGACGATTACAAAGATCCAACACAACCAAACATCCAGGAAGGAAAATAAAATGGCACCAATTGTAACACATGGGCATTTGAGATGCTTTGGAATGAAACACGGTCTGAAATGACGTTGACAGTATTTTTTTAAGTGACTGGTCTAAGTGAGACATCCGGTTTGAAAATCTCTACCTAGCTATCTATGTCCTGTGGTTTAACCTAATAGAACAAGTCAGAACTAGAGGCCATAACCAGAGTCTTTAAAAAGCCCTCTTAAATGCTGACATGAGGGTTGCAAAATATTATTTTTTAAAGACAAAAATCAGTTTTTTTTCAGAAATCCTGTAATCAGAAGGGAATAAGCTGCGAGGGAATCCTCCCACCTAGAATTCTTCAACCATGATTAAAAAATATATATATATTTTGCAACCCTAGTTGCCAAGTAATTTACTATCTCAGGGTCATGTTACCCATCTGGCGTTTGCATCACCGGTTCTGATTTTTATTTTGGCGCCAATTGTTCAAGCATTTGAACATTCAACAATAACAACAATTTGTCAATACTGGTGCTTTTTTTTGTGGAGTTTCAGAGACTATTTCTAATTTCCTGATCCCATATGATTCAATCACGACAGAGTTGGATTGTGCTCTTTCCTTTCGACCTATAAAAATATAGAAAAGGGAGAAGCTAAACCAATCCATTCCAACTCCTGAACAGTAGGAGTTGTGCAGGTATTTTTCTACAGACTGTGGGCTTTCCTTATGTCCTAATGACAAAACAACGCTGAATCTTTATGACCGTACAAATAGGGCCATCTGTGTATAAGAGAATGCGTTTGGCATCAACTAGGCTTGGCATATCTTCATGGCTCTCTAGCATACCCATCAACCACAGGAGGTTGGTGGCACCTAAATTGGGGAGGACGGGCTCGTGGGAATGGCTGGAGCGGAATTGGGGGAATGGTATCAAATACATGGTTTCCAGGTGTTTGATGTCATTCCATTTGCGCCATTCCGGCCATTATTATGAGCCGTCCTCCCATCAGCAGCCTCCTGTGCTGTCAACTCCACATACTAATGAAGAAACTGGGATCAAAATGGCAGCTCTTATAATTGACCAATAATCCCTGATCACAATTGACAGCTAAAACCTCATGTCAGTTACCCCTCATACACTCAAACCTTGCAGATATCAAGTGAGTGGGGTGGTTGGGTTTGTGGCGGAGTGGGTGAGAATCTCTTACGCACGAGCACACGCTGTTTATTACAATCCTTTGAGGGCAATTAGTAGCTGTGATTGGCTAACAGACCAGGGGTGGGGTCAATTCCATTTGCACTCAACCAACTAAGTAGACAAACTGAAATTAACTGTATATACATTGAAAGAACCCGTACAGGAACCCCCCCCCCCCCCCCCCCCGACAACTTTAAATAATTTCCTGAGTTGACCAAGCAGAGATGGAATTGACCTCAACATTGTTGCTAGCTAACTGACATCATTTATCTTTCATTACAAAAAAAAAAAAACTAAAGACTGAGGTACGCCCGAGGGTGGCCTCATCCACAAACCCATAGCGTGTGTTTCTAGCCAAGCTGTCCTTATAGGCAGCCATTCTGAAGAGAAAAAAAAAATCACTGCAAACATTCCATCATGTCACACATTTCAACATTAAAATTAACAATTTATCCATTTGAGGGTGGGAGTATCAAAGCAACAGCATTAAAGTATAACAAATTCTCAGTATGTGACATCGGAGTTGAATTCTATTTCATTGGCGTTGAATTCTATTTCAACAAAACACTAACAGATAGACGTTCTAAATGGTGCAGATAGAAATATAATGAAGAGCTGACAATTTCTATTCTATATGACAACCATATATGTTCTACACAATACATTTATATCTGAACATTCTGTAATGTTTCATCACCCTGAACAGGCCCCAGTTGAAAAACAGAGGGGGTCTTCACATTTTGACGCCATCTTCTCAACCAACCTATACCGAAAAGAAATATACCCAATAGATTACAAACAAGTAAATGGAATGACGCGTAAATAAGAGATAGGACATGTTTTCCCCCATTCCAACTGTAAGCAATTAAATATGAAAACATACATAAGAATTGGTTCATTTCCATGATGCAACAAAGATAGGAAATGCACAGTAATTGCATGGTTACTATATGTTGAGATATATGGACATACACCCAAAATCGACAGTTTTATACAGGGTCATTCTGAAAGAATCATTATATTGTGGCAACATATCAACCTCATACACATCATTATTATGCAAAGGCTATTTTGAATGCATTGCTGGCCAAATCTTCAACACGCTCCTTACATTTCAATATATTTGACGTTTGATATCTTTTCAGTATGGGAAACTTCAACTTCCCTAAACTTTCTACACACATATAATCCACTGACGTCCAGCATGTATAAGACCACCTACATTACAGCGTTTCCTAGGTCCTTGAACACAAACACAGCAAAGCCACAATGTATTGGAGATATGTGGCTAGCTACGCCCTTAGTCCTGCCATGATTCATTGACCTCTGTGTGAACTCAACGGAAAACTAGTCGAAAGAGTTTGGACCATGTGATTAGCAAAGCCATCATGACCAATTCTGGCTTCTGGCCAGCTGTAGCGTGTGTGCGTTCGTGTGAACAGAAGAATTCTGATTGGCTGTGTAAATCAATTCCTCTGAGGTCGACCTATCAGCTTTAAGCTGCAGCCTGAATCAGATGAAGCCATCAACCACGTAAGTCTCAGTCACTGAACCATAAAAAACAAAAGACAAGAGAAATAAAAAAAAACACCAACATCATTCCCTCAATTCGCAATTTTTGACATTAGCCTCAAGTGTCCAATTTATATTCATATATATTTATATAAACCAATAAAATACATTATAACTTCACCCTAAAATTGCAGCAAAAAAGGTCTTAAAAACAAAACAACAAAATGTGACAGGCTAAGTATATGTACATGATTGGGGGATGTCTGGATGGGGAAAGATTGGGACAAGGGGGCCGTATTAACAAGATCAATATTACAAAATATTCAAGAAGGCATCTCTGATATTCCCTCCCTCCCTCCAGTACACTGCAGCGCTGCACTTGCTCTGTCACAAGACTTCCCTTCCATTTTCCTTCTAGCACACAGGCTGTCCAGTCATCTAAGCCGTGACCAGTTTCTTTGCTTCCGTCGGGTACACGTGTGTTTGCTTTGTTTTTATGACTGTATATGGATGTCCGTCCCTTGTGTGGGTCTGTCCCTACTTGAAGTTGGCATAGTCAGAAAAGGCATCAATATACTCCTGGACCACTTTGTAGCAGAACTCGTACTGCTCCTAAAACAGAGAGGAGAACATCACAATAATGATTAAAAAGGATACTACTAAATATACAACCAAGATAAATTCATTTGCACACAAATGGAATTGCAAAACTATTCTAAGTCACTGAAAAAGTTGTGTTTTAAATGCTGTCCAAAAAGACAGTAGAGAAAATTGTGCATGTGAACACACACACACACAGTGTCTTATATGGCGGTGATCACATAAAGAGGAAAGAAATATGGGGGGGGAAAGAACACGTGGACAGAGGTGAGTTTCTGACGTGGTGAGTCAAGAGCTCGTTGATGAGTTCATATAATCTTGTTTGTGTTTACATTTGTTGTTGACAACAAAGCTGGTATGGTAGAAATGGAGTCAAACCTATATTGTTGGTCGATATTAGCCGTTAACCGCTATATCGCTATCGGCCCATAATTAAACCGATATTCAATGAATAGGATGAATAAAGGGAATCTCATGCTTATCTGAACACTTGCGACATTCATGACGTGTCATTATTGGGCTCCCGAGTGCTAGAGGCATGCTAGAGGCATCACTACAGATCCTGGTTTGATTCCAGGCTGTATCACAACCGGCCGTGATTTGGAGTCCCATAGGGAGGCGCACAATTGGCCCAGTGTCGTCCGGGTTTGGCCGGGGTAGGCCGTCATTGTAAATAAGAATTGCCTAGTTAAATAAAGGTTAAATAAAAAATATTGCAGGTAGCCTAGCGCTTAAGAGCGTTGGGCCAGTAACCGAAAGGCCGCTGGTTCGAATCCCCAAGCCGACTAGGTGAAAAAACTGTCGATATCACTCTGGTTAAGAGTGTCTGCCAATTTGTTTTTATAAACGTCACAATGTATGAAATCAACATTTGAAGCATAGTTATTGGACAATTGCTCTTTTCAAATCAAATGTTATTTGTTACATGCGCCGAATACAACAGCTTACCGAATACAACCTTACCGTGAAATGCTTACTTACAATCCTTTAACCAACAATGCAGTTCAAGAAAGAGAAAATATTTACTAAATAAACTAAAGTAAAAAATGCAATAAAAAGTAACAATAAAATAAGGCTATATACAGGGGGTACCGGTACAATGTGTGGGGGTAGAGGTTAGTCGAGAAAATTTGTACATGTATGTAGGGTTAAAGTGATTATGCATTGATAATAAACAGCAAGTACAAAAACAAAGCGGGGGGGAGGGTGTCAATGTAAATAGTCCGGGTGGCCATTTGATTACTTGTTCTGCAATCTTGGGGGTAGAAGCTGTTAAGGAGCCTTTTGGACCTAGACTTGGCAGTCCGGTACCGCTTGCCGTGCGGTAGCAGAGGCATTTTTTGGGGCCTTCCTCTGACACCGCCTAGTATATAGGTCCTGGATGGCAGGTAGCTTGGCCCCAGTGATGTACTAGGCCATATGCACTGCCCTCTGTAGCGCCTTACGGTCGGATGCCGAGGAGTTGCCATACCAGATGGTGATGCAACCAGTTAGGATGCTCTCGATGGTGCAGCTGTAGAACTTGAGGATCTGGGGACCCATGCCAAATCTTTTCAGTCTCCTGAGGGGGAAAAGGTGTTGTTGTGCCCTCTTCACGACTGTCTTGGTGTGTTTGGACAATGATCATTTGTTGGTGATGTGGACACCAAGGAACTTGAAACTCTCGACCCGCTTAACTACAGCCCCGTCGATGTGAATGGGGGTGTGTTCGGCCCTCTTTTACCTGTAGTCCATGATCAGCTCCTTTGTCTTGCTCACGCTGAGGGAGAGGTTGTTGTCCTGGCACCACACTGCCAGTAATGGGTGAACAGGGAGTACAGGAGGGGACTAAGCACGTACCCGAGGGGCCCCCGTGTTGAGGATCAGCATGGCAGATGTGTTGTAGCCTACCCTTACCACCTGGGGGGCGGCCTGTCAGGAAGTCCAGGATCCAGTTGCAGAGGGAGGTGTTTAGTCCCAAGGTCCTTAGCTTAGTGATGAGCTTTTTGGGCACTATGGTGTTGAATGCTGAGCTGTGGTCAATGAACAGCATTCTCACATACAGTGGGGAGAACAAGTATTTGATACACTGCCGATTTTGCAGGTTTTCCTACTTACAAAGCATGTAGAGGTCTGTAATTTTTATCATAGGTACACTTCTACTGTGAGAGACGGAATCTAAAACAAAAATCCAGAAAATCACATTGTATGATTTTTAAGTAATTAATTTGCATTTTATTGCATGACATAAGTATTTGATCACCTACCAACCAGTAAGAATTCCGGCTCTCACAGACCTGTTAGTTTTTCTTTAAGAAGTCCTCCTGTTCTCCACTCATTACCTGTATTAACTGCACCTGTTTGAACTCGTTACCTGTATAAAAGACACCTGTCCACACGCTCAATCAAACAGACTCCAACCTCTCCACAATGGCCAAGACCAGAGAGCTGTGTAAGGACATCAGGGATAAAATTGTAGACCTGCACAAGGCTGGGATGGGCTACAGGACAATAGGCAAGCAGCTTGGTGAGAAGGCAACAACTGTTGGCGCAATTATTAGAAAATGGAAGAAGTTCAGATGACGGTCAATCACCCTCGGTCTGGGGCTCCATGCAAGATATCACCTCGTGGGGCATCAATGATCATGAGGAAGGTGAGGGATCAGCCCAGAACTACACGGCAGGACCTGGGCAATGACCTGAAGAGAGCTGGGACCACAGTCTCAAAGAAAACCATTAGTAACACACTACGCCGTCATGGATTAAAATTCTGCAGCGCACGCAAGGTCCCCCTGCTCAAGCCAGCGCATGTCCAGGCCCGTCTGAAGTTTGCCAATGACCATCTGGATGATCCAGAGGAGGAATGGGAGAAGGTCATGTGGTCTGATGAGACAAAAATATAACTTTTTGGTCTAAACTCCACTCGCTGTGTTTGGAGGAAGAAGAAGGATGAGTACAACCCCAAGAACCCATCCCAAACGTGAAGCATGGAGGTGGAAACATCATTCTTTGGGGCTGCTTTTCTGCAAAGGGGACAGGACTACTGCACCGTATTGAGGGGAGGATGGATGGGGCCATGTATCGCGAGATCTTGGCCAACAACCTCCTTCCCTCAGTAAGAGCATTGAAGATGGGTCGTGGCTGGGTCTTCCAGCATGACAACGACCCGAAACACACAGCCAGGGCAACTAAGGAGTGGCTCCGTAAGAAGCATCTCAAGTTCCTGGAGTGGTCTAGCCAGTCTCCAGACCTGAATCCAATAGAAAATCTTTGGAGGGAGCTGAAATTCCGTATTGCCCAGCGACAGCCCCGAAACCTGAAGGATCTGGAGAAGGTCTGTATGGAGGAGTGGGCCAAAATCCCTGCTGCAGTGTGTGCAAACCTGGTCAAGAACTACAGGAAACGTATGATCTCTGTAATTGCAAACAAAGGTTTCTGTACCAAATATTAGGTTCTGCTTTTCTGATGTATCAAATACTTATGTCATGCAATAAAATGCAAAGGAATTAGTTAAAAATCATACAATGTGATTTTCTGGATTTTTGTTTTAGATTCCGTCTCTCACAGTTGAAGTGTACCTATGATAAAAATTACAGACCTCTACATGCTTTGTAAGTAGGAAAACCTGCAAAATCGGCAGTGTATCAAATACTTGTTCTCCCCACTGTAGGTGTTCCTTTTGTCCAGGTGGGAAGGCGATTGAGTCATTGTGGATCTGTTGAGGCGGTATGCGAATTGGAGTGGGTCTAGGGTTTCCAGGATGATGGTGTTGATGTGAGCCATGAACAGCCTTTCAAAGCACTTCATGGTTACCAACGTGAGTGCTACGGGGCGGTAGTCATTTAGGTAGGTTACCTTCACTTTCTTTCTTGGGCACAGGGATTATGGTGGTAGGCTCGCGTCACTGGGCAGCTCGCAGCTGGGTTTCTCTTTGTAGTCCGTAATAGTTTACAAGCCCTGCCACATCCGACGAGCGTCAGAGCCAGTGTAGTAGGATTCAATCTTAGTCCTGTATTGACGCTCTGCCTATTTGATGGTTCGTCTGAGGGCATAGCGGGATTTCTTATAAGCGTCCGGATTAGTGTCCCGCTACTTGAAAGCGGCTGCTCTAGCCTTTAGCTCGGTGCGGATGTTGCCTGTAATCCACTGCTTCTGGTTGGGATATGTGCGTACGGTCACTGTGGGGACGACGTCACCAATGCACTTATTGATGAAGCCGGTGACTGAGGTGGTATTCTTCTCAATGCCATTGGATGAATCCCGGAACAAATTCTAGTCTGTGCTAGCAAAACAGTCCTGTAGAGTAGCATCCGCGTTATCTGACCACTTCCGTATTGAGCGAGTCACTGGTACTTCCTGATTTCGTTTTTGCTTGTAAGCAGGAATCAGGAGGATATAATTATGGTCAGATTTGCCAAATGGAGGGCGAGGGAGAGCTTTGTATTCATCTCTGCATGTGGAGTAAAGGTGGTCTAGGCACCCCGATCTCGTGGTATATTTCCGTCTTTTCTTCAAGCGAATGACAGGGATTTGGGCCTGGTCTCGGAGAAGACTCATTAAAGAAAAAATCTTCGTCCAGTTCGAGTGAGTGATCGCTGTTCTGAATTTATGAGAATTCAGTGTGGGAAAACATTTTCCCCGCTGTAAAACAGTATATCGGCAGATATATCAGAATCACTACGTTTTGTCCCCCCCCCAAAAAACGATATCTGACCCCCAAAAACATTGGTTGAGCTCTAGGTAGAAACTTAAGTCAGCACCGTTTTCACAATACTTTCCATATTTTCACAGTGTGACATTTAGCGTGAGCAATTAGCAGTGAGCACTGACCAAAATAACTGTAAAATTTCCAAAATACAGGAAGGCATATTTATTCAATGCGAGTTCTTAAGCTTGTAACTCGCAATTGCATCACGTGCATCCCATGCATTGTACAGTTGGCTAAACTCAGGTTGAATAATTGCATTATTATAACGCATATCATTAAAGCTGGAATCCTTAATTGGTGAAACTGCAACATCCATTTCAGATAGTGTAACAGTAGTGTAACAGTCTGCATCATGTATGTCGGTGTCGTGTAACAGAGTGTCCTCACCAGTGTCTGCACCATGTGGGGTCTCTGCAGCCGGAGGCTCTTGACGGTCTGGAAGACGTCCAGGATGGCCTCAGCTTTCACCCGCTCCAGGACCGTGCTCAGGGCACAGAAGGTCCCCGTCCGCCCCGCGCCCGCACTGACACATACACACACACACACAAAGGTTAGCTGTGGTTAGGCACACACACAAGATATGATAAATTGTTAAAACATTAGGTGTAGGTTACCTGCAGTGGACAGTGATTGGGTGGTTGCCAGATTGTTGCTGCTGCTTCTGGACCGCAGCAATGATGTTGATCATTCCCTTCCCGTCACTGGGAATGCCCACTTCTGGCCAGCCATGGAAATGAAACTGTCTCACCGTACGAGCCTTGTTCTCCTAAAGAGTGAGAAAGGAAAGAGTAAGACAGGAAGAGACACGCCCAACACCAGTGTTTCCCAAAGGGATATTTTCAGCAGCGGTGGCAAAGTTAGCCTAGCGGGGTAGTGGCAGTCTTATGCTATCTGAGTGACTCAAATATTATTACAAAATCAATGACAGCCCCATGCCATGCCATTTTTTTCTAAATTTCCGATTCTCCCTGACTGTCTAGTTTATATTTTGGTAGTTATTGGTTCTCAAAGATGATGTAAAATTATGATTTATGGGTGGAGGGGTAAACACTGCCCACACATACAAACACACACTGAAGACACATAGAAGTGACTTATCAAATCTTGTTGACATTTGCTTGGGGTGTTAGTGTTTTGAGGCGGCCTCTGTCTTCACCCTGTTGTTGGTGACCAGGAGGTCTCTAACAGTGTAGCTCTCACTCTCCTCCTCCTTCTTCAGCTCGATGGAGATGTCCCCACACACTATCACCCCATCACTGGGCCAGTACTGGGCACACTTCTCCTACAGAGAGAGGGGGGAAGAGAGCGAGAGAGAGGTAGATAGATGGAGATATTAGCGAGAGACAGACACTCACAGACAGACAGACAAAGGTAGCCTGGCGGGTTGGGCCAGTAACAGAAAGGCTGCTGGATCGAATCCCTGAGCTGACAAGGTAAAAATCTGTCCTTCTGCCCCTGAGCAAAGCAGTTAACCCACTGTTCCCTGGGTGCCGAAGACGTGGATGTCGATTAAGGCAGCCCTCTGCACCTCTCCGATTCAGAGGTATTGGGTAAAATGAGGAAGACACATTTCAGTTGAATGCATTCAGTTGTACAACTGACTAGGTATCCCCTTTCCCTTTCCCAAAGATAAACAAAGAGAGAGAGAGAGAAAGAGAGACTGATGGCACTCTGCAATCAGCTCCAGGAAGTATTTAAACTAACAGAGAATGATCCTCTAATCACGAGACAGAACCAGGAAACAGACCAATAAGGAGACGTTTCTCTTCCAATCATTGTTCTCAGTAATAACACACTTTACTGGCATGACTGAGCGTAGCGAACACACTGTCGTCAGATTAGTTCAATGCCCCCCATTCTTCACTGTGCTCTCTCCTTTCTGCCCATCTCCTCCTTCCTATGGCCTCCATTCTCCCTCTCACACCGCTCTACCTGTCCTCTCTATCTTCTTCCTCCATCCCTCTCCACATGTTGTCTCTCTGCTGTGTCCTCCCTCCATCCCTCTGTACCTGTCCTCTCTCCTCCAGCTCAGTGAGCATGACTATGGAGCAGCTCCTCCACTCCCAGATCATCCTCCAGAAGTCTTCGATGGTGTGCTGCAGCGGACCCTGGCTGGCCATATACGAGTCCTTCTGACGGTACCCCTGGACCAGACACAGGTAGAGATACGCAGAGGTTAGGTGTTCACACACACACACACACACACATGGTACCAGTCTGGACACACCTACTGATTCAAGGGTTTTCTTTATTTGTACTATTATTTTCTACATTGTAGAATACTACTGAAGACATCAAAACTATTAAATAACACATATGGAATATTGTAGTAACCAAAAAAAGTGTTAAACAAATCAAAACTTATTTTATATTTGAGATACTTCAAAGTAGCCACCCTTTGCCTTGATGACAGCTTTGCACACTCATGGCATTCTCTCAACCAGCTTCGTGAGGTAGTCATCTGGAATGCATTTCAATTAACGATTAAAAGTTAATTTGTGGAATTTCTTTCCTTCTCAATGCGTTCCAGATGACTACCTCAGTTGTGTCAGTTGTGTTGTGACATGGTAGGGGTGATATAGAGAAGATATCCCTATTTGGTAAAATACCAAGTCCATATTATGGCAAGAACAGCTCAAATAAGCAAAGAAAAACAACAGTCCATCATTAATTTAAGAACTTTGAAAGTTTCTTCAAATGCATTTGAAAAATCATCAAGTGCTATGATGAAACTGGCTCTCGTGAGGACCGCCACAGGAAAGGAAGACCCAGAGTTACCTCTGTTGCAGAGGATAAGTTCATTAGAGTTACCAGCCTGAGAAATTGCAGCCCAAATAAATGCTTCACAGAGTTCAAGTAACATACACATCTCAACATCAACTGTTCAGAGGAGTGAATCAGGCCTTCAGGGTCAAATTGCTGCAAAGAAACGACTACTAAAGGACACCAATAAGAAGAAGAGACTTGCTTGTGCCAAGAAACATGAGCAATGGACATTAAACCGGTGGAAATCTCACCTTTGGGCTGAGATTTTTGGTTCCAACCGCCGTGTTTTTGTGAGACGCATAGTAGGTGAATGGATGATCTCCGCATGTGTGGTTCCCACCGTGAAGTATGGAGGAGGAGGTGTGATGGTGCTTTGCAGGTGACACTGTCAGTGATTTATTTAGAATTCAAGGCATACTTAACCAGCATGGCTACTACAGCATTCTGCAGCGATACGCCATCCCATCTGGTTTGCGCTTAGTGGGACTATCATTTGCTTTTCAACAGGACAATGACCCGAAACACACCTCCAGGCTGTGTAAGGGCTATTTGACCAAGAAGGAGAGTGATGGTGTGCTGCATCAGATGACCTGGCCGCCACAACCACCCGACATCAACCCAATTGAGATGGTTTGGGATGAGTTGGACTGCAGAGTGAAGGAAAAGCAGCCAACAAGTGCTCAGCATATGTGGGAACTCCTTCAAGACTGTTGGGAAAGCATTCTAGGTGACACTGGTTGATAGAATGCCAAGCATTTCTCTACACCCGCAATAACATCTGCTAAACACGTTTTTGGTCACTACCTGATTCCACGTGTTATTTCATAGTTATGATATCTTCACTATTATTCTACAATGTAGAAAATAGTAAAATGAAGAAAAACCCTTGAATAAGTAGGTGTGTCCAAACTTTTGACTGGTACTGTACATAGGCACACACGCCCCAGCTTAGACATACACACAACAACCACTGTAGGATCCATTTCTGCCCGTATTAGACTCATCTCCTGTGTTGATGTTTTTGTACACTAGGGGTCTACCCTTCCCAAAGGTCTCTACTGTATCATCACTATCATATCTCCTGATAGGCATCTCCTTACATTCACATTTGAGTCATTGAGCAGATGCTCTTATCCAGAGCAACGTGAGTGCATACATCTTCGTACTGGTCCCGCATGGGAATCAAACCCACAACCCTGGCATTGCAAGCGCCACGCTGTACCAACTGAGTCACACGGGACCATCTTTTCACCATTTATGTGAAGACGAACTTGTATCTGTGCTAACGTTTTGTTAATTTGTCTCATTTTAAAAACACTCATAACACAGGTGAAGTGAGCCATAATCTGGTGTCGGTTTCACAGTTGTTTCGTCTACTCACGTCAATGAAGGAGGCGTTGACATAGTCCGTGTTCTCCTCCCCTCTCTTGACTGGGATGATCACTCTGTTGAACTCATCTACGAGACACCAACAAACAGGTTACATTACATGGAGCTATGTGACCGACTAGGTTTGAATACCAGACTGCATTAATCTGTGGAGCTAAAGCCTAGGGATTAGCTCAGGGAGGTTTGGAGCCGTGACTCACATGGGATGATCTGGAGAACTCGGTTCTTCTTCATGTTAGCTGGCAGGTTGCCTGTTCTCATCTTGTCGTTCTGGATCTTGATGGAAGTCAGCTTCTGTGTGGGGAGACAAAACCACTGGCTTGGCTCTCACACTCAGGGAAAAAACACATCTAAAAAAAAAACTAAACAATTTAGCTCTCACAGTGCTACTTCAATGGCTTCATATTCATTGGTTCACACCAAAGCAAAACATGTTGCAAGGAAAACAAAAACAAGCATTTTCAGGTAGTCCCTCCCTGTTTCAATTTCAATGTATCAATTTCTTCCGCTTGGTGCCAAATAAATATGATCCAGAGTCAAACAGATAGGCTGTCAAACATTTAAGCGTAGCTGAAGTGAGCTTGCTTAAGCTTTGTACTTTTGGGACTATTCCATTAGTTCCATTGTACCAGGCAAACTAAATCACCTTGAACTCCGCTTCCATGCCCCCACAGCCGGCGGCGGAGGGGGCGTAGAGCTTGGCCAGGTGGGACTCCAGGGAGGTCACCTCCAGCTCGGTGTCCCCATACAGATAGTGCTCCAGCATGGCCTGGAAGATGAACACGTATTGCATCTGTGGAGAGGGAGGGGGAATAGAGAGAGGGGAGGAAAGAGAGAGAGAGTGGGGGAAGAGAGAGGGTGGAGAAGAGAGAGGGGGGAGGAGAAAGAGAGAGGGGGAGGAGAGAGGGGGGATGAGAGAGAAAGAGGGGGGGAAGGGGGTTTACAGAGTGGGTGAAAGAGAAATCGCTAAGACTTTTAGTCCACTTGTCATGCTCATATCATACAGCCAGAAGAGGAGTCAGATGACAACACAACATAACCGGGAAATAACCACATACCCTGAACACTGCCAGTATTGAGATTTGAATGGAAACATGTTCATATAGTATATTGATATGAGTGTGTGACCTATTTCAGGCCAAGGTAATGTGGTCTTCGTCAGGTCAGGGTAATAATGTTATGTGATCTTGTTGTGGTCTTGTGTTAGTCAGGGTTATAATGTTATGCGATTTTTTTGCAGTCTGAGTACTTTGTGGTTTTGTGTTGGTCAGGGTACTAATGAGTAGTGCTTTGGGTCAAGGGTACTAATGAGTAGTGGTTTGGGTCAGGCTAATAATGAGTACTGGTTTGGGTCAGGGTAATAATGAGTACTGGTTTGGGTCAGGGTAATAATGAGTACTGGTTTGGGTCAGGGTAATAATGAGTACTGGTTTGGGTCAGGGTAATAATGAGTACTGGTTTGAGTCAGGGTAATAATGAGTACTGGTTTGGGTCAGGGTAATAATGAGTACTGGTTTGGGTCAGGGTAATAATGAGTACTGGTTTGGGTCAGGGTAATAATGAGTACTGGTTTGGGTCAGGGTAATAATGAGTACTGGTTTGGGTCAGGGTAATAATGAGTACTGGTTTGGGTCAGGGTAATAATGAGTACTGGTTTGGGTCAGGGTAATAATGAGTACTGGTTTGGGTCAGGGTAATAATGAGTACTGGTTTGGGTCAGGGTAATAATGAGTACTGGTTTGGGTCAGGGTAATAATGAGTACTGGTTTGGGTCAGGGTAACAATGAGTACTGGTTTGGGTCAGGGTAACAATGAGTACTGGTTTGGGTCAGGGTAACAATGAGTACTGGTTTGGGTCAGGGTAACAATGAGTACTGGTTTGGGTCAGGGTAACAATGAGTACTGGTTTGGGTCAGGGTAATGGTGTGGTTAGTGCTTGTTGCGGTCAGTTCAACTTACGTCTGTCTGGACCATTTGGCAGCGCTGGGCTCTGATACGTGTGACAAAGCCAAAGACGTCCACCTTTCTCTCGGTGTTCATCATGTCCAACATGGCATCTATCACTATGAAGGTACCGGTCCTCCCCACCCCCGCACTGACACAGACAGAGGGAGAGACAGACAGGCAGAAAAGAGCACGCACATAAAGATAGTATGTGGTATGTGACTGAACCTAGGGCGTGTTAGCCCACCAAGCTTAAGCCTAGGCATTAGCTTGGTATCTAGGTGTCACAGAACCACCTACACCAATAACACACTCACCTGCAGTGGACCACGATGGGGCCGGCGTACTGGGGGTTGCAGGTCTTGACCTTCTTGAGGAACTTGAGCATGCCGATGGGCGTGAAGGGGACGCCAAAGTCTGGCCAGCTGGTGAAGTGGAACTGGGTCACCAGCCGCTGAGGCTTCTTACCCCCCACATCCCCCACCTAGAGAGAGAGAGAGAGGCCGAGAGAAAGAGAGCGAGAGAGAGTGAGAAGTAGAGAAGGAAGGGTGTAGATGTAGAGACAGAGACACCATTCGTTTAACTGTTTTGGAGTATTATTCAAGACTAATGTTATCTTCAAATCATTTTTTGTTTTTCCATTTTCACATGAGCTTTGCATACAGTGTACCTGCTTGGTGTACATCCATATCACATGGGTTTGATAGATGGTGTGGTGAGAGGAGAAAACAAGACAAGAAAAAGGGAGGAGAAAGAGGTGAGAAGACAAGTCCAGAGAAGACAGGAGAAGGAGAGAGGAAAAGGGAAGAGCAGGGTACCTGTTGGATGCAGAACTTGCGGATGGTGTAATCCACCAGCACCATCATGTCCTCCACAGAGACCCGGATGTTGCCGTAGGTCCAGCAGCCCTGGTCAGGCCAGTACTGGGCACACTTACACTGAGACACACAGAGAGATTGCCGCTGTATGGATTTCTTTCAAATGAAAAGAAACAAACACTCATAGTCGTACATTCATATGCCTTTTCACATTGCAAATTTGACATGCTGAACATACCCAATCATCGTCATATAGCAAGGTCTGTTCAGAAGGGTGGAACATTACACAACAGTTCCAATAGATTTTGTACTGTGAAGAACATATTTTAAATGCATTTCATGTTGAGTAGGCAGTTGTGTCAATTGTTTTAATGAACTTTCTATCTGCAAAATTCTGAACCTTCCACCTTTCTGAACACACCTGTTGTCACCCCTCCCCCTCCCCCGCTCTTCCCTCCTTCTCCCCTACCTCTTTTCTTTCCTTCAGGTTGGTCACCATGACGATGGTGGCTGTGTTCTGTTCCCAGATCATTCTCCAGAAGTCGTTCACCGTCTCCTCCTTTGGCCCTGACAAAGAGGGAGACAGAAGATATATTATAATCCACTGTTTATTATCATCATTGATTTAATACGTTCCTGTATGTTTGCACAGGCAATGAAATATGATGTCATATTAACATGGCATTCACCACATTAGCCTATCCCAGTGGCTAGAGTAGCCTCTTTACCTTGAGCTGCAATGAACTTGTTCTTCTCTTGGTACCCCTGTGAACAAGAGGAAGGCAGAAGAGGAAGAGAGTGAGTGTGTGTTTGATTGCTGAATAGGTTTAATGACCGTGTCTGTAATGTTAGGCAATGTTCTGCTGTATCATCGATGTTACTCTACTTTTTGATGTATTGATGTTGTTTCTACTTCATGCGCATTTAGCGTGGGACTTTCGTTCTACAAATGAAATATTATTTTCATTTTGTAAAAAAAGAAAGAACATAGGAGAGAGAGGAAGGGAGAGCGAGAGTGATGAAAAAGACTATTCTAAGGCAACCTTTTATTTATTTATTTAACCAGGAAGTTCAATTAAGGTCAAAAGACCTCTTTTACAAGGGAGACCTGGCCAAGGAGTAGCTAAATAAAAAAAAATAAAAAAAATCTGAGCCTGTCATTGATGCCAATGGCTTGTGGCATCACTTACGTTGATGAAGGATGCGTTGATGAAGTCGGAGTCTGGAACTCCCTCTAGTGATGACAAATGCACCCTGGAGTGATCATCTGAAACACAACAGAACCTTGATTAGCTGAATGGCCAGCCTGTTTTAAAGGAGCTACATGTTACATTTATACTACCGTTCAAAAGTTTGGGGTCACTTAGAAATGTCCTTGTTTTTTTAAAGAAAAGCAAATGTTTTGTTCATTAAAATAACATCAAATTGATCAGAAATACAGTGTAGACATTGCTAATGTTGTAAAGGACTATTGTAGCTGGAAACAGCAGATTTTTAATGGAATATCTACATAGGCGTACAGAGGCCCATTATCAGCAACCATCACTCCTGTGTTCCAATGGCACGTTGTGTTAGCTAATCCAAGTTTATTATTTTCAAAGGCTAATTGATCATTAGAAAAACCTTTTGCAATTATGTTAGCACAGCTGAAAACTGTGGTTCTGATTAAAGAAGCAATAAAACTGGCCTTCTTTAGACTAGTTGAGTATCTGGAGTATCAGCATTTGTGGGTTCGATTACAGGCTCAAAATGGACAGAAACAAATAACTTTCTTCTGAAAGTATTACGTCTTTGCAAATGGTAAGAAGCCACTATGAGATGTTAGGCGTTATTAAGCAGTGTCCTTAAAAAAAAGAATTATGGCTAAAATATTACATGTAGCTCATTTAAAGTCTGTTCCAGGAAGAGCAGTATGACAGACTAGTGCCCGATTCAGACTATTGGGCCGAACCGATCCAAGCTATACTGGCGCGGTTACACATCCGCCATAGATGCTTGAACAGTGCTGGAAAGGAAACATACAAGCCAGCACAGTACGTTCCCAAAGGTTGAATCAGGCTTTAGCGCCATGTCGGGGACTCACATGGCAGGATGTTGACGTATCGGTTTTTGTCCTTGTTCTCCTCTTTAGAGGCCGCGTCGCACGACGCCTGAATGGGACACACCGGCAGCGCCTGGACACAGAGCGCATTAGACACACAGACAGGTAACAGTGATATTAGCTGAATGCCCAGTGATGCGTGTTTCTATGGGTGATATTCTTATTCCCAAAACCAGCCCTGCTGGACACGAAAATAAAGCAAATAAGGGAAGAACGGGAAAGGGAATTAGGAAGTATTGAAACACAGCTATAGGCTCTGTGTAAGGTAGTACCTCTCCAATCTGAGTCGGTAGCTAGAATCACAAACATAAAGGGTTCTAGTTGCAAGTACGATCTGCCCATTGTCCTGATGTGGCCCATAGATGACTAAAATGTGTGTGTATAAATGTAAATGTGTGTGTACGCGTGAGAATATATATATATATATATATATATATATATATATATATATATATATATATCTATATATATATATATATATATATATATATGTATGTGTATGTGCGTGCATAAGGACTTCATACGTTGAACTCCTCCCGGAAGAGCTTGTTGTCGTCAGCCATGCGACGATTCATCTCCTCCTCCAGCTTGTCGACAACAAGGGGAGGGTACTTCCTGTTGGTGCTGGGTGAACGGGCCAATAGTGGCACACTCTGGAGCTCTGCGAGAGCAGGAAGCAAGAAGGGAGGGAAGAGGGAGAGGAAAGAGAGGAGGGAAGGAATGGGAGGAGAAAGATGGGTCGAGATAGAGTTCCACAGGAGATAGACAGAGACAGAAAGATAGAGACATAAACCCTTGTTGTGACACTGCCAACAATAAATCATACAAATACAATTAATTATATACACTATACATAGTATTTCAATAATTTCTACAGTAAAATACAATAACAAAAACCTGTTGTAAGAGCCAGATAGTGACACATTCACCAACCAATGATTATAAACTAAATCAATACACTGTAGAAAAATATACTATATATATTACATGTCCTAAACATTACATTCCAATCTGCACACGCAATGTCTCCAAACTGACTGTCTGTTCTGTCACAAAAGCCCACAAGGGGGCGCTGTAAACCAATCCAACACTGCTACTGAACCACAAGTCATCATATGGAACAACAGCATAGGCCGAGAACCAGTAAATGACTACAAAACCAATGTGATCTTATCCAAACAGAAAACAATGCAGAAAGTTGGCTATGATATAGATTACAAGTCCCTGTAAGTGTACTACCACAGGCAAAATGTGTGTTCACACAACTACAGTGATTTTACCTGTATCATCTGATCTACCGTTGGTCAGCCTGAAGGAGTTAGAATGGCTGCCGGCCTGCTTGTACTTCTTAAACCTGTCAATCACACGACATGCATGAATAGATATATCCGGAATGACACACACTGCCATTGCCATGGTAACTTCTGTAACACTTAGTTAATCAATACTGTCCTCAATAGGGTGTGAGTGTATGAAAGGTGACAAGCAAGCCATTTCCTGCTCTGCCCTTTCGAAAAACTGTAATGAATTGTGTGAGTAGGTTTGTGTGTACAAGACAGTTAGCGTTTTACGTGGGTCTCATGTCTCAATACTGTATAGCTCTACACACTTTTCTTCTTTTCAGTTTAAATATGCCAGCCTGAAATGAGGCTGAAGACACTTCTGTCAGGCAGAAAACCAGGGATGTATTCATTATGGCGCACCATAGCAAAACATAGTATGTGTTTCTTTTTGGACAAAACAAGCATTTTTATTGGACAAGTTCAGGGAGCTCTCCCGGTGTCAGTCCGTTTTTTCTCTTTGGTGCCTCATGAACACGACCCAGGGGCGAGTCCCCCTAAAGCTTCGTAGCTAATGTGGCACTATTTTCACCCTGACGTAGAGTATAGACCCAGGCCCCTGGCAGAACAGCAAAAGGCTTAATTTTGAGAACTTTGCTCGCTTCAAGCGAAGAAGATGGGTTGTCAAACGTAAGATTTTACCATTCTGACTCTCTCACTGCTGTGGGGCATGGCTGTTATTTTAGCCACAAAGCTTTCAGGGAACCCACCCCATGGTTGTGTTCAGCAGGGAGACAACTTTTGAAAAGGACAGGTACTAGCTGAACTCAGCCAAGGTACTGGCTGAACTCATACAATTTTCACTTTGTTGAAAATTGTTTGGTTACCGTGTGCCCTAATGAACCGGAACCAGGTGAGCAGTGTGGGTCAGAGTTAGCGGTGTGGGTCAGGGTTAGCGGTGTGGGTCAGGGTTAGCGGTGTGGGTCAGGGTTAGCGGTGTGGGTCAGGGTTAGCGGTGTGGGTCAGGGTTAGCGGTGTGGGTCAGGGTTAGCGGTGTGGGTGGTTTATACCGGAGTGAGTATGACTGACCTGAGCATGTAGAGGATAATGATGATGAAGACAATGACGAGCAGGGACGACAGAGCCACCATCACCGCAATGATGGGCGTGTCATCTGAGACAGGAGAGAGATAATTCACAACATATTTTAAAAGTGTATCTATCCATTGTACAATGACTACTTGTCTTATGTTGGTCACATTACAAGACTCAACACACAAACACACGACAGGCTGGGAGCAGCACAGGGTCAGCCTCAGAGCAGCGCCCCTGGAGCACTTTGCCTCGCACAAGGGCACAACGGTAGTAGGTGGCGGCGGGGCACCAGAAACCCCCTGGTTGCCGGTTCACTAGCCTACATTTTCATGTCAGCACTGGGATTCCCTTTGGCAAGGCAACTTCTTTAATTCCCAGTACCTACAAAAGCAAGATGGTGGTGGAAGTGCCTGGTGTGGTAATATTTGATTTGCTCTCAAAGAAAAATAACCGTGCTGAGCGTACGCGTGGACACTGTCCTTGAGAGTGTAGATACATCACTATTTAATTGGCAGGCAGAGTCAATCTTTCACATGATAGGCTACAAAACAGGAGGCTGGTGTCAGGCACTGAAACCCAGTTTAACATATGCTCTCAGTAAGCATCAGACTTGGGTTCAAACTGTATTTGACATTTGATTGAGCCTGTCTGGAGTGACAAATTGGGTTTGGGTTGGCACTTTGGGTTGGCACTTTGGGTTGGCACTAAGCAAGCTTGATCAAGTGCACAAATTAAGTATTTGAAAAGAAAAACAATTATATTTAATTTGGTTAATGGTAAACATGTTAGACAGGCTATATGCAACTCTGGCTGCTTTGTTTGTGACTTCTACACTGATTACAGGAGCTCCTAACTAAGGACATCATGGTGACAGTTAATCTGGACAGCTTCGTTATGTCTTACGTAACATATTCATCATAGTGACATGAGATTAACCGTCGTTACAGAGACGTCATTAACCGTCGTTACAGAGACGTCATTAACCGTCGTTATAGAGACGTCATTAATCGTCGTTATAGAGACGTCATTAACCGTCGTTATAGAGACGTCATTAATCTTCGTTATAGAGACGTCATTAATCTTCGTTATAGAGACGTCATTAACCGTCGTTACAGAGACGTCATTAACTATTAAGAGTCTAAGCCAGGGGGAAGGGGGTTCTACTAAGCTATATGGAATTGTATGAATAAGGTCATACCAAGGATCATTTAGCTATTTGATTTTGAATTTCAAGACCGCTTGAAGTATACATTATTTTAAATAATAATTTAAAGGAAAATTATTTTTCGGCCTTACTGCTATTAGCCCATACAAACGCATAGAATAACAGATTCACTACCAAAAGACAAGTCATGTGAGATCTGTGGGTGTCCTAGAGCAAAAAACAACCAACATTTACATTTTTTGTCCATTAAAATAACATCAAATTGATCAGAAATACAGTGTAGACATTGTTAATGTTGTAAATGACTATTGCAGCTGGAAACGGCAGATTTTTAATGGAATATCTACATAGGCGTAGAGGCCCATTATCAGCAACCATCACTCCTGTGTTCCAATGGCACGTTGTGTTAGCTAATCCAACTTTATTATTTTAAAAGGCTAATTGATCATTAGAAAACCCTTTTGCAATTATGTTAGCACAGCTGACTAGTCTTTAGACTAGTTTGTATCTGGAGCATCAGCATTTGTGGGCTCAATTACAGCCTCAAAATGGCTGGAAAAAATAACTTTCTTCTGAAACTCATCAGTCTATTCCTGTTCTGAGAAACTAAGGCTATTCCATGTGAGAAATTGCCAAGAAACGGAAGATCTCGTACAACGCTGTGTACTACTCCCTTCACATAACAGCGCAAACTGGCTCTAACCAGAATATAAAGAGGAGTAGGAGGCCCCGGTGCACAACTGAACAAGAGGACAAGTACATTAGAGTGTCTAGTTTGAGAAACAGATGCCTCACAAGTCCTCAACTGGCAGCTTCACTGGCAGTCTCAACGTCAACAGCGAAGAGGCGACTCCAGGATGCTGGCCTTCTAGGCAGAGTTCCTCTGTCCAGTGTCTGTGTTATTTTGCCCATCTTAATCTTTTTTTTTTTGGGGGGCCAGTCAGATATGGCTTTTTCTTTGCATTTCTGCCTAGAAGGCCAGCATCCCGGAGTCGCCTCTTCACTGTTGACGTTGAGACTGGTGTTTTGCAGGTTGGATAAAATCAACAGTAAGTGATAGTGATCCCAGTGGGAATCGAACCCAAAACCCTGGCATTGCTAGCACTAAGCCACTCTTACCAACTGAGCCACACAGGGGCCACATTTGATTTCATGTTGTTCAAACTGCCATTTTGGCTATTTCAGCTAATTGTTGTTCATTTTTCATTATTCTGTGGAATTTTCAGTGTTCTCTGAGGGACAATGTACACATTGAATAGTGCTGCACCACGTTGTTAGGAAGGTAATTGAAACTGATGAGGAGTAGAGAAGAGGGACAATTTGGTCCATTTAATTTCAATGTCTCATACCATGGGCATAGAGGATGGACAGAAACCACAGACAGAGGAGAGATACTGGAGGGCTTGAATACTGCGTGTGTTCGACAGGCCAGTTAAATTATTGGCACATCGCTACCACGACTGCTTATGACTTATCTGTTATGCTATCGTAAATTGTCAGCGCGGTTGTATGACCGCTTGGCATGCCATTGTAATGAGACATCAACACCTCACACACACACAAACAGTCTTACCGGTGTCTTCTTCTCCACCACCTGAGGAGGACAAAACAAGAGTCATTACTATCAAACCTAAAAAAACATACACCAACCCCCTCCCCCCCAACAGCACTTAACTTCTCAACTTTCACTCTCACACACTCCACTAGCAACCAACATACAATTAACACACAGACACACACCTGGAACAGTAGCCCCGCTAGTGGCCGACGTGGCTTCCACCGTTGGTTTTGTGTCTGTGTTGGTGGCGGTGTCTGGTGACTGAGTCTCTGGAACAGAGGTCCCATTCTCCCCACCCCCTCCCTGACTGATTGTGGTTGGAGCAGGGGGTGGCTGCGGGGTGGAGTTCACCCCTGTATGGATTTGGGGGGCTTCGGTTGGGCCAGGGGTTGGTGGAGGGGGGACGGGCGCAGGGGTGGCACCACTGGGGCCTGCAGTCAATATGACACCATCCACGGTTGTGGTAGTTGTCATTGTCGTCGTGGCAACCTTCAGGGCTGTGGTTGTTGGAGGGGGAGGAGGAGGGGTGATGGTTGTTGTCAAGGGAACATTGGGGAGGGTGGTGGAGGGAGGGTCCTTGGATTTGGCAGTGGGGACTGGACCTCCTAGGGATGAGAGATAAGGTGTGAGAGAGGAGAGAGAAGAAAGACAGAGAGAGAGGAGCGAGAGGAGCGAGTGAGAGAGAGAGATATTCAGTTTATTTAGGCTATTTCTGTTGAGTCAATTTGCAGCTTCATGAGAAGTGCAGTAAACAATAGCGTTGAATATGTCAAATGGTGTCAGCGGTGGGATCCGGCTGTTCAGGTGATGTCATGTGGGTCCTTCTTACCTGTGGGGGTGAGAGGTGGTCCCTGGTCCGAGACGGAGACCCTGAGGGCCACACTGAGCAACAGGAGCAGGGGAGAAACACCCATACTGCCCTGGGAGAATCGGAACACATGCCTGATTACTTAATGACATCCACAAAATGACCCTTTCACAGTGCAAACAGATGATTGGATTATTAATCCAGATGTGTTGTAGTTGTAACTGGAGGCTAATCCTAATCCTGGGTGATTACTTTTACAGTATAATCTAACTAAATGTGGGTACTTAATTGTTTTGGGGGGGGTTATATATATATTTTTACAAGTAAATATAAAACTTCTTAAATGCATTTATTATCATGATTTGAGTGGAACAAGGAGTTGTTCTCTTACCTTAAGAAGCGAAGTTGGCATCAATCACTCATTCGCACAGTGTGGTCCTGGATCCAAACAGAAAGGAAGACAATGTTAGAACCGCACACTGCTCTTGATAGTACCACTAATCTTTAATAAGCTTACGTATCGGCCTCACGGCCTTCGTCAGAGCATTTTGAGTTGAAAAAGAAATGTGCACCCTTATGTAGACCTAGCCCCACCCACATCCGTTCCACTTATCGAAAGGGGTTGGAGGCGAAGGAAAAACAAATAAGTGCTACCAAATATAACAATATGCATAAATATTCGAATAAAGTGTGTAAATAAGACGTATTAAACACGCATGTAAAACCACAATGAGGACATAGACCTACCGAGCAAGTTCATCAATCATTGGGTACATCGTACGAAAAACATCAGAGTAATCTGAAATAGGGGCATAATTCATGTTCAAATTCACAACATAACATACATAAGCATTTCATCATTAAGACCTTTAGGAAATAATGTCTGGAGGGTGAAAATCCCAAAACATTCTCTTTTACTCAAGAGTATTATTAATATCACCTCCCCTGTCTGATATCTTAACTTTCTCTATGCCACAAAATCAAAAAAAAAAGGTAGAAATACCATGCTTTAGGTCATTAAAATGTACTGCGACTGGATAATCCCTGTCATTTCTCCTGATTTAACTTGTATGTTGACTGATTCTCTGTTTGAGAGAACGAGAGGTTTTACCTACATAGTACAGCCCACATGGACATGTAATAATGTAGATAACATGGGTGGTGGAACACGTAATAATGTAGATAACATGGGTGGTGGAACACGTAATAATGTAGATAACATGGGTGGTGGAACACGTAATAATGTAGATAACATGGGTGGTGGAACACGTAATAATGTAGATAACATGGGTGGTGGAACACGTAATAATGTAGATAACATGGGTGGTGGAACACGCAATAATGTAGATAACATGGGTGGTGGAACACGTAATAATGTAGATAACATGGGTGGTGGAACACGTAATAATGTAGATAACATGGGTGGTGGAACACGTAATAATGTCATTTATTTGGAACCGTTTTCCTGTATGTGGGTGGCACAAATATTCTCACTTCATCATATTGTTGTACTGTGCACATCCTCTGCCTTTTGAATTAGGGAAGGTCAAGGTCAAATATTTTTCCCAGAAGGATTGACTAATCCCAAACTTGCTAGGTGGTGATTTATCCCCAAAATATCTGACTATCTCCTCAGTTAAAGAAAAACTATACTGAATGCGCTACATATTCTGCGGTTAGGTTATCAAACCATGCCTGCATCATTTATTTTATCTGCTTACTTTGCAGCAGCTTTTAAATAAAGTGATTTACAGTTAGTTTAACACATACAAGCTCACAGAACGGGACCGCCGAGTGCTGAAGCACGTAAAAATCATCTGTCCTCGGTTGCAACACTCACTAGACTTCCGAACTGCCTCTGGAAGCAACATCAGCACAAGAACTGTTAGTCGGGAGCTTCATGAAATGTGTTTCTATGGCCGAACAGCCGCACACATGTCTAAGATCACCAGTCGCAATGCTAAGCGTCGGCTGGAGTGACGTAAAGCTCACCGCCATTAGACTCTGGAGCAGTGGAAATGGGTTCTCTGGAGTGATGAATCACACTTCACCATCTGGCAGTCCGACGGACGAATCTGGGTTTGGCGGATGTCAGGAGAACGCTACCTGCCCCAATGTATAGTGCCAACTGAGAAGTTTGGTGGAGGAGGAATAATGGTCTGGGGCTGTGTTTCATGGTTCGGGCCCCTTAGTTCCAGTGAAGGGAAATCTTAATGCTACAGCATAAAATGACATTCTAGACGATTCTGTGCTTCCAACTTTGTGGCAACAGTTTTATGAAGCTCCTTTCCTGCTTCAGCATGACAAGGCTCCCATGTACAAAGCGAGGCAACAAAATAGTTTGTTGAGATAGGTGTGGAAGAACTTGACTGGCCTGAAGAACCTGACCTCAATCCTATGGAACACCTTTGGGATGAATAGGGGCGCCGACTGCGAGCCAGGCCTAATCGCCCAACATCAGTGCACGACCTCCCTAATGCTCGTGGCTGAATGGAAGCAAGTTCTCACTGCTGTGTTCTAGCATCTAGTGGAAAGCCTTTTCCAGAAGAGTGGAGGCTGTTACAGCAGCAAAGGGGGGACCAACTCCATATTAAGGCCCATGATTTTGGAATGAGATGTTCGACGAGCAGCATATACTTTTGCCATGTCGTGTATATATCGTAAATAGGCCATCAATAAATAAATACATAAAAAAATATGTTTTTTAGGCCATATCGCCCAAACCTACTATGACCCATGCGGGCATCGAACCCACAACCCCATTTTTGCCAGCTCCGTGCTCCAACCAACTGAGCCATCGGACGCACATAGAAGCCCACCATTCTATGTGCTAAATCCCCATCACTCTCTCCCTCTTGTTCTGGATGTGTCTCGTATCCAGGTGGTGCACCGTAACATGAATAATAAATGACCACATAGTGGGACACGGTGAAGGAAACGGAATCTGGGGGGAAAAAGCATGTTATGTATGCATTTCAACTTGGGCCTAGCCCTATGTGCAAGACGGGACATAGTTAACCTACTTTTGGAAATAAATCGAGAAGTTAGGGACTGCGAAGGACCCACGAGTCGGGATTGAGACAATTTTTTCAGATTTTGAACTTGGACATGGATTTGGCAAAATTGCCTGTATTGTGTAATAGCTTTCTGCATTGACTGCAGTGGGGCTCACCTCAAACAACAATGAAAGGGATTCAGTTGAAATGTGTGTGTAGGGAAGGGCCTAGAGAGCGCCGGCATGGTGGGCTGACTGTCTGATGTAATCCCACCAGTCCACTGGGTGCGGTTTTACTGACTGAGCTGTGATAATCCCTGGCCTAATCCCATGGTCCTGACCCAGGAATAATCCAGCCCGTCTGGCTCTCTTTATTGCAATCTAGCCACACACACACGTACGCACAGGGATGACTGCAGACAGACATACAAATCCTGGTTATCAGGAATTTACTGCCAGAATCTCCAATTTGGGTGCAAAAAACAGCTACTGTGCCACTTCTATCTAGAGGGAAAGGCTGTGATTCTTACAGTTTAGACCAGTATTTCCCAGCCCTGGTCTTCAACCTGGAGACAGTCCAAACATCAGTTGGACACTTCCAAATGGGAACCTTTTGGCCTACTCATCCACTATCAAATGTATGATATTAAATGCCCACACCAGTAGAAGTGCACTTTTTTGAGCTGAAAGAGAACGGCCAGAGTTTACCCATTATGTTGCACATCGACGCAAGTCAATAAGTCATCATCAGTAAGTCAAAGTATGATATATTTGGGCTTGAAGTGCCAAATCCGAATGTGGGACTTCGGATGTTACCGTGAGTCTTAAATGTCTTTTCCTATGAGATGACGAGCACATTTATTTCAGCCTACGTTTCGTTTCAGGGTGGGTTTTATTTAAAATGTTACCAGCCACCAGCATGGCAATGTTTATTAATCAGAAACACCTGCTGCAAATGTCTTCCTATTCATGAGTCGTCTGAGCCAAACAGCTTTTCTCTGTAGCCTACACTTGGGTTTCCACTAGATAAAAACAGCCACAAAGTCAAAATTGGCTATATCATACAAATTGAACAAAAATGAGCTTGTTGGTCTTAATTAAAAGGTTAGGCTAAGGCTAGCGGTGTGGTTAAGGTTAAGGTGACAGTAAGGTTTAAAATATGATTTTGAGAAGAGAAAATGTATAAATAGTTGCCCTTACAAAAAATATTACTGCAGTCGACTGGTATTTGCAGCATACTGCAGTTATACTACACTCTGACTGCTATCTTTTTCGTATGGGTGGTTTTATGACTTTATGGCACGCCTGGGCGGCAGGTAGCCTAGCGGTTAAGAGCGTTGGGCCAGTAACCAAAAGGTTGCTAGTTCGAATCCCTGAGACGACTAGGGGAAAAATATGCTGATGTGCTCTTAAGCAAGGCACTTAACCCTAACCGTTCCTGTAAATTGATCTGGAGAAAAATGTCTGGTAAATTACTAAAATGTAAACGTAAATGTTTCACTTTTGCCGTTTTCTATCCCCAAACGAGGACAGAGAATGAGGATTCATCCCTGTGCTAAATTTAGAAGAGGTGTTTCTAAATTTAAAGGGTGGCCTTGTGCATTGCGAGTGTTTCACTTGACTTTGCTCTTAAAGCAGACTAATCACTGCAGAGCTGAATCCAGGATAGAACTAAAGGAAAACAACCAACATACCGACAAAGAGGCCTACACACTAAACACACTAAATATAGTAGATTATGCATGTCATACTAACATTTTATTGAGCAAATTTCCTTCCTTCTTAAAATGGCGTATTGCTTCATTTAAAAGTTGCCACAATAACTTAACGATCAGAAACAAAGCATGGAAAGCAGACAAAAAAAAATGTATCGGCTTTTATCTGCTTTTCTCCCTCCCTAGTAGACCATCTCCCTAGCTGATTCAGACTCCAGGAAAGTCGTAAAACAGCAAGAGCCCAGACCATTGCTTCCTTCCCCTGCAGTCTGTCTGCCTGCTAGTCCCCTAAACCCCTTGCTCATCCAAAACCAGCCTCTGACCCTTTAACCCTTCCTGTCGAATGCCCCAGCCTCCCCTCACCTGACACACAGAACAACCATCCTCATAACCAATGATTCAGCTATGACACAACCATCCCCATTAACATTAGCGACTATAAATTAATGTTAGACCGATTGAAACAGCAGCATCCTCTTTAAATTTGGCCAAATTTGGCATGGTTGCATCAGCTGTCTTCTATGAAATCAGCCTTTGCACTTGAAATCGGCTTGCAACACTGGGAGCCTAAATGACCTTTTTGGACACCATGTGATTGGGCGAAGTCTTTATGGTGGTGAGGTGAAGCCTTCCGATGCTAACCGTAGCTAGTAGGCGCAACTGTTGCAGTCCGTGAGTGTAGTGTACAAGTGTAGCCTACCAGTCTGATCTATAGGTCTGAGTGCATTAGTCTATGGGGACCCAGATAGATGTGTTTTGTCCACCTAAGCAGTCCCCAAACCCTTTCTCTGTGTGTGTGTGTGTGTGTGTGTGTGTGTGTCCACAGAGAGGTGTGGGTGCTGTGAGAGGCATGTCCCAGTGACTTAAGTGGAGAGGAAATTATTAATTCAAGAGGCACTAGTCAAGTGTTTCTACTTCATAGGCCTACCTAGGCTACACTCACTCAACAAAGTGCTCTCTTTGCTCTCTTTTATAGTCAAGTAAGAGAACAAAACACCCTTTGGAGTGATGGCTCTTATAGGCCTATTTGTAGCAGAGACCGTAGAGAAAGCTTACTGAACAATCTCTGGTTGTAGTAGCAGTAGAATGTGAGGGACACGGAATCATGCACATCCATCCATATGAGAATATTCAGCCTCAAAGCTTATAGTAAATATAGCCTAGCACCCCCAAAAAAATCTAAGTTTGACAACACAAACATCTTCTAAGCCTAGTATGCCACTGTACTATACCGCAAAGGTACAACGTTCTCCTCTTGCTCAGTTTCCTGTTGTGAAAGCTTTGTTGACAGCTATACCCGACCAAGATATTCTGCTAACCCAGAGAACAAAGTCGTGGTCCACTGTGGCTTCCTCTCAATGCTTCATTTCGGATCGCAATCTTCCGATATCTAAGGCTTAGTTCCACACAGGCAAATCCAATTGATTAAGGCCATGTCTAGAACGTTCTAGCCAGCTCAATGTTAGTCCACCTGGGTCTGCTTGGGCCAGAATGTGCATAACTTTTCCAAAAGTGCCCCATTTCTCACTTCCTATGTTATGATATCTTGCTGCATTATCCTCCATTTTCATCACAGCAACCCCCTGAGATGAGCGGTCTCATCAAACGCCCTATTTCTAGGGAGATAAACAATTCAGGCAGAGACATGTTGTTCTTCTACTACAGGACTGACTAATAAGGTGTTCAACAGGGCTACTGTTTTACTGTTTTGACTCCGAACCACAAACTAGGGACGATACCAGTATTGCGGTAATAGTAAGTATTGTGGCAAGGAAACAAAATACAAAGAGGATTTCTCTTCTTTAGGATAACAGTCCTAATGTTGGAAACAAACATAATTATGTTATCATCGAGTCACATTTATTTTCCAAGCACACAATATTTTACATACAGCAGGTTAACGGACCGAAGAGTTAAGTCTACTTCGTGTTTTCATTTTTGCCTTGGGGGAAAATAAGTGATACTGGGATCATCCAGGCCCTAACATAAGTGTAGACTACATTGGAGGAAATGTTTTATTATTAGCCTAACCTTCATGCCACTGCATTAATAGCCACACAGGGCTCTGCATGCGACCATTATACTCACGTATGCACCCAAATATTTTGCTGTGTGACCTGGGTTCTCTTTTTTTAGCACTAGTGCCCTAGAAAGCTTTAATATCTCAAATATTTCTCATTGTTCTCCTAAATTTCTTTGTGTACGCCTACATTTTTCAACTTATGCACACGTGCTCCTTGTAAAAAAGGTCTTCGTAAAGCACCGTCACAATTGCTATAATGCAGCAGTCCACAAAACACATTCAGTTCGATACTGCGAAGGCCTGTTTTTCAGTATTTTGTTTAGTTGCCATCTGATCTCAAATGGATCAAAATAGGTGAACAATTTAAAAGAAAAGCCTTAATTTCAACATCGGCATAAGACAGGAAAGGTGTTTAAGTGCAGAAGGGCGCGGGCCCAAACGTCATAATGTTCATGTGCCTCCTTATAAACAGCAACAGTGGTGCATACATACACAACCTACTCAGAACAGCGAATCCAGCGCAAACGCTGCATTCTATCTGATCGCCAAGATATTCCAAAAGCATCATGCATGTTAGTCACTGGTGTTGACTGTTGCCTCATGAACAATACACTCCTGTCCAACACAAGGCTCAATCTTACAGGGAAAATGTCTTCCAAACCTGAACTCAAATCACCAAAAGTCTTGATCGATTTAGGCTTTTGGAGATCAGGACGCTGCAGGATAACGATGCCAATGTGCATTAGGCCTAACCGTATCAGCAAAGACACAAAAAGCACACAAAATCGTGTCCAAGTGTGACAGTAGTTCAGTTCATTATAAAAGATACATTCCTCACACACGATTACCTTTGCATGTTGTTTAGCCTATTGCAATTGTGTGTGATGGATATTTTATAATCAGTTACATTTTGGGTTTATAATTCCCTGCGCCACATAGGCCTATATAAAACAGTGGTGGCGTTAACGTTCATATTTAAAAGCAAGAAGTGTGACAGTAGAACATAGGTTAACCACTGCACTTACGCTGCTTTCTTTACGCAAAACAGTGAGTTTTCTACCTGACCCCTTAGCTGTGGCTGGTGGTTTATCAAGCCTCTGATCCAACTGTGCCTAGGCTAATACTTTTTAAAATTGATTTCACCTTTATTTAACCAGGTAGGCCAGTTGAGAACAAGTTCTCATTTACAACTGCGACCTGGCCAAGAAAAAGCAAAGCAGTGCGACACAAACAACACAGAGTTACACATGGCATAAACAAATGTACAGGCAATAACACAATAGAAAAAGTCTATACACAGTGTGTGCAAATGAAGTAAGGTTAGGGAGGTAAGGAAATAAATAGGCCGTAGTGGCGAAATAATTGTAATTTAGCAAGTAAACACTGGAGTGATAGATGCGCAGAAGATGAATGTGCAAGTAGAGATACTGGGGCTCAGAAGAAAAAAAAAACATGGGGATGAGGTAGTTGGATGGGCTATTTACAGATGGGCTATGTACAGGTGCAATGATCTGTAAGCTGCTCTGATAGCTGATGCTTAAAGTTAGTGAGGGAGATATGAGTCTCCAGCTTCAGTTATTTTTGCAATTCGTTCCAGTTATTGGCAGCAGAGAACTGGAAGGAAAGGCGGCCAAAGGGGGAATTGGCTTTGGGGATGACCAGTGAAATATACCTGCTGGACCGCGTGCTACAGGTGGGTGCTGCTATGGTGACCAGTGAGCTGGGATAAGGTGGGGCTTTACCTAGCAAAGATTTATAGATGACCTCGAGCCAGTGGGTTTGGCGACGAATATGAAGCGAGGGCCAGCCAACGAGAGCATACAGGTCACAGTGGTGGGTGGTATATGGGGCTTTGGTGAAAGACAGATGGCACTGTGGATAGACTGCAAATGTACAGTCAATAACACAATAGAAAAATCTATGTACAGTGTGTGCAAATGTAGAAGAGTAGAGAGGTAAGGCAATAAATAGGCCATAAAGGCGAAATATTTACAATTCAGCATTAACACTGGAGTGATAGATGTGCAAGTAGAGATACTGGGGTGCAAAAGAGCAACAGGATAAATAACAATATGGGGATGAGGTAGTTGGGTGTGCTATTTACAGATTGGCTGTGTACAGGTACAGTGATCGGTAAGCTGCTCTAACAGCTGATGCTTAAAGTTAGAAAGAGAGATATAAGTCTCCAGCTTCAGTGATTTTTGCAATTCGTTCCAGTCATTGGCAGCAGAGAACTGGAAGGAAAGGCAGCCAAAGGAAGTGTTAGCACAGCAGGACTGGAACCAAAACTTGGTTCTATCTGCAAAAAGATGATCCGGAGATGATTGGCTTCAAAGTTCACAACCCTCATTGGTTTGAATGGTGTCAGCGATTTTGATATTGTATTCTTTTGAACTTAACAACATGAATTGGGATATTTAGAGTACTATATAGGCTAGGTAGAGAACATTGAACAGAACAAGGCTATGTCAATAACAACATTTTTACAAAAAGGCAGAATCCGATAGAACCTTATAGCTTCATAAACAACAGGTGTAGACTAACTGTGAATTGCTTCCTTTTGGGCCCTTCCCAACAATGTAAAAAATCTAATGAGGAATAAATACAATGAGTAACGATAACTTGGCTAAATACACGGGGTACCAGTACCGATTTGATGTGCAGGAGTACGAGGTAATTGAGGTAGATCTGTACATTTAGGTAGGGATACAGTGACTAGGCAACGGGATAGATAATAACAGCAGCGTATGTGATGAGTCAAAAGAGTTCGTGCAAAAAGGGTCAATGCAGATAGTTAACAAATAGCTACCTGGACTAACTATTTAGCAGTCTTATAGCTTGGGGGTCAGGGTCCTGTTGTTCCAGACCTGGTGCATTGGTGCCGTGCGGTAGCAGAGAGAACAGTCTATGACTTGGGTGGCTGGAGTCTGACAATTTTTAGGGGCTTCGTCTGACACCGCCTTGTATAGACGTCCTGGATGGCAGGGAGCTCGGCCCCAATGATGTACTGGGCCGTACGCACTACCCTCTATAAAGACACTTGTCAGCTGGTCAGCGCATGCTCAGAGTACGCATTCTGGCCATTTCTCCTGTGTTGTATATGGTCACTCTCCACGGTTCGGAAACATAATCTTCAGTGCGCCATAAAATTGGTGACTTTACCTATGTTGCCATGTGCATAATAGCAAAGTTAACCAGCATACTGATTCCGTGAGCACCAAGCCTCATGCAACAGAAAAGTTGAAAAAAAAAAAAGAGTCAGCTGTTTTTAATCTTTGGACTGCTTTAATAAAGCCTTTACATTCTTTTTCCATTAGAACAGACTGGTATTACTTAGAATTTATTTAGTGTAGTTTACACTGTTCCAAACAGGCTGAAAAATTATATTGTAATTTAACAGCACCTATGTCACACATCATATGCACGCAGGTCTCGCTCCTATACTCTCCTTTTTCTTGATCTCCTTCTTATTATTACAATTATTATTATGATCATTATAATAAGTCATGTCATTATCATTAGCAGGCTTTGTATAGTATCCTTCAATAACCACCATTGATCTGTAGGCCTAAGGGCGCGTCCTGTTTAGTCTTAATACCATAACTTACAGTAGCCTATATATTGAAATATAGGCCTAAGTTGCATCATTCCTTCATGCCATTACACAGCACACGAGACATTCATGCTCTGAAATGCAATCAAGCATTTTAGTTTTAAAATTAAATAACAAAGGGAGCTTTGAATAATTAGGCCAAAAAAGAAATAAACCACTATTCACGAATGCATGCAACTTTTTTAGTCTTACACACACACAACCAGTCAAAAGTTGGGACACACCTACTCATTCAAGGGTTTTCCTTTATTTTTACCATTTGCAAAAAAATATATATGATATTTGTACAATAATAGTGAAGACATGTAGTATGTAGTAACCAAATTTGTTAAACAAATCAAAATATATTTTATATTTCAAAATCTTCAAAGTAGCCACCCTTTGCCTTGATGACAGCTTTGCATACTCTTGGCGTTCTCTCAAGCAGCTTCATGAGGAGTCACCTGGAATGCTTTTCCAACCATCTTGAAGGAATTCCCAGATATTCTGAGCACTTGTTGGCTGCTTTTCCTTCACTCTGTGGTCCAACTAATCCCAAACCATCTCAATTGGGTTGAGGTCGGGTGATTGTGGAGGCCAGGTCATCTGATGCAGCACTCCATAACTCTCCTTCTTGGTCAAATAGCCCTTACACAGCCTGGAGGTGTGTTTTGGGTCATTGTCCTGTTGAAAAACAAATGATAGTCAGACTAAGCGCAAACCAGATGGGATGGCGTATCGCTGCAGAATGCTGTGGTAGCCATGCTGATTAAGTGTGCTTTGAATTAAAAATAAACATCACAGACCATCACCCCTCCTCCAAGCTTCACATGGGAATCATGCGGGGATCAGTTGTTGACCTACTCGGCGGTTGGAACCAATAATCTCAAATTTGGACTCATCAGACCAAAGGACAGATTTCACTGGTCTAATGTCCATTGCTCGTGTTTCTTGGCCAAAGCAAGTCTCTTCTTCTTATTGGTGTCATTTAGTAGTGGTTTCTTCGCAGCAAATTGACCATGAAGGCCTGATTCACGCAGTCTCCTCTGAACAGTTGATGTTGAGATGTGTCTGTAAATTGAAATCTGAAGCATTTTTTGGGGCTGCAATTTCTGAGGCTGGTAACTCTAATGAACTTATCCTCTGCAGCAGAGGTAACACTGGGTCTTCCTTTCCTGTGGCGGTCCTCATGAGAGCCAGTTTCATCATAGCGCTTGGTGGTTTTTGTGACTGCACTTGAAGAAACTTTCAAAGTTCTTGAAATGTTACGCATTGACTGACCTTCATGTCTTAAGGTAATGATGTAGTGTCATTTCTCTTTGCTTATTTAAGCTGTTCTTGCCATAATATGGACTTGTTCTTTTACCAAATAGGGCCATCTTCTGGATACCACCCCTACCTTGTCACAACACAACTGATTGGCTCAAACGCATTAAGGAAAGAAGTTATACAAATAAACCTTTAACAAGGCACAGCTGCTACTTGAAATGCATTCCAGGTGACTACCTCATGAAGCTGGTTGGGAGAATGTCAAGGTTGTCAGGTTGGTTGGGAGAATGTCAGGTTTTCCTACTTACAAAGCATGTAGAGGTCTGTAATTTTTATCATAGGTACACTTCAACTGTGAGATGGAATCTAAAACAAAAATCCAGAAAATCACATTGTATGATTTTTAAGTAATTAATTAGCATTTTATTGCATGACATAAGTATTTGATACATCAGAAAAGCAGAACTTAATATTTGGTACAGAAACCTTTGTTTGCAATTACAGAGATCATACATATTTATATATAAACAAAATATATATTTTTTTTTTAAATCGGCAAAATCGGTGTCCAAAAATACCGATTTCCGATTGTTATGAAAACTTGAAATCGGCCCTAATTAAAATCGGCCATTCCGATTAATCGGTCGACCTCTAGACATGACATCATTTTCTGGAATTTTCCAAGCTGTTTAAAGGCACAGTCAACTTAGTGTATGTAAACTTCTGACCCACTGGAATTGTGATACAGTGAATTAATCGGTCTGTAAACAATTGTTGGAAAAATTACTTGTGTCATGCACAAAATAGATGTCCTAACAGACTTGCCAAAAAAAAGAAATATATATATATATATATATATATAGTTAGAACAGACTGTCTGGTAAACTTATTTATTCAGTGTTGTTTACACTATTCCAAATGGTCAGAAAAAGTTATAAATATTGTAATCTAACAGCAACTGTTTGGCACACATAATACTCACGCAATGCTTGCTCCTATACCCTCTTTTTTCTTGAGCTTTAGTAGTTTCCACAACTAAGTCAAATGTTTTCCATAGATCTGACTTCCCCCTTCCCCTCCTGAGCAACCAGTAAACATTTGCCTGTTTCAAGGTTCTTTTTCACATCCTCCGCATCCATTTTGCCTTCACGTGTTACTGTGTTCGGAGTTTGTAATAACCAATTTATTGATGTGATTATGATGGGCTGTATGTCAGGCCCTATTGGTCACATGCATGCGATGCTTACATGTTACACGTAAAGAGAGCAAGGGTTGAGGGAAAAGGGAATGTTATTCCTTAAAAAATTAGGGATTTCGGTAACAGAACTTCTCAGTCAGAAAAAAGTAAGAAAGTAAACGTCTGAAATGATGTTGCAGCTTTAGCACAGGCATGAAAACTGGTGAGGGCCCAAAAAGGTGACACTTTTTAGTTGTTGCACTGAAACATGAAAAACAAAAACAATATTTGGGCTACACTGCACATTATTACATTGTACACATTCTGCCTGTGGACATCTGTTCTACAATGTACCAGCAAAAGTGAGAAAGAGGGAAAGTGTGTGGTGTTCCTTTCACCTCTATAGTGGCATCCAGCTTAAGCCAGGCCCAGCTACAGCTACACTTGATCCCTGAATCCACTTGTTTAAGAAGCAATACCTCATTTTCCCTTAATTCTCTCATTCTGAAAATTAACCACATACTGTAGAGGGAAAACATTAGTTAACAGATAGTGGTTAGTTCGTTAGCTAGTTAACATTTCACACAGATTGCCAGGGTCCAGTAAGCAACTAACGAGTTATAACTTGAGGAAGGTCAAGGAGTCGTATACCAGTTAATACTATAGTGAATTGGTTAGGTTGCTAATGTCAGCTCATCTGATGTTGTAACGTTAGCAAGCTAACGTTGGCTGTCTGACTTTATTAGCAAGCTAATTTTCACACCATAAACTCAATTATTTGATCAGATGAGTTGGTTAATGTTGCTCAACAATTCTCTAGCTAGCTATCGTAGAATTTGATCCAGCTAGCAAGATACTTAACAATGCTAACAATTCTTGTTCCACCACACTTGCTCCCTCATCTCAAACTTTCCAAATGCCAGTTGTTTTTCGGTTACAGCTCATGAAGTACAGTTCATCACCTTTTCACCCCGGTCTCCATGGTCAGGCTTCTCACCTAACTTTACCTCTTCGTTATCGTTCAGGGGACGCGCTGCTGTAACTGGTAAGATGCCTTTCCAGAGCTTGCGCTGATGCTGTAACTAGTAAATTGGTTGTCTGCGCTGCATTCTGTTATGTGAACGATTGGCTGAGCCTTGGATACAGCCAGTAGTGATCCAACCCCCCCCCAAACTTTTCTCATCAGATCTACACAAATCACGTAGGTCACCTATTTTGGTTTCAAAACTCACTGTAATTTTAACACAGTGACCATCAGGCTCTGAGTCACTTGTGTCTTACTTATTTAATCAAACAGTGTGCTTAAAGCATCAGACAACCTCAGTGCATATGTAGTTGATTTTATTCAAACACATAGGGTGTGTGTCTATACAGTGGGGAGAACAAGTATTTGATACACTGCCGATTTTGCAGGTTTTCCTACTTACAAAGCATGTAGAGGTCTGTAATTTCTATCATGGGTACACTTCAACTATGAGAGACGGAATCTAAAACAAAAATCCAGAAAATCACATTGTATGATTTTTAAGTAATTAATTTGCATTTTATTGCATGACATAAGTATTTGATACATCAGAAAAGCAGATCTTAATATTTGGTACAGAAACCTTTGTTTGCAATTACAGAGATCATACGTTTCCTGTAGTTCTTGACCAGGTTTGCACACACTGCAGCAGGGATTTTGGCCCACTCCTCCATACAGATCTTCTCCAGATCCTTCAGGTTTCGGGGCTGTCGCTGGGCAATACGGACTTTCAGCTCCCTCCAAAGATTTTCTATTGGGTTCAGGTCTGGAGACTGGCTAGGCCACTCCAGGACCTTGAGATGCTTCTTACGGCGCCACTCCTTAGTTGCCCTGGCTGTGTGTTTCGGGTCGTTGTCATGCTGGAAGACCCAGCCACGACCCATCTTCAATGCTCTTACTGAGGGAAGGAGGTTGTTGGCCAAGATCTCGCGATACATGGCCCCATCCATCCTCCCCTCAATACGGTGCAGTCATCCTGTACCCTTTGCAGAAAAGCATCCCCAAAGAATGATGTTTCCACCTCCATGCTTCACGGTTGGGATGGTGTTCTTGGGGTTGTACTCATCCTTCTTCTTCCTCCAAACACGGCGAGTGGAGTTTAGACCAAAAAGCTCTATTTTTGTCTCATCAGACCACATGACCTTCTCCCATTCCTCCTCTGGATCATCCAGATGGTCATTGGCAAACTTCAGACGGGCCTGGACATGCGCTGGCTTGAGCAGGTGGACCTTGCGTGCGCTGCAGGATTTTAATCCATGACGGTGTAGTGTGTTACTAATGGTTTTCTTTGAGACTGTGGTCCCAGCTCTCTCCAGGTCATTGACCAGGTCCTGCCGTGTAGTTCTGGGCTGATAACTCACCTTCCTCATGATCATTGATGCCCCACGAGGTGAGATCTTGCATGGAGCCCCAGACCGAGGGTGATTGACCGTCATCTTGAACTTCTTCCATTTTCTAATAATTGCGCCAACAGTTGTTGCCTTCTCACCAAGCTGCTTGCCTATTGTCCTGTAGCCCATCCCAGCCTGTTGCATGTCTACAATTTTATCCCTGATGTCCTTATACAGCTCTCTGGTCTTGGCCATTGTGGAGAGGTTGGAGTCTGTTTGATTGAGTGTGTGGACAGGTGTCTTTTATACAGGTAACGAGTTCAAACAGGTGCAGTTAATACAGGTAATGAGTGGAGAACAGGAGGGCTTCTTAAAGAAAAACTAACAGGTCTGTGAGAGCCGGAATTCTTACTGGTTGGTAGGTGATCAAATACTTATGTCATGCAATAAAATGCAAATTAATTACTTAAAAATCATACAATGTGATTTTCTGGATTTTTGTTTTAGATTCCGTCTCTCACAGTTGAAGTGTACCTATGATAAAAATTACAGACCTCTACATGCTTTGTAAGTAGGAAAACCTGCAAAATCGGCAGTGTATCAAATACTTGTTCTCCCCACTGTATATGTAAAAAATAAGGTTAAACATTTTGACCAATCGATTAGTCGAAAGAACGACTCTCGGTCGACAAAGATTTTTTGGTTGTTGTTGGGGACAGCCCTAAAACTCCTCAATGCCATCGGATGAATCCCGGAACATATTCCAATCTGTGCTAGCGAAACAGTCCTGTACCTTTGCATCCGCTTCATCGGACCACTTCCGTATTGACTTCCGTATTGAGGGTTTCACTGGTACTTCCCATTTGAGATTTTGCTTGTAAGCAGGAGGATAGTGTTATGGTCAGATTTGTCAAATGGCGGGCGAGGGATAGTTTTGTATGGGTCTCTGTGTGTGGAGTAAAGGTGATCGAGTTTTTTCGTCTTTAGCTGCACAGGTGACATGCTGGTAGAAATTAGGTTAAAGGATTTCAGTTTTCCTGCATTAAAGTCACTGGCCACTAGAAGCGTTGCCACTGGGTGAGCATGTTCTCATTGAGTGCGGTCTTCGTGCCAGCATTGGTTTGTGGTGGTAAAGAGACAGCTACGAAAAATATGAAAACTCTTGGTAAATAGAATAGCTCATGATGAACTGTAGACCACACTAACTCAGGCAAGCAGAACCTTGAGACATCCTTAATATTAGAGATCACTCACCAGTTGTTAACAAAGAGAAACCACCCCCCCCCCCCCTCAGCTTCCACGACACAGATGTTTTGTCCTGCCAGGGGTATAGAAAAACCAGCTAGATATATATTTACCAATATTACAGTTATTCAGAAAAGCTTGATAGGATAGTCTCAAACAGCGCTCATCCAGTTTATTCTCCAGTGATTGTACATTTGCCAATAGAACGGAGGGTAGAAGCGATTTATCCACTTTCCGACGTAGTCTCTTTAGGTGGATATCCCGCACACAGGCCTCTATAGCGGCCTCTGTTGCTCCTCATGGTATTTGATTCACATAGTGTGAGAGATTTAGGCTACTTAAAGCTGCAATATGTAACTTTTTGGTGCGACCCGACAAAATCCTATAGAAATGTGAGTTATAGATCTGTCATTCTCATTGAAAGCAAGTCTAAGAAGTGGTAGATCTAGAAATCCAAAATTGATGGTGTTAAGAGATAGATGGGAGGGGTTGAATGGAGCTGAAGGGTGGGACTAATAACAACAAGATAACCATTGTAAAACATACGGGGTTTGTAAAATGTATAAAGGTTCAGAAATTTTGTGAAATAGCACAGTTACAAATATAAATCAATCTGGATGGACATCAGAAATAGAGGAAGGACTAAAAACAAAAAATATAACTATTGTGAAATAGATTGTCTGTAAAATATGTATATTATGTATACACTGAAGATAAAAGCCTAAGTGTTATTGTTTATTAGTTTACTCCAATTGGGGGAGGGGTGGTAGGGTTTGCAGTGAATAATAAAGGTATATTCAATTTTTTTTTTTTTATATATATACACACACACACACACACACACATTTACATACATACATACATACATACATGCGTGTATGTATGCATATGGATATATATATTTACCCCCAAAATATATGGGGGATTGGAAATGATGCAGACAATTACATTGATGGAAGCAACAATCTTTCCGCAATATTAAGCTGATCCACCCCTAAAATTTTTTTTAAAAGAAGTGGTAGATCTGTTATATGTGTGTAATTTCTACGCTTCACATTAAGTTTTGTTTTTGTGTATTTTACTCTTTGAACTATTAGAATTTTAGCCAACAGTGCATCTTTAAAGGGGCATTTTACAATTTGTTTCATATATGTCCATCCACCCTCAAAATATCATCATAAAATTAAAACAGCTAAACCACAATGCATTTTAGTGGTACGCTAGATCCTCCCACTTGTTCCCATCGGCTTTGGGTTTAATCTACGCTCATAATAAGTAGGCCCACATTGATCGCCGATTGCCAATCCTCTTCTTCCTGTCACGTTTGCACCTTATAACATCAATCTGAGCAGAGCTCTCGACTCAGTGGATTTCACCTAATTCTCTAACGTCCCGTTTCATTCTCTGTAGTTGAAACAGACACCGAATTACAATTACATTTAACTGAGTCACCCTCTACAGCTCAAGCAAACCAGCTCATAAGGGTACATGCGCGCCAAATGCCATCAACTCTACTTCATCAAGGGTGGGTAGCTCAGACTGTCCGAACGACTTGCCAGGAGCCTCAGCGATAAGAAGCCCAACGTCCTTGATGGAATGACGCCAGCAAGGCAAGCAAATAAGTGAGGAGGATGTCTGGGTATTCTCCCATTCCACAGATTGAGCAAGAAGAAGTTTGCGCTCTCACTTGAGGGTGCACTGCTTCACGAGTCATCGCGGGGAGAGATAAGGACAGTCTGTCTGTCCCCATTCATGGCATATTAATACTCTGCCTGTGTCCTGAGGGAGTCTGCTGTGACAAGAATACTCTGAATGCCCCTCTTCATGGTGGCTCAAGTAGGCCATGCCAAGGGCTGAGAGGACTACTCTCCCTCACCCCCAACACAGACCACGGATTATACATCCTCAACACCACATGCGTCACCCACAATCCTCTGGATTTCCCTTTGTAGGGCTAATACGACTCCTAGTATGCTCTGTGACTGTGTTCACTCACCTCATTCATATGAGACAGTAAATCGGGCCAAATGGAGGGGAGGATCCAGGACTAGCGCCAAGGCATAATGTGCAGAGCAACCTTAGTGTCCGTCAGCCGAAGCTTGCGTGAGCACGATCATGTCCGGTTCGAAGGACCAAGCACAAACTCATCCCAGTGAGTGAACGAACATGTTGACTCAGTCAGGCTGTGTAGGCAGGCTGCTCCTTCTTTGTTGTGAGGTTTCACACAGAGCTCACCAGGGGCCTCTCCAGTCTGCCCACATCACACAGAGGAGAGGATGTGGCGGCACTAGGCAGCAGCCTTCCTCCAAAGCCACTGTGACCTGTGAGCGTGGTGTAGGGCCAAGAGGAGAGCTGAAAGCCGCAAAACCCACACTCACTCACTCTACCAGCCCAATGTAGAGGCAGCGGGCTGCCATGCATTGCCCTGCACACAAAACTATAACAGAAGGTTCAGTAGAGTAGAGTGAACTTGGCTGCTGTTGTGTTTGGCTTTGAAACAAGATTCCAACAACCATGTTTTCCACTCAGTTTAAACCTGTGTGATGTGGGCAGACTGTAGAGGCCCCTGGTGAGCTCTGTGAGAAACCTCACAACAAAGAAGGAGCAGCCTGCCTGCACAGCCTGACAGTCAACATGTTGTTGAACTTCTTTAAATTGATTGATCATAGTGACGTAAAACAATGTAACAGTGAGTTTTAAAAGCATGATACTTCCACCCAGCCTAAATAATTAGACCGCCATTGATTTAAAAAAAAGAATAATTCTCCCAGATTTTAAAATACAGGCATATGATTTTCAATTTCATTTGCATTGATGATTGATTAGAGGAACAATAGAGTGCAGAGACCCAGGCGGCAGGTAGACTAGTCGTTAGAGCGTTGGGCCAGTAACCGAAAGGTTGCTGGATCGAATCCCCGAGCTGACAAGGTAAAAATCTGTCGTTCTGCCCCTGAGCAAGGGGGTTAGCCCACTGTTCCCTGAAGACGTGGATGTCGATTATGGCAGACCCCGCACCTCTCTGATTCAGAGGGGTTGGGTTAAATGCGTAAGACACATTTCAGTTGAATGCGTTAGCGACCTGAGGGCCGCTAGCAAGTTGGAAATAGTTTTGAAATATTTCACCCGTCTACCCAGTGCACCAAATCAAGTATACATTATATTTTCAAAGAACTAGCCCCAACCGTAAGCTCCAGGCCTATGTGACTGGAAAAACTGCCCAACCTCTGCTGAAACCATGACACTCCCTTAGCTATGCACAATAAGAAACCCATCCCGGGCTCATTAAAGAACCAGAGCTACTCTACACCCTCTCTGTGACATCAGTATTTGATATTTTTTTTACATAGGGCAGAAGAGATGACACCAAATAACTTTTCCACTGAAATCAGTGGACGCCTAACTTGGCGGCAGTCAACCGACCTAGGTGAGATGGGCGACCCACCATAGTTAATGGTTGAAGAACACTGTAGACATAAACCTACATACCATACTAGAAACCCCCCTCTAGCCAGTTATTGTGTGACTTGTTAAGACTCAGCATGCTTCAGTTCGGCTTGCGCTTAGCTGAACTCGGCTAGCCGAATGAGCATGCTCACATTCTCCATTAAAACACCGTCGCTTGAAAAACAAGAAAAAAAGCATCATTAGTACCATTTTCAATTTTGAGACACCGTAGCCAGTATACACTTCCTCAAAACAGACAGAATGAATCTGTCATAAATTTTGATGTTTTTGCCGAGGAGATCTTAGTTACACAATTTTACATCTAACTAAGATGTTTGGGGCAGTTTCTCTACGAAAAATGTGCATGATAAATTATCATCTCTCGTTGAATGACAAGACTTTATTGAAGAATCCCTACTGTTGACCAATCACCGACAAAGGGGCGTAGACTTCAGCTCACCGAATTGTGCCCGAACAGCTGAAAAAAAACCTCACCGAAGTCCAAAACAAACAAAAACGTCTCAAAATGTCATTATAATATATGCACAAACTCTTCCGAACTGTTTTGGCTGGGAAGCATGCGAACACCTTTAGTCCATAAGCAAGTTCATGTCAGTGATTTGGGTCCCCGTTGTGACAACAGAAAAATTCTGGAGCAAGCATGCAGGTTGACAGTGCATGTTGTAGTAGTGAAGATGGGCCTAATGAATGAAAATAGCTCCACTGTAGTGTCAAACTGTCACTCAAGGTGAACTTTTTTAATGAGCTGCTATGGGCAATTCCACAATAACGGAACTCCGCTAAGAACAGGGATTTGACAAGGTTTTTTGAGGTTTTCCGTTAAAACGATAAGAAAAATTTATAAAATTCCACATTAATTCACAATGCCGCTGCAAGCAACGGTTTGGGTGTCATAGTGCATCCCTTTCAGATAGTTAAGCATTGTACCTGTACTACCATTACTGTACCTCAATTCCACCTCGCAAAGTTTACATTTCCTTCTCACTAGGCTTGGGCGGTATACCGTAGACTGAGGTATTTGGAAAAAGCCATGGGACTGTTGAAACTATTTCTTTTAATTTGTTTCATTTAAGTAAATACCTGCAGTAAACTTGTGCAATACATTAGGATATAAAGAAAATGTATATCCTAATGTATTGCACAAGTTGGTCCCCAGTCACATGGTGTTTGTTTACAAGCACACAAAGATGAGACGGGAGCCTTGTGAATCACTCACTGTCGTGCAGCACACGCCAGGTGATCAAATCAAATGTTATTTGTCACATGCGCCGAATACAACAGGTGTAGACCTTACAGTGAAATGTTTACTTACAAGTCCTTAATAACCAACAATACAGTTAAGAAAAAAGTAGATAAGTAAAAAATCTAAATAACAAATAGTTAAAGAGCAGCAGTAAAATAACAGTAGCGAGGCTGTATTAAAAAACTTTTTTTTTTACCTTTATTGAACTAGGCAAGTCAGTCAAGAACAAATTTTTATTTACAATGACGGCCTAGGAACAGTGGGTTACCTGCCTTGTTCAGGGGCAGAACGACAGATTTTTACCTTCTCAGCTCGGGGATTCGATCTAGCAACCTTTCGGTTACTGGCCCAACGCTCTAACCACTAGGCTACCTGCCGTATACAGGGGGGTACCGGTACAGAGTCAATGTGCGGGGGCACAGGTTAGTCGAGGTAATATGTACATGTAGGTAGAGTTAAAGTGACTATGCATAGATAACCAGAGAGTAGTGTAAAAGAGGGGGTGGGGGGACGACGACAATGCAAATAGCCTGGGTAGCCATTTGATTAGCTGTTCAGGAGTCATATGGCTTGGGGGTAGAAGCTGTTAAGATGCCTTTTGGACCTAGACGTGGCGCCCCGGTACCACTTGCCATGCGGTAGCAGAGAGAATAGTCTATGACTAAGGTAGCTGGAGTATTTGACCATTTTTTGGGCCTTTCTCTGACACCGCCTTGTATAGGAGGTCCTGGATGGCAGGATGCCTGGCCCCGGTGATGTATTAGGCCGTACACACTACCCTCTGTAGTGCCTTGCGGTCGGAGGCTGAACAGTTGCTATACCAGGCATTGATGCAACCAGTCAGGATGCTCTTGATGGTGCAACTGTAGAACTTAAGGATCTGAGGACCTAAGCCAAATCTAAGTACAGTATGGAATTAACAATTAAATGTTTGCCAGCTAGATATCTTATAACTATTAAGTTAAAATCTGCAGTTGTGCATTTGGCTTGCTAATTTAGTAGCTAGTTCGCTGTCTAGCTAAGGGGTTAGCTTCTTCCAAAATCAAGCATTCGCTTGGTAACAGCAGAGAATATCAGCAAACTGTGAGTAGCATTTTTTTTGTTACTTTTATACTTGTATAGTTTAGTTCAGAAACTGCACAAGATGTTCACAATGCGTTCATTAGCATTCTCTATGAGGATTCCTTAGTACTGGTTAACATTTGGTTGGCAATCTGGTATTGGCATTTTTTGGGGCTTTGAATATTAGTACATTTTAAATAAATACCTGCAGTCAACTTGTGCACTAGATAATCGATAAAGCAGATCGTGATCATCATTTCGCCCATTAGATAATTTTTAATTATGAAGCTTTTTCCATTATGAAGCTTATTGGTACTAGTTTCCCAAAACAGTGGTTTGAGAAAGTCACGTGTGTTTGTTTACAAAAGAAGCACAACGAGCAAAATGGGAGGTGAGTCATCTCTGCAGCACAATTTAAGTGAGGTGATCAATTCACTACTAAATGTTTACCAGCTATATATACACAGTTGAAGTCGGAAGTTTAAATACATCTTAGCCGAATACATTTAAACTCAGTTTTTCACAATTCCTGACATTTAATCCTAGTAAAAATTCCCCGTCTTAGGTCAGTTAGGATCACCACTTTATTTTAAGAATGTGAAATGTCAGAATAATAGTAGAGAGAATGATTTATTTCAGCGTTTATTTCTTTCATCACATTCCCAGTGGGTCAGAAGTTTACATACACTCAATTAGTATTTGGTAGCATTGCCTTTAAATTGTTTAACTTGGGTCAAATGTTTCAGGTAGCCTTCCACAAGCTTCCCACAATAAGTTGGGTTAATTTTTGGCACATTCCTCCTGACAGAGCTGGTGTAACTGAGTCAGGTTTGTAGGCCTCCTTGCTCACACACGCTTTTTCAGTTTTGCCCACACATTTTCTATAGGATTGAGGTCAGGGCTTTGTGGGGGATACTCCAATACCTTGACTTTGTTGTACTATAGCCATTTTGCCACAACTTTGGAAGTATGCTTGGGGTCATTGTCCATTTGGAAGACCCATTTTCGACCAAGCTTTAACTTCCTGACTGACGTCTTGAGGTGTTGCTTCAATATATCCACATAATTTTCCATCCTCATGATGCCATCTATTTTGTGACGTGCACCAGTCTTTCCTGCAGCAAAGCACCCTCACAACATGATGCTGCCACCCCCGTGCTTCAAGGTTGGGAGGGTGTTCTTCGGCTTGCAAGCCTCCCCCTTTTTCCTCCAAACATAATGATGGTCAATATGGCCAAACAGTTCTATTTTTGTTTCATCAGACCAGAGGACATTTCTCCAAAAAGTACGATCTTTGTTCCCATGTGCAGTTGCAAACCGTAGTCTGGCTTTATGGCAGTTTTGAAGCAGTGGCTTCTTCCTTGCTGAGTGACCTTTCAGGTTATGTCGATATAGGACTCGTTTTACTGTGGATATAGATACTTTTGTACCTGTTTCCTCCAGCATCTTCACAAGGTCCTTTAATGTTGTTCTGGGTTTGATTTGCACTTTTCACACCAAAGTACGTTCATCTCTAGGAGACAGAACGAGTCTCCTTCCTTTATGACGGCTGCGTGGTCCCATGGTGTTTATACTTGCGTACTATTGTTTGTACAGATGAACGTGGTACCTTCAAACGTTTGGAAATTGCTCCCAAGGAGGAACCAGACGTGTGGAGGTCTAAAGTCATGGCTGATTTCTTTTGATTTTCCCATGATGTCAAGCAAAGTGGCACTGAGTTTGAAGGTAGGCTTGAAATACATCCACAGGTACACCTCCAATTGACTCAAATGATGTCAATTAGCCTATCAGAAGATTCTAAAGCCATGACATCCTTTTCTGGAATTTTCCAAGCTGTTTAAAGGCACAGTCAACTTAGTGTATGTACACTTCTGACCCACTGGAATTGTCATACAGTGATTTGAAATAAGTGAAATAATCTGTCTAAACAATTGTTGTATAGTTTGTTAACAAGAAATTTGTGGAGTGGTTGAAAAACTAGTTTTAATGTCTCCAACCGAAGTATATGTAAACTTCCGACTTCAACTGTATATATGTATTTTATAACTATTAAGCTAACTATTTATCTAAGATTTGCCAACTAAACTCTTTCCACCTATGTTTTGCTAACTGTAGCTTGCAAAATCAATTGCCTTGGTAACAGCAGCAGAGACAATCCCCTCCTGGATTCAGATAATATTTGTTTTGTGCGTGCTGCAAACTGCGTTTTGAGCTAGTTGCTTAACTTTATGAGCTGGGTTGTCTGTCCTAGTAGTAAATGTTTGCATGCACTTGTTAGCATTTACCTATAGCCGCTATGAGAATTGTGCACTACCAGTAATACCGTATATACCCGGGATGGCACAGGCATGGTATGAAGGTATGGAAATCTGGATATCGCCTAACCCTACTACTCACTCTCTGCACAATTACTACTTTTAATAATTTACACTGAACATTTTACAAAAACACATTTACTGGAAGAACTATGCCGATGGAAAATATGGTAATAGAATTTCTGTAAACTCTCTCCATTTTTTATGTGACCATCTGCTCCAAAAGATGTCAGCAGAAAGAATGAGGTTTCAATCATGACAACTTGAGTTTGGAAGAAAAAAAAACCTTGGTTATTGAACTACATTAAGTTAATTGTATTCACACTCTAACAGAATTGAGAAATTGGAAATTCATCATGGGTCCCTGATCTGTACTACACAGAAATGCATAATTATGGATATCAATGTCATTCTCGTCATGGTTATGTATCCTAAATAGGTACACAAAAAGGTAGAAATATACAATATGCTCCTTCGCAAATTTGGGTACTATTTTTTCTATTTTACCCCCCTTTTCGTGATATCCAATTACGATCGTCTCATCGCTGCAACTCCCCAACAGGCTCGGAGAGGCGAAGGTCGAGTCATGAGTCCTCCGAAACATGACCCGACAAACCGCGCTTCTTAACACCCACCCGCTTAACCTGGAAGCCAGCTGCACCAACGTGTCAGAGGAAACACTGTTCAACTGATGACCGGAAGTCAGCCTGCAGGCTCCCGGCCCGCCACAAGGAGTCGCTAGAGCGCGATGAGGAAAAGTAAAGCCCCCACGGCCAAACCCTGTTGTTTGGATATAAAGCACAGCACAGTAGAGCTCAGTGGAGGACAGTAGAGTACATTACAGAACAGTAGAGTATCGTTCAATACAGTAGAGTATAGTTCAGTACATTAGTGTATTCTAATGTACTCTACTGTGTATTGTACTGAACCCAATGTACTATACCCTACTTTTGTTTACTGTACTCTACTGTGCTGTCCAAACTTGTGAAACATAGAAGTCTATGATTGGGTAAGATTTGGTTTGTTCCAGGACAAATCTTAACCAATCATGGATGTCTATGTTTGGGCCAAAGGAAGGTCAGGCCAGACGTCTGTGCTCGTTGAAATCAGGGCTGGTCCGGACAGAACAAAAAACGACATCTATGGACGTTGAAATTTAGGCCAGGGCGGACTGACAATTTCAACTGCTTATCAACGTCCATGGTTGTCAGGTGTCAGTCGGTGCTTAGTGGGTGAGGATGCTGGTTACAGTAAATGGAAAGACGTGGCTCATTGGTAGGTGTCAGTAAGAGCTGGGAAAGGTGACATTAATTGGAGAGGGGGGGGGGGGTATCTAGACTTTTTACACTCACTTAAAACCACCAGATGACAGGAAGAAAACCGTTATCAGCTGATCATAACAGTATGCAGGTGGAAGGGAGGACAGAGGCAGGTGACCCAACTGTGGTTTGTGACTACTATGATTTCTCATTGTAGCCAATTGAATTGCAGAAATTCAGTAACAGATTTTTGGGAAATTCTGTTACCGATTTGGAAACAGAATTTTGGGCTTTAATCAATTAATAATTCAAACAAAATGTATATCAGTAAAAACGAACTAATTGATAGGTCTACCTTTACTTGTTACTTCTGTGAACTTGTATTATCCTCCCTCATGAGGGAGAGAAATGTGAAAATATCTTAAATATTTTTGGTGACGGAATTTCAAGGCAACGTTTTCTTAAACTTACAGAAGGCAGAAAACATTATGCCAAACAAAATATTAGTGTTGGTATTAGTTGGCAGAGGTCTTAGATTTCAACATTATTGTGTTATGATGTATTTCTAAAACCTTTCAAGACTTTTCTGCTCGATTTTTTCTAAGACCCCTTTTCCATCTGTTAAATCAAAGCCTTTGCTTATTCCTCATTTTTAGGATGGAAAATGGTTGAATAATGTATACACTGAGTATACTATACATTAGGAACACTTTCCTAATATTGAGTTGCGCACCCCCCCTTACCCTCAGAAGAGCCTCAATTCGTCAGGGCATGGACTCTACAAGGTGTTGAAAACAGGGATGATGGCCCATATTGATGCCAATGCTTCCCCCAGTTATTTCAAGTTGGCTGGATGTCCTTTGGGTAGTGGACCATCCTTGATACATACGGGAAACTGTTGAGCATGAAACACACAGCAGTGTTGCAGTTTGAGACACAAACTGGTGCGTCTGGCACCTACTACCATACCCCATTCAAAGGCACATACATTTTTTGTCCCATTCCTCCTCTGAATGGCACCCATTCACAATCCATATCTCAATCGTCTCAAGGCTTAAAACTCCTTTAACCGGTCTCCTTCCCCTCATCTTCATTGGATTAAAAGTGACATCAATAAGGGATCCTGGATTCAGCTGGTCAGTCTGTGTCATGGAAAGAGCAGGTGTTCCTAATGTTTTACATACTAATGCCTTAATTTCTACAAAATATAGCCTCTTCACATGTTGGTGCTCATGGGTGCTTTAACATGGAAATGAACCTACTCCTGTGTCTAGACTCTGGGGCACTAGAAACGGTCCTAGGACTGTAAAGACAACACCCATCCCTAGTTGTTAGATAAAGATTTACTGAAGGATCTGATGTTGTTATTTGCTTCACTAGCTAGGCCTATGCCAGCATACCGTGTTATCCTACACATATTTAGGGGAAAGTGGGAGGCAAGACAGATTCTCTTGTTTCTCCAAGTAGGCAATTGTTTTCATCTTTCTACCACTTTCAATCACTATAGTACTGAAATATAGGCCACAACTGCACTGACAAAAACATCTCTGAACACGTTTGCTGCAGCATTCAGCAATGCAGTAACACTCAGAAATTGAATTCCATGTGTTACATTGGTGGAAACAGATTATCGGTCTGTCTGCCTCCCACCCCACCCCACCAATGCCCACCCCGCCCCAACCCAAAGTACTTTTTTATTTACTGTATTGTGTCAGGACTGAGAAATTGTGAAATTTCCCAGCATACTATATCCGATAGTTTAAAACACCCACCAAACAAAACATCATACAGGCTGTCCTTTACAGAGTAGCCTAGCCTACATATTCAGTGTTCTCATGGAAATACTAAGCAAAATTAACAAAGTTATGAGAGCCACCTCTAATACATTCAGACATGGTAGAACCAAATTACTTTCCCTAAATATTGACATGAATCTCCCAACTGTTGCAAAGACGCTAGATGAGGCCCAGTTGCTCTTACACCTAGATACCACTTAGTGAGGAGCAGTGACGAGCCCAGACATGACAACCTGATGTCAGGGCAGGCCTGTCGGCACGCTAGGGGAAGTCCAGGTATGACGAGTCAATGTCAGAGCGAAGTAAGCAGCTTCTGCTTTGTACTTGAATAATCAAAACATGACAAGCCGAACTTGGTGAAGAGGCGAGACAGGTGCAACCACTCACTAGGGATAGGCATGAGTAATCGAGTACTCGAACGGACGTCAAAAGTCGAGCTTTAACCAGATATCTTTTTTTATTTGGTCAAAATGTTGTCTTGAAGACAATGTTAATTTGCTTTGACTCCAGTGTTCCATTTGTACATGTGTATTTGTGGGGCACAACAAAAAAGAAACCAAGCCAACAATCAAACAGTTCTTCTCCATTAATTCCCTTTCCCCTACGTCTCACTCACACAAATTGCGTTCCGACTTCTCCCTCTACACATGCTTGCTGAGCTCCCGTTAAAGTCTACAGAAATGAACACCTATAAAAACATATCTACAGTGCCTTCAGAAAGTATTCACACACCTTGACGTTTCCACATTTTATTGTGTTGCAGCCTGAATTTAATATGGATTCAATTTTGATTTTGTGTCACTGGCCTACACACAACACCCCATAATGTCAAAGTGGAATGATTTTTCCTACATTTTTACCAATTCATTACAAGTTAAAAGCTGAAATGTCTTGTGTCAAAAAGTATTCAACCCCTTTGTTATGGCAAGCCTAAATAAGTTCCGGAGTAAAAAGTCTCATAATAAATTGCATGTGTGCAATAAGTGTTTAACGTGATTTTTGAATGACTACCTCATCTCTGTATCTCACAAATACAGATAATTGTTATGTCCCTCAGTCGAGCAGTGAATTTCAAACACAGATTCAACCACAAAGATTTCCCAATGCCTCGCAAAGGGCACCTATTGGTAGATCGGTACCAACCAGGCACTACAGGCCCCCTTCCTAATTCAGTTACCGGTGAGGAAGGAAACCTCTCAGGGATTTCACCATGAGGCAAATGGTGGCTTTAAAACAGTTAAGAGTTCAATGGCTCTGATAGGAGAAAACAGAGGATGAATCAACATTGTTGTTACTCCACAATACTAACCGAAATGACAGAGTGAAAAGAAAGAAGCACGTACATAATTAAAATATTGTTTCATTAAGGCACTAAAGTCAAACTGCAAAAAATGTGGCAAAGAAATTAACTTCATGTCCTGAATACAAAGTGTTATGTTCGGGCAAATCCAACAATATATTACTGAGTACCACTCTCCATATTTTCAAGCATGGTGGTGGCTGCATGTTATGGGTACGCTTGTCATCGGCAAGAGAGTTTTTTGTTGTTGTTGATAAAAATAAACTGAATAGGGCTAAGCACAGGCTAAATCCTGGAGAAAAACCTGTTACAGTCTGCTTTCCAACAAACACTGAGACAAATTCACCTTTCAGCAGGACAATACCCTAAAACACAAGGTCAAATACACACTGGAGTTGATTACCAAAACGACATTGACTGTTTCTGAGTGGTCTAGTTACAGTTACATTTTATTTAACTAGGCAAGTCAGTTAAGGAAAAAAAAAGATTTACAATGATAGCCTACCAAAAGGCCTCCTGTGGGGACGGGGGCTGGGATTAAAAATAAATTAAAATATAGGACAACACACACATCACGACAAGAGAGACAACACTACATAAAGAGAGAACAAAGACAACATAGCAGACTAAAATCGGCTTGAAATGAGCAACAACCAATTTAAGCAACAGCAACTTAAAATCGCAAAGCAATGAGCAAACAACCAATTTGACAGAGTTTGAATAATTTTTTAAAGAATAATGTCCAAATATTGTACAATCCAGGTGTGCAAAGATCTTAGAGACATAACCAGAAAAACTCACATCTGTAAATCGCTGCCAAAAGTGATTCTAACATTAATTCAAATCAAATTTTATTTGTCACATGCGCCAAATACAACAGGTTACTTACAAGCCCTTAACCAACAATGCAGTTAAAATAAGAGTCAAGTAAAAAAAATATCCCCCCCCCCCAAAAGTTACAAATAATTTCAGAACAGCAGTAAAATAACAATAGCATGGCTATATAGAGAGGGTACCGGTACAGAGTCAATGTCCGGGGGCACTGGTTAATCCAGGTAAAATGTACATGTAGGTAGAGTTATTAAAGTGACTATGCATAGATAATAAACAGAGAATAGCAGCAGCATAAAAAAAGGGGTGGGGCAATGCAAATAGCCTGGGTACCCATTTGATTAGCTGTTCAGGAGTCTTATGGCTTGGGGGTAGAAGCTGTTAAGAAGTCTTTTGGACCTAGACTTGGCACTCTAGCACCGCTTGCTGTCTATTGCTAGTCTATGACTAGGGTGGCTGGAGTCTGACAATTTGTAGGACCTTCCTCTGACACCGCCTGGTATAGAGGTCCTGGATGGCAGGAAGCTTGGCCCCAGTGATGAACTGGGCCGTATGCACTACCCTCAGTAGTGCCTTGCGGTCGGAGGCCCAGCAGTTGACATACCAGGCAGTGATGCAAGCATTTAGGATGCTCGATGGTGCAGCTGTATAACTTTTTGAGGATCTGAGGACCCATGCCAAATCTTTTCAGTCTCCTGAGGGGGAATAGGCTTTGTCGTAGCCTCTTCACCATGATAGTTTGTTGGTGATGTGGACACCAAGGAACTTGAAGCTCTCAACCTGCTCCACTACAGCCCCGTTGATAAGAATGGGGGCGTGCTCGGTCCTCTTTTTTCCTGTAGTCCACAATAATCTCCTTTGTCTTGATCACGTTGAGGGAGAGGTTGTTGTCCTGGCACCACACAGCCAGGTCTCTGACCTCCTCCCTATATACTGTCTCATCGTTGTCGGTGATCAGGCCTACCACTGCTGTGTCATCTGCAAACTTAATGATGGTGTTGGATTCGTGCCTGGCCATGCAGTCATGAGTGAACAGGGAGTACAGGAGGGGACTGAGCAAACACCCCTGAGGGGCTCCCATGTTGAGGATCAGCGTGACGGATGTGTTGTTACTTACCCTTATTGACCCAGGGGTGTGAATACTTATGTAAATGAGATTGTATTGAAAATGAAATACAGAACTTTTGCAAACATTTCTAAAAAATTGTTTTCACTTTGTCATTATGGGGTATAGTGTGTAGATGGGTGAGATTTTTTTAAAAATCAATTCTGAATTCAGGCTGTAACAACAAAATGTGGAATAAGTCAAGGGGTATGAATACTTTCTGAAGGCACTGTAACTGATCGGATACACAAGTGACATTCTTTGCCAAATGACGACAGCTTTATCACAAATTCGAAATGGACTGGTTGATTGAAGTAGGGAAATATGTATTCCAACAAAGAGCTGCAGTTTTGGAATAATTGCGTCCGTTTACTTTCCGGTTGTAACTAGTTACCACAAGCACAAAGTCAAAATTGGCAGTGTGGTTAGTGTGTGTTAGGTTTAAAATCTGATTTTAAGATGATAAATTGTAGAAATAGGCAGGGTTTATGACTTTGTGCAAACTAGTGATGACCCTACTTTGCAAACTGCCATTTAGAATTGGTTAGCATAGGTTATAACCCCCTAAACAGACAAGTTCACACTGAAAATATACAAAAACATTACTTTGATAAAAGACAAAGAGAGTATTTTCCTCTGAATCATTAAGCCTAGTCCTACTCACTAAATGGGTGTTGTGGATGTAATTCATCCCCATGCAGTGTTCAATGTGGAATTTTTAACCCATTTAGACAATTCCAAAGAACAGGCAGAATGAACTAAATCGAACATCTGTATATCGGCTCTAATACCTCAAACATTTTTTGTTGAACTCCTTTTAATTTTTTTTAATTTTTAAATCTTAGGCACACACGTGCTGCTTGTAAAAAAAGGTTAGCGCAGAGCCCTGAGCCATAGGCTTCTTCTACAAGAAAGTGCCACTGCCGAGGTTCCACAATATAATATAACCAGTTGATATTACGATTTCAATAAATTAAATCTTAAAATGGCACTTGTTTTTTTATTGCCAGAATATACATGGGGCAATTTAGCTATTTGGATTTGTTATCTGTAATGGTTATGATAAATTAGGCATTGTTTCACACCCCCTGTATATAGCCTCGTTATTGTATTACTTTAGTTTATTTGGTAAATATTTTCTTAAGTCTTCTTGAACTGCACTGCTGGTTAAGGGCTTGTAAGTAAGCATTTCACGGTAAAGTCTACACTTGTTGCATTCGGCGCATGTGACAAATAAAGTTTGATTTGGCATATCGATAAATGTGCAGATAATTCTTTCTAATACAGGCCTTGTTCTAAATAAAAAAAGTTTTGGGAGGGTGTGTTCCTCTGCCCAGGTGTTGCTAATGCATGCCAGATCTTACAATGTCTGGATAGGTATTTTAAGTATCAGCTAACCACGTCATGTTATAGCAAACTGTCAGTCGACAATGTGGCATGCAACCATTGGTTGATGGATGAAACCTCTGAGCAGGGGAATGCAACCTGAAGCAGTCCAGAGACATGACGAGTCACGCTCCAGGTGGACACAGCTGCACACAGTTCAGTTCACTTATGAAGGCACGCCAAGCACTGCCATAGGCCTACTTCCTTCTTGACCCAAATACTAGTTTCTTCCCTTGTGCAAGCTTTTGAGAATGTTATCCATGTTCCCGGCTGAGACTGACAGTGAGCATACATGTAGCTTTGATAATAAAGGTCCAGGCTAGGCTATGTGCAGCAGGCCATATTTTATGTGTCGGACATAGGCCTATACATAGAATGTGTCTCTACTTGAAAATACATGATCTAAGTGACTGATAGTTGGTATTCAGCAGTCATAAAAGTATGCCTTATTTACTTTGAAGGACTACTAAAATAGTGTTGTCAGACAGCATAGGCAGCAGATCTAAAGAGATGAGTTGATGACTTGGAATTAAATAAAGTTATCAAATAAAACAAAAGTAATATACAAAACAAAACATTAAGAAAACCTTCCTAATATTTAGTTGCCCTCAGAACAGCCTCAATTCGTCAGGGCAAGGACTCTATAAGGTGTCAAAAGCATTCCACAAGGATGCTGGTCCATGTTGACTCCAATGCTTCCCACAGTTGTGTCAAGTTGGCTGAATGTCCTTTGGGTGGTGGACCATTCTTGATACACATGGGAAACTGTTGAGCATAAAAACCCCAGCTGCATTGCAGTTCTTGACACAAACCGGTGTGACTTACTACCATAACACGTTTAAAGGCACATGCATTTTTTGTCTTTCCCATTCACACTTTGAATGCCATACATACACAATCCATGTCTCAATTGTCTCAAGGCTTAAAAATCCTTCATTAACACATCTCCTCCCCTTCATCTACACTGATTGAAGTGGATTTAACAAGTGACATCAATAAGGGATCATCGCTTTCACCTGGTCAGTCTATGTCATGGAAGAGCAGGTGTCCTTAATGTTTTGTACACTCAGTGTATTTTATTAAAGTGAATAAATTATGGTTAATAAGTGATAAGCATAATGGGCAGTCACTACCGTCACATGGCGCTACAGAGGGTGGTGCGGACAGCCCAGCCCACTGGGGCCGAGCTCCTTGCCATCCAGGACCTTGCACGGTCTCTATGCACACACACAGGGCTCTACACACTCACTCCAACACAAACAAACAATTATACTGACTCTACACACATACAATCTTAATTTACGCTGCTGCTACTCTGTTTATCGTACATCATGATGCCTAGTCGCCTTACCCCAATACATATCTACCTCTATCACTCCAGTATCCCTGCAAATTGTAAATATGGTATTGGAACTGACCCTGTATATAGCTTACTTTCTCGTGTTCTTATTTCTTGTGTTTTTGTTCTACCTTATGTTATTTTTAGTATTACATTGATTACTGCATCCTTGGGTTTAAAGCTTGCAAGAAAGGCATTCACTGTACTTGTGCACATGACATTAAAACTTGAAACTCATGGGACAGTGGCCTCCACCTTCATGAAATCAATGGTTTCAAAAGGTCAGCAGACAAAATGTGGAACATATTCCTTGATGACTCCTGCGTTGACAAATGTATTTTTCATGCCAATGAACTTTTATTGATTAGAATCATTGAGGGAGTTTTGTCACAGCACACCAATTATACAGTATGTGGTATGTAAACACTGAGGGTTTGCACTGAAACAAACTTTTTGAAACCAGCCTGCCTGGGACACAAGCCATGTTTATACATTACATTATAGTTATTACCAGGGTTAAGGGGGTCACCAGTTGTGACACCAGTGCACAATTAGTTAAGATTCATATTGCGGAACTACATTTAGGCTAGACTAAGTAACCTCAAGGTCCAGTCAAGCCAGAACAATTAGTATCAGAAGAGAAAATAGAGAGCGAAGCAGAGTCAAGCAGTATACTTGTTAGACAAAAATGTAAATGTGTGCTGTGATTTGAAGGCCTGTCTGTCTAAAGCGACCGAATTCCTGGGCTGTGTTCCCACTAAGCTCCCTATCCCCCCCACCCCAACCCCGGGTTACTCCCCCCCCCCCCCATCTCGAAACATTTAGCAACAAAGCGTTGATCAATATGTACTTTTCAGTTAGAACGCACTGGCCCTCCGATTGTAACAATGCGACATGGAAACAATGTAACGTTACGCGTTCACAACACGATCACACTCTGGAAATCTAAAATGTATGTTGTGGCACTTTTCTCCCCCTTCGCAAAATGTTTCCTCCCTGCCTCCAAGCTCATTCTGTAAATGTTCGTGTCGCTACAAACATATAATTGGGTGCGCTCCCATGATACCCATGGAACGTTATACAAAAACAACCTCTTCCCTCCGCCTTATCTCTCTCATCACCGAAACGATGTTAGCCGTGCAATACTAAACCGTGATAATGATATGGGACAATCCAAAAGTGCTTATTTGTGTGGCAAGTAGCCAGACATTATTACAACTTAATGAAACACGCTTCACCGCAACTACTGACAATTTACAGCAGAATAAAAACAAAACTCACCACGACGCCCGTTTGGTGTAATACAATCCTGAATATCTACAGTAGTGAAATTCCTTTCTTCCTTTTCACACGTTCTCAACCCCGGCCCGTCTCCACACTCCAGTATCCAAGTGTGTGTGGGGGGGGGGCTGTGTCAGTGATAGGAACGATCTGGGACAGGCAATTTGGAGGCAAAAGATCGCACGTCTGTTTATCCTAACGAGTGACTAGAACGGTCCCAAACATTCCTCAGTGTTACCGAAGGTCTCTATAACACATTTGTATCTCTCCGTCTTCCTCGAGGCATAGGGGGACGTGAATCCCAGTTTATTCCTTGCATCCAGGGGAGTCGCCGCCTCTTCTAGTCCGCCATGTTGCGTCTGCAATAGAAGGAATGGGAAGCAGAGAATTCCCAGGCCAGGCTCCTCCCCGGTGCCACTGCGACATCTGGCGGATCATCACGAGACGGAGTAAACAGCATCCCTATCCAGAAGAGCACGAGTCAACCATCTGGTCATTTCTGTCACATACACAAAGTCGAATATTGGACGGGTTTATTAATTTCCCATAGGCTGCCGGGGAACACGATCCCATTTAGTTGGCCCTCTGTCAACATTGGCCAATGGTGGTCACCAACCCTGGTCCTGGGTTAAAGGTTGCAGGCTTTTGTTCCAGCCCACTGAGCCCAGCAGTAGCACACCTGATTCAACTGATCAAGGTATTTCTTTTTTTTTTAACCTTTATTTAACGAGTCAAATCAGTTAAGAACAAATTCTTATTTACAACGATGGCCTACACCGGCCAAACACGGACGACGCTGGGCCAATTGCGCGCCGCCTTATGGGACTCCAAATCACCGCCAGTTGTGATACAGTATTGAGACTTGACGTTTAATTGATTAGTTGAATCAGGTCAGGTATAGTGCTAGAACAAAAGCCTGTACCCACTATAGCAGCGGTTTCCAACCAACTCCAGGCCTTGAGTACCCTTAACAGTACACATTGTTATTGCAGCCCCAGACAGGCACACCTGATTCAACTACTCATCAGGCCCTCAATGAATTTAGTCAGTTGTTTGACAAGCGCTACAACAAATGTGTGCTGTTGGGGGTACTCGAGGACCGGAGTTAGGAACCACTGGTCTAGGACTCGGGAGGACCAACCAACCATTGGTTGACCAAACGCTGCAAGAGGCTTTACCAAAGCCACTAGGGTACAAATATTTCTCTGCCAAAATTTACACGTTCTGAGATATAAAAAAGCAATGTCCCAATCAGCTTTTTCCCCCCTTCTCTAAAAAGATGTCATTTCTGGAACTCACTTCCAGATCACTTCAAACGTTTAAGATTTGTATTGATTTTACTGGTGGTTCAAAACTATTTTAAACCCAGCGTCACACTGTTGCAATTCAATATTTATGCAATACAAATTACATTACCGTCTGCAATAACATCATTCAAATACAACACATTTTATGTTAAGACCGATTTTCTATACAGCAGAGTTTCAGATATAGTAATATGTTTATTACAGTTCATGAATTAACAAGTCAATAATGCATGTAGAGAATACATTTAAAAAAAATACTGATATACTACATGGTCCAGTCATTGAAGAACAGTCAAGTAGAAAGAACACTGCTACAGAATATGGTATGTGACTTACAAGTGTTATAGTTCTATTGTCACATAGGAAAACATTCTTATTTTGGTACTGCTTATAAGACTGAATGTGCGGTCCCTATATTGGTTTCTCAATTATCAAATCAAGTTTATTTTATATAGCCCTTCGTACATCAGCTAATATCTCGAAGTGCTGTACAGAAACCCAGCCTAAAATTATGTAGCAGTTCCTCTATTTAATTGTGCGTATTTTACATATATTTGAGTATACTCCCATGGGTGTAAGCTGTCGTTTCGCATGGTCTGGATAATTTAATTTGCAGCGTGGGTGTCAATACAGAGATTAGTTTTGACAGAAGGTAAATAAAGTATGTGTGTTTACGAGCTGCCAGTATGAGGATAGCTCAGGCGGCTAGGTTGGCAATGACAGCTCTGGTGAACTCGTCAATGGTAGCAGAGCCTCCCAGGTCTCCTGTGCACAGCTGCCACTAATAAAAGTAGTGTTACACACACACACACACACACACGGTCCATTCACACAGGCAAATGGCCCTCACAAATACATACAAACATGACTAGTGTGTAAGAGAGCCTTATTCACCAAACTCAAACACAATACAGGTGAATATTAGGTTATTTTGAAGCAACTTAAAAAGGAAAATTACACCAAGAATATATTTTTGTATTTCATAAATCCATTGTTGAGTCTCAAAATGCTTTGCTTGTCAGCAATCAAGTTGGATATGTAACTTTTAAAATAGGGAAATCATCCCCGTATGACTTAGAACGTTACATCTGTGCAAAACTCATCCAAGCCATACATTCTTTTTAAACATTGTCTTGCCTTGGATTTAAAATACATATTCAGTCTAACTCTTGAGAAACATAGGCCAACATGCATTTTTCCATATTTTATTCTTTAGTATTTGACCATGATGATATCTTTAAAAACAACAAAAGGTCTGTCAGCCATTGTAACAGTTAGGGAACAATGGCAAGTTAAGAACAAATTATTATTTACAATGACTGCCTATCTCGGCCAACGCTGGGCCAATTGTGCGCCCCCCTATGGGACTCCCAATCACAGCCGGATGTGATACAGCCTGGTGTTATCAAGTGCTAGTTCAAAGATCCAATATTATAACACCAGTACTATAGCCATAACCATTATGTACCCAGAACAGCACTTTGAAGCATTTATAATATATATATTTATAATAAATATATACACACACAAGTATGTGGACACCCCTTAAAATTAGTGGATTCGGCTATTTCAGCCCATTGCTGACAAGTTTATAAAATCAAGCACACAGCAATGCAATCTCAATAGACAAACATTGACAGTAGAATGAGCTTACTGAAGAGCTCAGTGGCTTTCAATGTGGCACCATCATAGGATGCCACCTTCCCAGCAAGTCAGTTCGTCAAATTTCTGCCCCGGGCAACTGTAAGTGCTGTTATTGTGAAGTGGAAACGTCTAAGAGGAACAACAGCTCAGCCGCAAAGTGGTAGGCCACAAAAGCTCACAGAATGGGACCGCCGAGTGCTGAAGTGTGAAAAAAAAATCGCCTGTCCTCAGTTGTATCACTCACTACAGAGTTCCAGACTGCCTCTGGAAGCTACGTCAGCACAAAAACTGTTAGTCGGGAGCTCCATTAAATGGGTTTCCATGGCCGAGCAGCTGCACACAGGCCTACGATCACCATGCACAATGCCAAGCGTTGGTTGGAGTGGTGTAAAGCTCGCCGCCATTGGAATCTGGAGTAGCGGAAATGCGTTCTCTGGAGTGATAAATCATGCTTCAACATCTGGCAGTCCGACAGACAAATCGGGGTTAGCGAATGTTACCTGCCCCAATGCATAGCACCAACTATAAAGTTTGGTGGAGGAGGAATATGGTCTGGGGCTGTTTTTCATGGTTCGGGCTAGACCCCTTAGTTCCAGTGAAGGGAAATCTAAACGCTACAGCATACAATTTAGACAATTCTGTGCTTCCAACTTTGTGGCAACAGTTTGGGGAAATCCCTTTCCTGTTTCAGCATGCTCGTGGCTGAATGGAAGCAAGTCTCTGCAGAAATGTTCCAACATCCAGAGTAGAGGCTGTTATACCAGCAAAGGGGGACCAACTCCACAATAATGCCCCTGATTTTGGAATGAGATGTTCGACAAGCAGGTGTCCACATATACTTTTGGTCATGTAGTGTCTTACCAAAAACCAATATATTTAAAGTCCCAATGGACTGGCTGACATGCCTGTCTAAGTCACCAGTAGCAATGCCACCACTCTGATATCATCATAACCAATATATAATGGAACGGACATATAGCACATACAGTACAAAAACAGAAAAGTCACTGGTCTGACATGATCAAATGGTTTCTCTTGTGAACTCAGGCAAAGCTGGTCATAGGCTCAGGTTACAATGGCTTGTTCGTTTGTGAAATGTAAGGATGAAAAAGCTTAGCTTTGACTGAATAGACAAACACAATGGATCCCCAAGGTCACAACTCCAGCAAAGGGCTCCCAAGATAGTGACCTCTACGATACACTGAATTTTACAGCATACACAGTGGACAGAATATTAAGACATTTTAGTTTTTAGTAACTAGTGATTATGAATTGAGTACGAGTGAATAGGATTCAGTGAAGCTAGCCAATTTCACAGTTCAGCTTGTTAGCATCCCTGCTAACGCAACAATGTGAAAACATTGATTTTCAGTGTTTACAATGTTCTCCCTTCACAGGAATGACCTCCGCATCCTGCTGATTTTACGACAGTGGCTGTGTGCGTTTGTGAGAAACAGTCCAGTTTTTTTTTTTTATATAGTAACTACAGCAGGTTTTCTTGACGTGACTAAGGCTGTTATTGCAAAAGGCCAGTTATCCTTTGTCCATGGACACACTGCACGTACAGTTATGAACAAGGCACTTTATAATGCCTGCCACAACTCATTGCTGTGAAATGGAAGACCCGAAGTTCACTTATGCAGTGATAAGATTTCACTTGCTGGTAAATTGTCCTCGTGGCACAACTAGCTTGATCAATACTGCTGAACAACCTGCAGCACAACCAGTGTGGACTGCAAGGCTAGATTAGCGGTGATCAATTTAATATAAAATCATATGCATGTCCACAGCACAAACAAGGAAACAGTGTAGAGAGAAGGCAGAGTAGGAGAGTAAAGGGAAAGAGAGGTGGTAGCCGACAGAACTATAGAGATGTAGTAGAGCTGATAGAAGAGTGCATCCAACAGCAGAGGAAGTACAAAAGAACCGGTTGACATGGAGTTGGAGAAAGTGTTCAGCAAGGAAAAGACTGGGAGAAAATAGAGAAGGTCACAGCAGCATAAATGGACAATTTGGTCGAAAACAATTAATTTAAAAGATTAATGCAGAAAATGAATTGCTTTGGCCAAATCGAGAAACAGAAACCCTTAGAGGATACGCAGAGCGTGTTATGAGGAATGTGAGAAGCGGAGAAGAGGAACAAGAGCTGTCAAGAGTGATGTAAGGAGAATTAGTTTAGTGGGACAGGGAGCAAAACAGTTGTGGCAAAGTTATTAGGGGATATATGGCGATATGGGGTTCAATATATCCAGATTATATTTTGTTGGCCGTTCAGTTCAGGGTAAAGGGCTGTTCAGGGGACCAGTACTTCTTTAGTACGCGGGTCGGTGGTGGAGGTTCCCCACAACGGCTTGCACAAAGTCCCCGGTCGTGCTGTAACCGCCCAGGTCTCGGGTCCGCACCTGGGACACATGTACACACACACACAGGGTGCAAGGGAATAGGAGGAGAGGGAAACGTGGAGGGTAATTCAGACTGGTGCAGGGATAGGAAACTCCAGTTCTCAGGTGCCTGATTGGTGTCACACTTTGGCCCCAGCTAAGACACCGCACTCCAGTAATCCTGATCTTCAGTTTAGAATGCAATTAGTTTAAAATCACATGCGTTTGCTAGGGATGGGGGAAAGTCTGACACCTCTTTGGCCACTGAGGACTGGAGTTTCCCACCCCTGCACTAGTGAATTGACAAACACTATACTTCAAATTCAGATCACACGTCCTTCCACTTTCAATCAAGCTACCACCATTTCTCCAAATTATCAGACCATAATACCTCCACTATTTCAGTGAACAGAAATCATTCTCCCACATTCACTCTGCAAAAACATACATTCTGTGTTGACCATGCACCTGTCTAGAAACCATGGTATTACTTAGGGTTAGAGCTGCTGCCATTAGTCCTAATACGGGCTGGAGCGCAGACAAAATTAGTCCATCTTTGTTACCAGCCAGTTTCTACAGTTACAAGAACAATGTACAGCAGGACACAGAGTGGTGTACAGGATTCCACCCACGTCAACATGCACAATCAAAAGGCTCTCTCACACACCAGGATATGAGTTATTGCTTTTTAGGTGTATTTTCATTGATAAATGCAATTTGAGGGTCATTAAATTGTTTGGATCAGAGTGTTTGTTTTTACACTTTTCACCCATGAATAGTATTTTTAGATTTGACGCACAAAATTCATATACATATTGCAAAAACCCAACCGTGTGCTCTCCCATCCAACTGTAGAATTAATACATGCACACAAACCAACAGGATTTAGTAGTGTTGATACAATATCGTCACACACAATTACATTGCCCTCTTTGATGACCCTCCGGACAGCGTCTGACACCATGTTGAAGTGGTATTCCAAGCTGTAACACAAAACAGTCAGTTGAGGTTAGTGCACGCACACACGCGCGCACAAATCCCATTGGAAGCAGTGCCCACTCACTTGAGGTGATGGAGCATGTTGGCAGCGCTGAGCAGCATGGCCGTGGGGTTGGCGATGTTCCTGCCCACAGCCTGGGCAAAGTGGTGTCGCGCTCCCTGAGATGAAGAGAGTCCATTACATTTCTCAGGCCATTTTATCTATGCTTGGGTCTGTAATGTAACTAGTGTATGATTGCAGCGGACTGGTTAAGTTGGATCTCAGGCAGACTCCTGGACACTCACAGTCTCAAACACGGGGGACTCGGCACTATAGCTCTCTCCTGGGACCACTCCTGCCCCGCCGACCAGCCCAGCTGCCAGGTTGTCAATGACGTTGCCATAAAGGTTGGGCCCCACCAGCACGGCAAACTGGTATGGGTTCTGGACCAGCTAGAGAGAGAGAGAGAAGCAGTAAGTGAGTGAGTGAGTGAGTGAGTGAGTGAGTGAGTGAGCTAAATTAAGCTAAATTAAATAATTTAGTCCATTAGTTGTTTAAAAAACAAAAAATAACAGAAATTTCAGTTAATCGCTCAGCACTACCAATGAAATGTTCTAAATTTGGAAGAAAAAAAGATCCACCTAACTGGCACCCTAGGTGAGCTAAAATAAAAACACACCCATTGTTTGGTTGCTTGGCAATATGTGATGTACCTCGTACTCCAGAGAGCTGTACTCTCCCTCGGTCTGCTCTCGGATAATGACCAGGTCGTTGTGGCGGGTGCTATAGCCAAGCAGGCTGTTCACATGAACCACGTTGGCAAACCGGTCCAGTCTACGCCTGAGGAGAGCTTCATTAATGAGATCAGCCAACCAGCCAGCCACACGCACACACTAGAACAGCCATACAACATGTGAACCGTGGCCCGGAACCCGAACGGGGTCAATACCAAGAAAAGAATCTAAGGGTATTCAAGTCAGGCTTCAAATGAATATGGTTGAAAGTTGTAATATAATGCACAAGCTGCAATTTCACAATTTGTTAGTGCATGGGCAGTTTTCCTCTTATGTCATTAACGGAGACCTGGCCGGGTGGTGCCAGAATAACAACCTGTCCCTCAACGTAACCAAGACTAAGGAGATGATTGTGGACTACAGGAAAAGGAGGACCGAGGACCCCATTCTCATCGACGGGGCTGTAGTGGAGCAGGTTGAGAGCTTCAAGATCCTTGGTGTCCACATCACCAACAAACTAGAATGGTCCAAACTAGAGGTCGACCGATTATGATTTTTCAACGCCGATACCGATTATTGGAGGACCAAAAAAGCCGATACCGATTAATCAGACGATTTGTATTTTATTTGTAATAATGACAATTACAACAATACTGAACGAACACTTATTTTAACTTAATATAATACATCAATAAAATCAATTTAGTCTCAAATAAATAATGAAACATGTTCAATTTGGTTTAAATAATGCAAAAACAAAGTGTTGGAGAAGAAAGTAAAAAAGTGCAACATGGGCTATGTAAGAAAGCTAACATTTAAGTTCCTTGCTCAGAACATGAGAACATATGAAAGCTGGTGGTTCCTTTTAACATGAGTCTTCAATATTCCCAGGTAAGAAGTTTTAGGTTGTAGTTATTATAGGAATTATAGGACTATTTCCCTCTATACCATTTGTATTTCATTAACCTTTGACTATTAGATGTTCTTATAGGCACTTTAGTATTGCCAGTGTAACAGTATAGCTTCCGTCCCTCTCCTCGCTCCTCCCTGGGCTCAAACCAGCAACACAACGACAACAGCCACCATCGAAGCAGCGTTACCCATGCAGAGCAAGGGGAACACCTACTAGAAGGCTCAGAGCGAGTGACGTTTGAAACGCTATTAGCGCGCGCTAACTAGCTAGCCATTTCACTTCGGTTACACCAGCCTCATCTTGGGAGTTGATAGGCTTGAAGTCATAAACAGCGCAATGCTTGACGCACAACGAAGAGCTGCTGGCAAAACACACGAAAGTGCTGTTTGAATGAATGTTTACGCGCCTGCTTCTGCCTACCACCGCTCAGTCAGATACTTAGATACTTGTATGCTCAGTCAGATTATATGCAACGCAGGACACGCTAGATAATATCTAGTAATATCATCAACCATGTGTACACTGCTGCTACTTTTACACTGCTGCTACTCTCTGTTTAACATATATGCATAGTCACTTTAACTATACATTCATGTACATACTACCTCAATTGGCCCGACCAACCAGTGCTCCCGCTCAATTGGCTAACCGGGCTATCTGCATTGTGTCCCGCCACCCGCCACCCACCTCCCGCCAACCCCTCTTTTACACTACTGCTATTCTCTGTTCATCATATATTCATAGTAACTTTAACCATATCTACATGTACATACTACCTCAATCAGCCTGACTAACCGGTGTCTGCATGTAGCCTCGCTACTTTTATAGCCTCACTACTGTTTTTCACTGTTTTTATTTCTTTACTTAACACCTTTTTTGCACTATTGATTAGAGCCTGTAAGTAAGCATTTCACTGTTGTATTCGGCGCACGTGACAAATAAACTTTGATTTGAACTGACAGACCTTAGAGAGCTATATCCTGTCAGAAATTCCCAGTTGATAAACTAATCCCATGTTACCTAGGTAGGCAAGATGGCCTATCTAAATATTGTAGTTATCATGCCCAGATTATGTGCCAGCCAGCCATCTCAAAGCCAGCCAGCTCCCCTTTAAACTACATGGGGTTGTTAATCTTTCCTACACATGGACAGAGAAAATAAAACCCAGTCAGAACACACTGATCTGATAAAAGCATTCAAGTGGGAGCAAATCTCCTGCATAGGAAATGAGAGGAGACAAGTCGGTTACCTTTCATGGCCACCCTGTTGGTCTTCATGGAGGCTAACACCTGCTCCAGCTTCTCGTTGCTGTCCATGTGCTGCACCCCACTCAGGTGAAACTCCTCAAACTCCACTGGGACGTCAGCCACCTGGAGGGGGATGGAAAGGGAGGTTTAAGGCTAGAAACAAGGAGATAAGACAAAGGGATGAGAAACAGGATGGACATATTGAAGATTAATGAATAAAGGAGTGAGCGAATGGGCTACAATAACTTAAAAATTAGTCTTGTATATTCAGTTATCAATGAACACCGAAAATATTGGATTGAGCTCAGAGAACGCTTGAAGCATGGTGCAGGCAATATCAAGACAGTGGGCTCCGTTCCCACATGGGCAACATACTGTGTGTGTTTACTATGTGTGGAAAAGTGACAATCCGGTCTCAAGTGTTTAGGTGGGGGGCACCAAGAGAGGTTCATGAGCTTGGGGGTAATGTGCGGTGAAAGTAATAGGATACTTGGAGTGGAATGTGCCAAGGAGATGAGTTAGTTAGCTAAATGTCAACCGAGGGACCAGACATCCACACCAATGCACTCTTAAGGCGCTTTCACATATCTCTGTGTGATCCGGATCCTGGCACCTTAATACATGCTATAAAGCATGTGTGAAACACAAACAAACCTTGGCTGAAACAAATACTTGACCTGCGTGAGTAGCAGGTTCAAGGTCCAGGACCAGAGTACCAGGTATTGTGACACAGCAGCGCAAGTCACTTGGAACTTTTTGCCCATTGTAAACAAGCTAGCTTGCTAACGCCATGTAGAATATACATTGTCACTAATGCTGCAGGAAACCAAATTTCATATTTGAAAACACCCTTAGACACATCACCTCTCCTGGTCAGACTTAAGGGGAGCCGCCATGATGTACATACCTTGAAAACCTCCTTGACAGCAGTCATCAGCTCAGGTCCCACTCCATTCCCGGGCACCATGGTGACCTTGAAGGTGGCATCGGCGCAGGCCGGCGGCGCCTCGGGCACACCCAGACAGGCGGTCATACTGTGGGGCCGGGCAGCCAGCTGCTGCCACCACGGGACAGTGCCAGTCAGGCCCTAGAACAGGACACAATAGTAAATTAGGCCTACCATAGAAAGTATGCATTATCTGAATGTCTCATCTGATGGCATCACCATTAGCAACACCGTGTCAATACAACTTCAAGACAATGGGGGTTGCTTAGACCAGAAGCATGGTTCCCCCACCAATTACACTAGAAAACTGGACCGTGTTCAGGCATGAAGAACATTCTGAATAAGTGTCATGTACCTTGATGATAGGATAAGGGGGACATAATTCAGAACGTTTTACACTATGAAGCGACAGGCTATAATAATCAATTTGAGCTACCTTTACGCCGGTCTCTCGTATCAGAAGACAGCCCAATTGGTTTATCAGGCTGCAAAAATTAGGTTTAGGCTCGCTGACGCTGTGTGGTCAGAAGCTGATTACACACCATCACAGATAACGTTAGTGTCACAGATTTGTATTGTTCTATCAGTAGCTACTAGCTAGCCAAGTTAGCTAACGCCAGCTATCATCATCCTCCTATCCCTATCGCATTGGTGATTAAATTAATTTATATCAAGCAGTTTCTAATAAAACGGCTGTCCCCAATAGCAACAACGAAGGGTTTTACACGAAACACTTTGTCCACAATTTGATGGCTGTAAACATTATCTACCGACTAACCTTGGTCAAAGTTACAAGGCTCTCTCTAAAGGCAGCAGCCATCCTGATGACCAAACCAACGAGAATGTGAAGGAAATTAACTTTGTCTTTACAGGCTAGAAACGTTGATTATTCTTTGGTGGAATAGTTGAACTGAGCATATGAGCGAGACACAGATGCCACCTAGTGGATTGGAGTTGCAGTTCGTCCTAATATTTTCAACTTCAGCAGAGTAGACAGTTCAGCCAAATTAGTAGTGCCAAGGAGACCTCTTTAGAAGGGGCAAATATTTGTCCTTTTTCACAGAAATTTGAGACCAAGATGGATGTGGTTACAGAAACCCTGCCACTAATCCTGGAGGGTTGCAATAATGCATGATGTAGTACCAGTTTAAGATTTTGAGACGGGAGGCGTGATTTGAACCTGGCACGCTAGGGTCCAACAGAGCCTGACTTATTGCACTGCTCCAAGAAAGCTAACTCCCTTGGGGAGCAGTATTCTGTTTTTATCGGTCTGAAGGTAAAGAAAGTCACGCTGCATGCTTAGCAAGAACCACTTCTCCCGGATCCAGCTCATACCTGGCTCGAACTTCCGAAATCTGCCTGGCAAACACATGGGACCGCCCTCCTAAAGCATTACAACATATTGCGCCACCGAACAAAGCCTTCTTCAAAGGTGCAAGGGGCGACATTTCAGGCTGAGGGATGAGTTTAAAAAATCTCCATCGGCTACATTCACCCCCCAAACTCGCGGTTGATCTGAGCGCAACTGCAGATCCGGGTCACAGAACAATTGCCAAGGACATCACGCTGCTTGCTTAGCGAGTACCACTTCCCCCAAATCCGGCTCATCATACCTGGCTCGAACTCGGGACATCTGCCTTGCAAACACACGTGACCGCTCTGCACTCCAGCACTTTGGATATGAAATGATACAATGACGTGCTATAAATTCTCAGACAACACAAAGATTCCTTGATGCCCTTCCAGACTCCCTCTGCCTACCCAAGGACGTCAGAGGACAAAAATCAGTTAACCTGTCTAGGACTGGGGTTCCGCCCCACATTCCACTGAAAAGGCAGCGCGGGAAATTCAAAAATATTTAAAAAAATATTTAACTTTCACACATTAACAAGTCCAATACAGCAAATGAAAGATAATGTCCGATTTTTAAAAATGTTTTACAGCGAAAACACCACATATATTTATGTTAGCTCACCACCAAATCCAAAAAAGCACAGACATTTCTTTCACAGCAAAGGTAGCTTTCACAAAACCCACAAATAGAGATAAAATTAATCACTAACCTTTGAACATCTTCATCAGATGAGTCATATAACATCATGTTACACAATACATTTATGTTTTGTTCGATAATGTGCATATATATATAAAAAAAAATCTCAGTTTACATTGGCGCGTTACGTGCAGTAATGTTTTGATTCCAAAACATCCGGTGATTTTGCGTAAATACTCATAATAAACATTGATAAAAGAAGAGGACTGGCCACCCCTCATAGCCTAGTTCCTCTCTAGGTTTCTTCCTAGGTTTTGGCCTTTCTAGGGAGTTTTCCCTCACCACCGTGCTTCTACACCTGCATTGCTTGCTGTTTGCGGTTTTAGGCTGGGTTTCTGTACAGCAATTTGAGATATCAGCTGATGTAAGAAGGGCTATATAAATACATTTGATTTGACTATGAGTTTAAAGCTTTAATTTGAGGTTATTTTCGTCCATATCAGGTGAACAGTTTAGAAATTAAAGCACTCTTTGTACATAGCCCCCCCACACACATTTTAGGGGACCAAAAGTATTGGGACAAATCCACATATTTAAAGTAGGTCAAAAGTTTAGTATTTGGTCCCATATTCCTAACACGCAATAATTACATCAAGCTCGTGACTCTACAAACATGTTGGATGCATTTGCTATTTGTTTTGGTTGTGTTTCAGATTATTTTGTGCCCAATAGAAATTTATGGTAAATAATGTCGTGTGTCATTTTGGAGTCACTTTTTGTTGTAAATAAGAATATAATATGTTTCTAAACACTTCTACATTAATGTGGATGCCACCATGATTATGGATAGTCCTGAATTCGTGAATAATGAGTGAGAGAGTTACAGATGCACAAATATTATACCCCCCCAAAGAAAATACTAAACTCCCGTGTTATTGTAATGGTGCGAGGTTAGCATGTTTTGGGGGTATGCTATTTGTGCGTCTGTAACTTTCTCACTCATCATTATTCACCATTCATTCAGGACTATCCGTAATCATGGTAGCATCCACATTAATGAGGTAGTGTTTAGAAACAGTACTCGCGGCCCAGGACTGATTTTGGGAAACCCTGTGCGTTAATGACTCAAATGTAAAACATGGAAACCATGTGTTTGATACCGTTTCATTAATTCCGTTCCAGTCATTACAATGAGCCTGTCCTACCTAATTAAGGTGCCACCAGCCGCCTGTGCTGGGGATCCCCCATCCCCACATCCAGTGCTGATGCTTGCATAGCTGTATGAGTGTGTTAGGTTTTAAAATAGTTATTTTTTACCTATTTGTCATCACATCGATTCCATAACCTCTGGGGCAAAGTGTCCTTTATTTACCTTGTTGGGTATCTTCCTGAATTACTTGACTATTCAAGGTAACGTCATTTCCTCGATAGGCAAGTAAGCGCAAGTCTAGTGGGCGACAGCTGCTCGCGTCGAAGCTGAGTTTACTATATATGGGCAAAGCTAGGCATACGGAGAGTGCCGTTCGCTTCCGTGTTTGTGCGATTAGCAGAGTCCAGAACTGCTGGTGGATAAGGGAGGTTTGGTGTTTCATTCATCGGAGGAATTAATACAAAATCTGCGAATATGACCTATGAATTGAGTAAGTCGTTTTATTAGTTTCATTTTTGAAATTATATACATTAAAGATGGACCTTTAATCGTTCCCTCAGTACAAATGGTGCTTCACCACAGAGAAACAGCTAGCTAGCTACTGTAACTACGTGTGTAAGCACTAACCTCGCCCATTCTGCAATTTCAATCACATTTCTTGTCTTGAGACATCACACCGGTGCTAAAGTTCTTCTGTAACTAGGTAAATAGCCACGTATTCATAATTGAGTTGAGTTTCCTCTCATTGGATGGAGCTTGAAAGGGAACCTACTCGATTTTGCCATATTTCCTACAAACAATTTAAATCTCGATTTCTGCACGAAATATGCAACGCATTGTTGACATGTCACTGAATGTGTGTGCGTGATTTTAGTAAGACTACACAGTCGTATGCATGTTTTACATTTATCTGCTAACGTGTAGTTAATGAATCAGCTAAAAACAGAGGTACATGACGGCCTATTTATTGTCTTTGTGACAGAAGGCTATTACAGGTCGTCTGTTATGCATTTCAGAGGCCTGGCATCATACATAATACAAGCAAGTGTCATTTAGTTTGTATTAATTGATTGAAGTATAGTTTTGATTTGTCAGTTTTTACAGATGCTGTAGGCTGATCTTGATGTGTATGTTATTTACCAACCAAATAGGTCAATGCCTAGACTAACCTGGATGATGATAATAATAATATACACTTCCTTGTCGTTCACACAGAGCATGTATTTGCCAGCCTCCCGCAGATGGAACGAGGAGTTGCCAAAGTCCTTGGTGGAGATCCCAAAGGCAACAACTTCCTCTACACCAATGGGAAGAGTGTCATCATCAGGAACATAGATGTAATTCCTTAAATCAAATGAACATATCACCTGACACATTGTTGGCAGCTGATAACCTGAAACTCACAGGCCTATATTTGGGTGTGTTCATGTACAGTACAACGTGTGAACTGGGCTGGTCAGATTTTAGTAAAGGATATAACCTCTTCCCCAGTCTATATTGTGTGTGTGAGAACCTGTACTAACGTTCAAGTTTTGCCTTCATCTCTGACAGAACCCTGCCATAGCTGACATCTACACCGAGCACCCTCATCAAGTTACTGTTGCCAAGTACGCTCCCAGTGGCTTCTACATTGCGTCTGGAGGTAGCTAGATAGTTATGTCCTACTTGTTGTGTGTATGTACTGACATGCATGTGTAACTGATAGATGCACGCGCATAGACACTACATGTTAATGTATTTTAATTTTAGTGTTTTTGTCTTTTGTTGTTGTTGTCAGACCCCAGTAAGACTAGCTGTTGGCTAATGGGATCCTAATAAATCATGTCTTATCATAAAACATGCCAAGAAACGTGAACGCTTTTTCAAATTCACTCAGATCTCATCTGTCAATGGATTTGTCTTAATTGTGAATAGTGACAAGCCCTGTACCTAGTCTTCTCATGCATGTGGTTTCTGTGGAGAACATCTCATTTGCACAAAGCCAAATGGGCAGAGAATTTTTATGGTAGTGATGCCAAATCTACAATGTTCACATATGTTTCCTACAGATGTGTCTGGTAAGATCCGTATCTGGGACACTACCCAGAAGGAGCACCTTCTGAAGTACGAGTACCAGCCTTTCGGGGGCAAAATCAAGGACATCGCCTGGACTGAGGACAGCAAAAGGATTGCTTGTGTGGGAGAGGGACGTGAGAAGTAAGTCTGTAGGGCCTAGTTCAGACCACATGCAGGACAGGGACATGGTGCCTGTAACGTTATTTTCCAAATAAGAGCTCAGGTCCTGCTAACAGTGCAGCATTTACACTTTGGTGAACAATGATTGTATGTCGTAGAGGATTGTATAAGCTTTAGGTCAGCTGTTAATGCATTACGGGGTGTGCAGGTTTTTGTTCCACATCAGCAATAACATGTCCATCAGTTATAGAATCATGATCAGCTGAATCAGGGTTGTGTTCAGTAGGCATAAGACAGAAACTCTTTTGAAACTAAAATGAACATCCTTAATGGGTATGTTCAGGTGATGCCTCCTTTTTTTCAATTGCTTCCTCCTGTTTTGTCTTCTGAACATGTCCCCAGCATGTTGGGGCAACACCTCTCAACTGTAGTGGCTAACCCGGTTGTAAACATTCCAGTATCTGACATGAATTGAATATTCAATTACTAGATATTGCTTGAACCCCTTTAAAATGTGATTTTGGGACATGTCAGAAGATGAATTCAAAAACACCCTTCACCCAAGACTTTCATAACTCCCCTAAAACTTGGATAAGGTTGCCTCTTTCATCTATGCACTTATGAATGATTTGCTTCTATCTAGTGAATCGCTGCACGTTTTGCATTGCATCATCTCTTGTCCCACTTTGTAAATGTGTGTGTTCTTCCTTCCAGGTTTGGGGCTGTGTTCCTGTGGGACACTGGCTCCTCAGTGGGCGAGATCTCGGGCCACTCCAAAATCATCAACAGCGTGGACATAAAGCAGACTCGCCCCTACCGCCTCATCACCGGCAGTGATGACAACTGTGGGGCCTTCTTTGAGGGACCCCCTTTCAAGTTCAAGTTCTCAAGCACAGTGAGTGGCCTTTTCTCAATGATTCTCAACTCATGTGTCTCTGGCCTCCTCCTTTTTTAGAAAAAGGTAATCGAGCAGAGGCGGAGAGGGAAAGTGGACAAATGTGCTTGAATGAAATTACTACTCCAATTGTGCATCAGGCAACTGACGTTTACAGGATGTAATCCCAAAATAAATGTATAAATTGACTTCAAATTTAGCTAGTTGGGAAAGACATTTTGTAGATAAAACGATAAGTAGCATATCGTTTTTAAATGTTTGCAAGCTTTTCTCCTACAAGAAAGCAATTTGCTGATTCAAAGGGGGGTGGCAGATTTCAGAACTCTTCGGTAAAAGGACTCTGGTAGGATATACTTGTTTCATCGCCAAAAGGAGGCTATTGAGGAGGGGAGGAGAGTCTTCCGTTTGCCTACTAACTAATTGACACTCCACTTGACCACTTATCGGTTTGTGAGTTACAGAGAGAGGGCAGAGTACAGACTTTTCCCCAAATTAGAAAAGGCCAATGTGTCTGACATTTCTGAAGAAATTTGGGAATTGGTTCTGGATTTTGTTTTGTATTTCCTTTTGGTACTATAGCCCTTTTCACTCGGTTAGCCCTGTCGTGAGCACGGGCGGAAGCCATGGTGGGAAAAGTACTCAATTGTCATACTTGAGTGAAAGATACCTTAATAGAAAGTTACTCAAGTAAAAGTAAATTACTACTTGAGTAAGTCAAAGTATTTGGTTTATAATATATGTATCTTTTTTCCCCCCTCCATCTCTAATTTAAAGAGGGTTCCAGAACAGCAAAGAACACTCTGTAGTGAACATATTGAAAATATTGTAGTCAAGGTGAACTACACTCTGGTCTTGGGCCTATGCATTTACAGTTTATTTGGACCCCTTGACCTTTTCCATGTTTTGTTATCTTCTAACCTTATTCTAAAATGGATTAAATGCATTTCTTCCTCATCAATCTACACACAATTACAAAACGAAAACAGTTTTTTGTTGTTGAATTTTTGCAAAAAATAAATAAAACTGACCCTTTGCTATGACACTTGAAATTGAGCTCAGATGCATCCTGTTTCCATTGATCATCCTTGATGTTTCTACAACTTGATTGGAGTCCACCTCTTGTAAATTCAATCGATTGGACTTGATTTGGAAAGTCTCTATATAACCTCCACAGTTGACAGTGTATGTCAGAGCAAAAACCAAGCCATGAGTTCCGAGACAGGATTGTGTCAAGGCACAGATCTGGGGAAAGGTACCAAAAATGTCTGCCGCATTGAAGGTCCCCAAGAACACAATTGCCTCCATCATTCTTAAATGTGAGCAGTTTGGAACCACCAAGACCCTTCCTAGAGCTGGCCGCCCGGCTAAACTGAGCAGTTCAGGGGAGAACGGCCTTGGTCAGGGAGGTGCCCAAGAACCGGATGGTCACTCTGACGGGGCTCCAGATTTCCTCTGTGGAGATGGGAGAACCGTCCAGAAGGACAACCATCTTTGCCGCACTCCACCAATCAGGCCTTTATGGTAGTGGCCAGACGGAAGCCACTCTTCAGTAAAAGGCACATTGCAGCCCGCTTGGAGATTGCCAAAAGGCACCTAAAGTTCTCTGAGACCATGAGAAACAACATTCTATGGTCTGATGAAACCAAGATTGATCTCTTTGGCCTGAATGTCAAACATCACGTCTGGAGGAAACCTTGCATCATCCCTACGGTGAAGCATGGTGGTGGGAGCATCATGCTGTGGGGATGTTTTTCAGTGACTGGGAGACTAGTCAGGATTGAGGGAGAGATGAACAGAGCAAAGTACAGGGAGATCCTTGATGAACCTGCTCCAGAATGCTCAGGACCTCATACTGGGGCGAGGTTCACCTTCCAACAGAACAATGACCCACACAGCCAAGACAATGCAGGAGTGGCTTCAGGCCAAGTCTCTGAATGTCCTTGAGTGGCCAAACCAGAGCCCAGACTTGAACTTAATCAAACAGCTCTTGAGAGACCTGAAAATAGCTGTGCAGCAACGCTCCCCATCCAACCTGACAGAGCTTGAGAGGATCTGCAGATAAGAATGGGAGGAACTCCCCAAATACAGGTGTGCCAAGCTTGTAGCGTCATACCCAAGAAGACTCGCTGCCAAAGGTGCTTCAACAAAGTACTGAGTAAAAGGTCTGAATTTTGCTTACATTTTATAAAAATCAGTTTTTGCTTTGTCATTATGCGGTATTGTGTGTAGATTGCAAAATTTATTTTAGAATAAGTCTAATGTAACAAAATGCGGAAAAAGTCCAGGGGTTTGAATACTTTCCAAATGCACTGTACATTCCTGACTACTTTTGAGTGGTTCTCAGTTTCTCAGGATCAGTGTTTTATGTACTTTCACGTCAACTTCATTCCTACATTTTGAAAGTGTGAATAGGGGAAGTACAGACTGACCTCAACTTATTCAATAAGTATCCTTTTTGGGGGAAAAAAAGGTGGTGCATTATGCTTAACAAACACTACCTGCCTTGGAGCAGTCAGCTTTTTTGCAGTTTTGGAATGATGTGTCTGGACTAGACGTCGACCGATTATGATTTTTCAATGCCGATACTGATTATTGGAGGACAAAAAAGCCGATACCGATTAATCGGCCGATTTTATAATAAAAAAAAATATATATATATATATCATACACACACACATTTTTGTAATAATGACAATTGCAACAATACTGAATGAACAATGAACACTTATTTTAACTTAATATAATACAAATACACACACGCACACAGCTCTGAAGTGACAATGATACTGAAGAGTCTGCTTAGGAGACAAATACTCTCAACTGTTTGAATAAAAATAGAGTAAGTTACCTGTGATGAATGTTGAAAACAAACTTTAATTTCTATATGCAGGAAATCCTATTTTAATAATGGGCATGGTGAGAATAGACAACCAAAGTGCGAGTCATAATTCCCATGACACCTAGCAAAATCTGAAAAGCGCTTCCTTAATTTATTCCATAGGATATTTTTAGATTCACTTAAAATAAGGTCTGTGTTTCGTGTAGGCTTACATCACCGTGCCAATTTTATAACTGTGTAGATATCCATAGGACAAGGTAACTCTGATCAATATTGGCTAAATATAAGCGAAGATAAAAAAAATTGTAGAGTGGATTTATGAAAATATGTTGACAAACGTTACCTTATCCTAGTGAGATTTACACGGGTATCAAAACGTAGAGGCGGTTTAAGCCTGCACGAAAAACACAGACCTTATTTGAAGTAGATCAAGACATTCTCTATGGAAGACATGAACGGTAAAATAACGAAGGAACCCCTTTCAAATTCAGCCGCAAGTTATTGCAGGAATTATAACGCGTCGACTAATCTGGAAACTATCACCTCAAACAAAACGTTTATTCCGTTCCGTATTTTATCTAACGGGTGGCATCCATGAGTCTAAATATTCCTGTTACATTGCACAACCTTCAATGTTGTCATAATTACGTAAAGTTCTGGCAAATTAGTTCGCAAAGAGCCCAAACTGTTGCATATACCCTGACTCTGCGTGCAATGAATGCAAGAGAAATGATACAATTTCACCTGGTTAATATTGCCTGCTAACCTGGATTTCTTTTAGCTAAATATGCAGGTTTAAAAATATATATACTTGTGTATTGATTTTAAGAAAGGCATTGATGTTTATGGTTAAGTACACATTGGAGCAATGACAGTCATTGATTGTTTTTTTAATAAGATAAGTTTAATGCTAGCTAGCAACTTACCTTAGCTTACTGCATTCGCTAACAGGCAGGCTCCCCGTGGAGTGCAATGTAATCAATGCAAGATTGGATCCCCCGAGCTGACAAGGTTAAAAATCTGTCGTTCTGCCCCTAAACGAGGCAGAACGTTCCTAGGCCGTCATTGAAAATAAGAATGTGTTCTTAACTGACTTGCCTAGTTAAATAAATGTGTAAAAAAAAAAAAAATCGGCAAATCGGCGCCCAAAAATACCGATTTCCGATTGTTATGAAAACTTGAAATCGGCCATTCAGATTAATCGGTCGACCTCTAGTCCGGACTAGGGTTCGCTACAGGCTGCCACCAGTCCCTGTTTGTGGTCTTGGGCCAAGTCCATACACATTTAGTGCTTACAAATCTACATTTGAGTCCCATTAGGCTAATTTAGCAAAAATATTGGGGGGGGGGAACAACAATCAATACATTACAGAATTAAAACCTACAATTCAACGTGATCCAGCCTAAAAAAAAAAAGCATTTACACTCCTCTGTAACAGATATACTTATTAAGCACATGACCTCACTCGTAGAGATTAAATCACTTCTGCTGTAGTGCTGAACATTACCATTTGGTCTATTAGTTAGGATGCAAATGGGATACCCCTTTCAATCAGTAATTTTAAAACTATATGCCGTCAAACGAGGCAAGATAGTGTTATCTATTTGTCAGAATGTTGCAGTCTCCATTCAAGCACATCCTGATTCCGCTAATCTCATACTCCTTGATAGTCATTTTAAGAAGCTAGGGGGCAGTATTTTTATGTTTGCAATAATAACATTCCCAAAGTAAGCTGCCTTTCTCAGGCCCAGATGCTAGAATATGCATATAATTGGCAGATTAGGATAGAAAACACTTTAAAGTTTCCAAAACTGTCAAAATATTGTCTGTGTATAACAGAACTGATTTTGCAGGTGAAAACCGGAGGAAATCTAACCAGGAAGTGCCTCTTATTTTGAAAAATCCCTGTTCCATTGCCTGCCTTTCCTCCCATTTAAAGGGATATCAACCAGATTCCTCTTCCTATGGCTTCCACTGTGTGTGAACAGTCTTTAGACATAGTTTCAAGCTTTTATTCTGAAAAATTAGCAAGATTTATCACATCGTGTCAGTGGACTGCCAGATGTCCTTCTATTAGTTCATGCGCGCGACAGTGGTAGCTAGACATTTTCTTTCTCTCTTGTATTGAATAGTTTACCTTCCGGTTGAAATATTATCGATTTATTTATGTTAAAAACAACCTGAGGATTGATTATAAAACATGTTTGACATGTTTCTACGAACTTTACGGATACTATTTGGAATTTGCCTGCCTGTCATGACCTGTACGAGCCTGTGGATTACTCATCAAAACACGCCAACCAAATGGAGGTTTTTGGATATAAAAATAATCTTTATCGAACAAAACAAACATTTTGTGTAACTGGGAGTCTCGTGAGTGCAAACATCCGAAGATCATCAAATGTAAGCGATTCATTTTATTGCTTTTCTGACTTTCGTGACCAAGCTACTTTGCTGCTAGCTGTTTGTAATGTTTTGTCTACTGATCGATGTCCTCACACAAACGCTTGGTTTGCTGTCGCTGTAAAGCTTATTTTCAAAATCTGACACGACAGGTGGATTAACAACAAGCTAAACTGTGTTTTGGTATATTGCACTTGTGATTTCATGATATTAAATATTTTTTGTATTTTAATTTTAATTTAGCGCTCTGCAATTCAGCGGATGTTGCCGAAAATGATCCCGCTAAAGGGATCTGTGCGCCAAGAGTTAAGAGCATTGCGTTTAGATCAAGTATTTTGGCACTGACTTGCTTTTGATATTCACGCTGCTGTGTTTGTTGGTGCCCGTCTGAGCTCCATGTAGGCTTTTTCCCATGAAGTTTCATCAGAGACTACGGAATAATTGAGACTTATGAGATCTACTATATGGGTGTCACTGCTGGTTGAAAAGGGAACCTTATGTAACGAAACAACTGAAATTCCTCTGAAGAATTTCTGCAAAGGGTCTCCAGAAGTAGGTTGTCCCTTCTGTTTGTGTATATTCTCTGTTTTAAAAGAGAATGGGTTTGTAGGAAGTTGGATCAATGAGTTAGTCAGGTAACTGTCAAATTACTTGCAATATTTTCAAGAGACTTAAACTTGACAGTATAATTGATAGACAACAACCAATATACAAATGTAGCTTAAATTAACCAGAAAATCATTAGTTAATAGTCCTTCTTTTTGGAAAAGCTCAAGTCTCTAACAATCTCCTACCCCATCCTAGGACCACAGCCGGTTTGTCAACTGCGTGCGTTTCTCTCCAGACGGGAACCGCTTCTGTACGGCTGGCGCTGATGGTCAGGTGAGTCCGCTAGCTACCAGAGCTGCTCCATGGTCAGGGACCCAGCATCACTAAGGTGGTCTCAGAACCCACCACAGTTGGCCGGACATTGACAGCCTGTCTTAATTCTTCTAGCATTGTATTTTATACTGAACAAAAATATACACGCAACATGTAAAGTGTTAGTCCCATGTTTCATGAGTCGAAATAAAAGATTTCAGACATTTTCCATATGCTCAAAAAGCTTATTCTATCAAATTTGGTGGGCATTTCTTCTTTTGCCAAGAAAATCCATCTACCTGACAGGTGTGGCATATCAATAAGCTGATTAAACAGCATGATCATTACACAGGTGCACCTTGGGCTGGGGACAAATGTCCACTCAAAGGTTTTGTCACACAATGCCACAGATGTCTCAAGTTGAGGGAGTGTGCAATTGGCATGCTGACTGCAGGAATGTCCACCAGAGCTGTTGCTAGAATTTTATGTTAATTTCTCTACCATAAGCCGTCTCCAACGTCATTTTAGAGAATATGGCAGTACACCCGACCGGCCTCAACCACAGACCACGTGTAACCACGCCAGCCCAGGACCTCCACATCTGGCTTCTTCACCTGCGGGATCGTCTGAGAACAGCCACCCGGACAGCTGGTGAAACTGAGGAGTACTTTTGTCTGTAATTAAGCCCTTTTGTGGGGAAAACAAATTCTGATTGGGTGGGCCTAAGCCCACCCATGGCTGCCCCCCTGCCCAGTCATGAAATCTGTAGATTAGGGCCTAATGAATTTATTTCAATTGATTTCCTTATATAAACTGTAACTCAATTGTTGAATGTTGCGTTTTATTTTTGTTCAGTATATTTTAGTGAATGTGTGTGGTGGAGTGGGATTAGAAGTACAGTAGAAAACAGCTGTGACTCAGCACATTGTCAGATACTTTCCAGTGAACCGACAATTGCTGACTGGAAGGCAGTAGTAGACGAGTGTTTCTACGTGGCTCTTGAAATTCAATTTTACCCTACAGTACTGGTTCTTACTAGAAGTGTCACATTGCCCTGTTTTCCTAGATCTTCCTATACGACGGAAAGACTGGCGAGAAGCTTGGGGCTCTGGGCGGAGCGAAGGCCCACGATGGAGGAGTCTATGCCGTAAGTATCTCGACGGCTTTTACGGAGTTTCTCTTATCGTTCAACTTTGCCTGGTGGTTTGAGACATGTAGGCATTGGGTTTTTACTTTAGCCTGCTGAGAATGGAAAAGTATTTTTCCTCTTCAGCATAACTTGTCAGGCTTCACTGCTGAGGGTTGAACACCCAGTCAAGATTAAAGCTGCCATGCAATTGCTAGAGGGACTTGAACGTAAACAAACTAAATGGATGCTTTCCTTTTCAAATTAGAAGTGCAATGTGTTCCTGTGAAAAATAAGTCAGACTTTCTTGTACCCCCTGCATTTTAAAACATCACTCCTCTATTTCACTTTGCATGCCCCCAACAATATTTGATTTCTAGGAATTTTAATTGGTGATTGAGTATAACAACATAATTAGACTGTGTATCTAATGTATTCCATCACTGGCATATCTGAACTGGGATTCTAACCCATGACATGCAATGCAGTGTTGGAATGTCTAGCTCCTGTGTGACTACTTCAGGTCTCAGGAAGACCGTAGTGACTAACTTAGCCATCTGCTTAATAAAATGCTTGGGACTGTACATTTTGCATTACCAAAGAGAAACTATAGCGGCACCGGTTTCTTCTGAAAGCATTGTGATAACCGACAGTGATGTGATGCCTATTTGTCACCCTGGGTCCACTCCTTCCCTCTGTTCTCCTTCAGGTGAGCTGGAGCCCTGACAGCTCCCAGCTCATCTCTGCCTCGGGTGACAAGACTGTGAAGCTGTGGGATGTGGGCACCAGCATGGCCCTCACCACCTTCAACATTGGCACCGACGTCATGGACCAGCAGCTGGGCTGCCTTTGGCAGAAGGACCATCTGCTCAGCATATCCCTGTCGGGCTACATCAACTACCTGGATAAGAGCAACCCCGACCGGCCGCTCCGCACCATCAAGGTAAGCCTAAACCTTCTTTCACACTACAGGGTTTTCAGAATGCAATATGGTGTAGTGTGAACACATCTTAGAGTTGGGGATTGAGGGTCAGGGCTTGAGGGTGTTTAATATTTAATTATTTTTTACAATTTGGACACAACTGGCAGGCTTAATCTCCTGATATTGATGCTCTGCACAGAAACGGTCCCTAGCTGACTTAGCTTATGATGATGTCTACAAACATTCTTTGTCCTGATCACATAATCTGCCTTTAAAATAGTCTTCAAGTCACTTGTTATTCAAAACAAGCACTTAGTTCAGTAACTGGAAAGGAGATGGCATACAAGTGGTTTTGTCAGCATTCCTCAAAATTAAATAGTTAATTTTGACAGTTTGCTAGAGACCCATGAAATTGCACATTGATTGGAAATGCTAAATTCGTGCCAAAACTGAAAGTATCACAACTGCGACACTTGAGTGAAATAGAATGTTCTTAACTGAATATTTGATGACTGTGCTAAACAAATCTCTCACATTGTGCCTTACAGGGTCACAGCAAATCCATTCAGTCCTTGACAGTTCACAAAAACAAGGGGCGGGCTTACATCTACTCTGGCAGCCATGACGGGCACATCAATATCCTTTCACTGGGAAAATGAAGGCATGCTGTGTCAACACTGAGGCATATTAATGATGAACTGTGTTTTCTGCACAGTCCATTTCCCCTGAATGAATGGGGCTTATCTAGATGGTTGGCATTTGGAACACAAGGAGCCTAATAAATTCCCTCAAGTGCTAATAGTCAAAGCCTTGTGTATTCATAATCCAGTAGCAACATTGGCACCTAATGAAGACTCACATAAAATGTAATAGCCACGTCTGCTTATATTCCACTACATAAATGTACTGCACATAACTGCTGCGAATGTCCTTGTATCCATTTGTTAGTTTAACAAGAGGCCCACACCACCAATGTTCTGGTCCCTTGCGTTAGTTAAGCTCATGTTAAGATCTGCTCTGCTGCCCTCTCCTGGTGACAGTCAGACGATCCTTAACTGTGGCTTCCACATTACTGGGATGCGGAGACCGGGGAGAACGACTGCTTCTCAGGGAAGGGCCACAGCAACCTTGTCACCAAGATGGCGGTGGACGAGGCCGACCAGCTGGTGACCTGCAGCATGGATGACACGGTCCGCTTCACCAGCGTGACAAAGAAAGAATACAGGTGGGTCCAGAAGTGTTCTATATGTAACCGATGTGAAATGGCTAGCTAGTTAGCGGTGGTGCTCGCTATTAGCGTTTCAATCGGTGACGTCACTCGCTTTGAGACCTTGAAGTAGTATTTCCCCTTGCTCTGCAAGGGCCGCGGCTTTTGTGGAGCGATGGGTAACGATGCTTCGTGGGTGACTTGTGTGCAGAGGGTCCCTGGTTCGTGCCCGGGTCGGGGCGAGGGGACGTTCTAAAGTTAAACTGTTACATATACTTAGTGTAGAAGATGAGATTAAAAGACAGATTTCACTGAAATATTTATCAGTTCTCTCTTATCTCTAGTGAGGGTAGCTTTGTAATAATACTGCTTCCTTATGATGAGATTCACTTTTTGTCATTGGACAAGATAGCTGTTGTGATGTCGTACTTTCGGTATGTTCATTCGTAAACCAATAGTGACATGTATATTTGACACCTCCTGTTCACTGGACATGCTACCTTGTCCTGGACCTGCTGTTTCAACCCTCTCGCTCTCACCTGCTGTCTTGACCTCTGAATGCTCGCCTATGAAAAGCCAACTAACATTTACTCTGGAGGTGCTGACGTGTTGCACCCTCTATAACCACTGATTATTTGACCTTGCTGGTCATCTATGACCGTTTGAACGTCTTGAAGAACGATCTGGCCTTAATGGTCATGTACTCTTATGGCACAGACAGAAGAGTGTGGTTTCTTCCTAGGTTCCTGCGTTTCTAGGTATAAATGCTGCAGCTGCATTACTTGCTCTTTGGGATTTAAGACTGGGTTGCTGTATAGCACTTTGTCTTCTGCTGATGTAAAAAGGGCTTTATAAATACATTTGATTGAACACTATTAATGATATTGGAAAGGGCAGAGGTGAGACCAAGTCATTGTTTTACAAGTCACAAGTAAGTCTTAAGTCTTAGCACTCAAGTCCCAAGTCAAGACAGGCAAGTCTCAAGTCCTAAACTGAGTTTTGAGTCCTAAACAAGTCATAATGTGCTCTTCACCAAATGTAATGCCATTTCATATTTTTAACAAAGGTAATAGTTAGTATTACATTTACGCAAATCATGAATGCTTTTAAAAATAACTATTTATTACTTTCCAAATAAACAAACATATTTCCATGGAACTACATGGGTAGCCATGAGAATGGGTAGCCATTTTTTGATACATCGTCGTCTTTATATCCGAAAATAAAAATGTTTGGGTATCATCTTTCCAAGGGCTCCATCTGAATTCACACGCCGACGTTCCTCTGCACTGCCAGGCACAACTTTTTCTCAGCTGGCACAATTTGATTGGCTGCTGTCCGATTCAAACTGTAATCCGTTAAATGAGGAGTTGATGCGCTGCACACTTTTTTTAATAGCACCATTTTTTTTATATTTGGGCTTGGAGAGTGTCAAGTCATAAGGCAGAAATCCAAGTCACGAGTCATTAGTGTTAGTCGAGTTGCAAGTCATCATATTTGTGACTCGAGTCCACACCTCTGGGAAAGGGTATGTTCAGTTAATAGTTCATCTATTGACATGTTGATTTCTCCCCCCCCCCCCCCCCCAAAACTTAAAGGGCCATGTTATTTGAAAACGATTCCATAGCTCGGTTTCCATCCAATTAGCGATATATCAATATTCTAAAGTGTGCATAAAGAAAATGTGAATGTTTCCACCAAACGGAGTTGTTGCAGAGAAAAATCAGTGCGTGATGACGTAGTGCACACAATGTACTTTTTCACTTCAGATTTTTTTATTCGGTACATGAAAACTTAAGTGTGTTTCCGTCACATTTTCAACTCTACTGGTAGTTTTGTCACAACTATTGCATTAAATAGCAAATGTGCCCATTCTGATCTTGCCTTGTGCGCTCTAGACAACAGTTTGCAGGTAGACTGTGCTGATAGACTAGTCTACATGAGATTATGGGTAAATTCAATAATATTTTTATTTTTCCAACGGCAGTCGAGCATTGATCATAATGTCAACAAAATAAGACCCTAGATATTTTTTGGACAGCGGCATCAAGCTCATTACCGTGCACGTTCACCACCCTGTGAAGTTCATCATAACTTATTTCAGCTCTAGCCTAAAACTGCATGGTTTCCCGAGTCGTAGTGGGAGGACCACACACCATATCGTATGACTCCAAGTTTACTTCGATATGATGGTTATTATATCAATGTTTGCACATAAAGGCGTCCACCGTCTTTTCACGCGTAATTGACAACACAAAATTCTGACCATGTCGAACTAACAAATTCTGTTGCCATTTATATAATTGCACTAACTTCATGTTTCTTTTTTTTATAGGGTATGACTTTACTCGCATACTTGTGGCTGGAAACGTGGTTACTAACAGTTTGTTTTTGCAGTGCTTCCAACCTGGTAAAGATGGACGTCCAGCCTAAACATGTTTCCGTAGCAACAGGGGGACTCACATTAGCCGTGTGCATTGGACAGGTAAAAAAATATTTTCCTAATGTGTGCCAACTCATGTCATTCAGGCATCATAGCATGGTAGACATTGTTGTCAATACAAATAAGTATTTTGTGTTATTCATATATGGGTGACACCATTAAATTGTCTGTTCTGGATAGTGTTAATATTGACTGTGTGGTCGTCAGGTGGTGTTGCTGAAGAACCAGAAGAAGGTGTTCATGCTGGACAGTCTGGACTACGAGCCTGAAGCAGGAGCCATCCACCCAGGGGGCAGTACTGCGGCAGTGGGCGGGGCAGTAAGTATAAGCTATAATAGTTCCAGTTCAAATTAAGTTGCTATATGTAGTGTGGGATCAAAAATAATGGAATGTCAAGGTCTATTTGATGCTGGTTAGGCTTATTCGGTTTTATAGCAGAGGATATGCTTAATATGAGCAGCTGAGAAATAAATATAAGAACACGTATTAAACTCTAAGTATTAGCCACTGTTTGAAGAGCATGGTCTCCCAGTGCGACAGGTGATATTCCGCCCAAACTCTCTGTACCATGGTCTCTCCAACCCTGTTCCTGCAGCTCCTCAGTGCTTAATTTGGGAAACCAAGTGAAATCTTTTCGGCACATCGATAGATTTAGTTGCGAAAACATGTTACTAACTGTTGACAGCACCTTTACTCCCTCGAGAGAAGCAATTTTTACTGCGGCCATGACTCATGACTGCCGTGCGGCGGTAATATGGTCACCGCTACAGCTCTAATAGTGATCACAGTATTCAGAACATAACCAAATAGCATAATTTACGTTACTGTAAGACAAACACCACTGCATTCAATCATGCAGAATAATTCAAGTTAACGGTGAACCATCATTCTGCATAGTAACCATTTTGATCTCAATCAGTTTTATGGGATATGTATTTAGATCTTGGAGTTATACAGTTTCAAATTTAAGAGCAGATTGTCGTTAACAAACTGTAGCATAGCCAACTACCTGTGTATTTTGCCAAGTGGCGAGCTCTGTTGCGTTTTGGCCACATTAGAGCGAAATGTGGTGTTTTTGTCTTACAATGACGTTATACTATGCTATTTGGTTCTGTTATGAATACTGTGATTGTGTGATCTTGCAGACATTAATAAAGTTAGATCAAAGGAGCACCATGACAGTTTTCCTGAATAGCCTGATTATACACATGTACTTAATGTGATACGCAGAAGCTCCAGATCTTTTGGTGCAGCTGACTAAAGATCCCAAGAAGTTGGATCCACAGCCACTCTGCACTATTAACAAGTGCTATGAAACTCTGAGGGAATGACACTGTTGTTCAACTGATTGCTGATTTTTATTTAGGTGTTGTTCGGATCTAACTACTCAATATTCCTCCCCTTGTCCATAGTATTTCTTTGACACCTCTCTCCCTCCTCCCGGCAGGATGGGAAGGTCCGCTTGTATTCTGTCCAAGGCAACACTCTGAAGGATGAGGGGAAGAGCATGGAGGCCAAAGGGCCAGTCACAGACATGGCCTACTCAAAAGACGGAGCCTACCTGGCCGTCACTGACGAGAAGAAGGTCGTCACAGTTTTCACCGTGGCGGATGATTACTCGGTATGCAGTCTCTCACGCATCCATCTCAAGCAAAATTTGCTAAAATGACCTATTAACATGTCCCATATTCATTGTCCTGAATGCTCAAATTATGTACAATAAATATATCCTAAAGCCCAATGAACAGCAGATGCCATTTGGGTTTGTGAATATCAGTCGGTGGTAGTGTAATGCATACAATCAATTTGAGTGTGAGTGGAGACTTTTAATGGATTCTATATCCATTTCTGTTTATCCCCCTCCTACAGGTCAAAAATGATTTTTATGGACACCACGCTAAAGTAGTTACCTTGGCCTGGTCCCCCGACAATGAGCACTTTGCCAGCGGTGGAATGGACATGATGGTCTACGTTTGGACAGTGAATGATGCAGACAAGAGGCTGAAGATCCCAGGTGAGGGGAAAAATTGCTTTCAGAGAGCAAAGGTGGCATGCGCACACACCCACAGAGAGAAGTGTCTGGAGTTATTTAAATCCTCTCTTTGTCATCGTATTCAGATATTTGAAGTCATGGAAACTGAAGATGTTGCTGGGATAAAGTGTCACCATTCTCGACTGTGGGATGGGGTTTTAAACTGCTGATCTTTCTGTAGCAACCATTTTGAGCTGGTAGCTAAATCTACCATTTTGTGCGGGTAGTTCGATTTGTCAGGACAACAAATGTTAATATTACAAAAAGGATGGGGGAGGTGTTGGGATAATAGAAATAAAATCACATTTTCAGTGTCTGTGATAACTGGCGAAGTATCTTGTACCATTGCTGCAGAATTTCCCCAATGTTCCCAAATGTCATTATTTTCACCACCGCTAGATGGCAGTATCCTCCTTATACACCGTCATTCTAGAGCAGCCTTAAAGTATGGACCTGTTAATGGTGGGTTGTGATGTGTCAGAGTAAATTCATAATTATTTATTTCATTACTGGAATTGATTTGGCCAAGTGCATCTGCGGTCTCTGCTCAGTTTGGCAGCTGTGTGAGAGGGTGATGCCCGTGTGCTTCGTGGTTTACCACATTCTTTCCCCCTGTAGTTTTCTTGATCACTCCGTGACACACACTGCAGCGCTGTCAGCCACTGACTTGTTAGTCCCACTCGCCATCACTCACCGTTGTCATCAAATGGACTCATGCTAGCCACAAGTTCTGACTGAGCTCAATTGTTATGAAACGGATATACTGTACAGCGATGAGTTTCTCTCTTTCATACAAACTTATAACGAGGAGCGCCCACAATGTGTTTTGAGCGGTGAAGTGCTTAGTAATGGCTCTCAAAACGAACAAATTATTAAAACGACACGTCCTGACCAAACATCCACAGCATGATGGTAAACCCATGGAGTTCTTTGAGAACAGGGCAGAATGCTTCAGAAAACAGTACTTCGACAGTGGAAAATTGAAGTCCGCTAGCAAGGCATTGTTGTAATTTTATAATAGGTGATGATGAGCAGAAATAAGGGAGTACGAACTCATCGTAGATGTGAGTTTCTCTTTCAAACAATTCCCTGGCTTGTACACAGGTAGTAGCTAACATTCACCGAATCAAGCTAGCTACTGATAGTGCAACCCTAGTAACAGTACAGAGGAAAAATTATCAGGCCTACTGTACATCTTACTGTCAAAATTATTTAAAACAAGTCTAGGTTGGAACTGTTGCTGTTAAAATACAATAATTTAAATTCTTAACTGGATTAAACTGAGAGGCAAGATGCTTTTTGAGGCAAACACCCAGTTGTAGGTTGTTCATCTACAGCAGGAAGCGGTCTGTCTGACTGAGAAAGCAGTAGATGTTCTGGTCCAGTTTGGCACCACATACCTATGTGAGTCGGGGTTCACAACTCTGACATACTTAAAAAACAAGTACAGGAAGAGTATGACCTCAGTGTTGCACTTCCAAAACAGAGCCCAGAATATACATGCTTTTTGAAAACTTCAACCAGCCACACCTCTCATTAGGACTCTGTGTGGTTTACATCTGTGTGATGTGATCAATCAGTTTATTCAAGTTCAGAATAAAAATATGTATTGTATTTTAACAGCAACAGTTCCAACCTAGACTTTCTTTCAACAATAATTTCTACAGTAAGATGTACAGTAGGCCTGGTCATTTTTCATCTGTACTGTTAGTGCAACCCTATCAAACTGAGTGTCCTGTGTGTTCTGTTGTACATCTGTACTGTTAGTGCAACCCTATCAAACTGAGTGTCCTGTGTGTTCTGTTGTACATCTGTACTGTTAGTGCAACCCTATCAAACTGAGCCTGTGTTCTGTTGTACATCTGTGATGTGTTCGATCTGTTTTATTCCAGTTCAGAATGAAAAGGATTTATTTTAACAGCAACATTTCCAACTTAGACAGATGTGTAAGAGTGTCTTTTAATCCCTGTTCTAGGGATACATTCAAATGCTCACACTTTCCAGTGGAAAACCATATGCTCAAGTTTTTAGCAGCAACACATACTGTATATTCACGCCCAATTTTTAAAATGTTAGCCATATGACATCGCTTGATAACTAGTGTCACTGTAAAATGACTGTTCTCTTATCCCTTTCCACAGACGCCCACAGGTTGCATCATGTCAGTGGCCTGGCCTGGATAGATGAGCACACGCTAGTGACCACCTCCCATGATGCCAGCATCAAGCAGTGGACTCTAAAATTCTGATCTGTACAAGAACGGATCATTAGGGACAAGGACTACTGTAGACCGCTCTCTCCCTCTTACTCTTATAATATTGTATGTATCTAATTGATGGTCTCTTGTCAGCAACCCCTGAAATTGTCAATTGTCGGTCATTGCAGTCCCAACGCAGTCTTTTTATTTGATTCTTTTAAATGGTTCACTAATGCACGAACAAAGAAAAAGAACCCAAATAGCTGCATTTATATCAAGCTTTTCTGGTCAAGGAAACCAATTGTAAGCTCAACATTCCAGAGACAACAGCTTTATGTCAGTTCAACCTGACATGCCTGTGCGTGTTTGGAGGGTTGTTTCATCTGAACTCTGTTAACTCGGGAATGAAAACATTTATGGGGGAAAAAATTATCCTTATTGACAATGGAGGTATATTTCAGTTACATTCCTGAATGGGATTGAGTTGCGAATGAATGGCCCTCCGATTGTGCTTGCCTGTTAGTTCATGTTTTCAGCCGAGGTTGATGTTACCATTTGTATGGGAGTGGGTATTTAGCTTTTTTTTTTTTTTTTTTTGTCTTTCTTTGACTCCATAACGTCAATGTCTTTCAGAATGATTTCTAGTTGGAACAAATGTGATTGGGAGAGCAATAGTAGGAACTTAAAACAAGAGAGAAATGAATCATGTGTACAATCAAAATGCGGTGTATTCAATGAATCTCCTGTACTGTTGCCATTTTTCTTTTTGGCTCACGATGTTCCCGTCTTATACTTTTTACCTTTTCCCCCCCCCCTTTTTTTTTTTTTTGATGCTTCCACTTTTTCCTAAGGGTGGATATGATTTAATAATATTAATGACAATAAAACAAATGTTACTCATTTCTAGCAACTCATGTCCATTTCGTGCTACTCATGTTTAAAGCAATACTGCGAGTTTCTGTCAATTAATTGTGGATACCATTTCTATGTATCTGCGTGCAGTATGAAGGAAGTTAGAGTTAGTTTCGCTAGCCAATGCCAACTAGCTTTTGTGGAATGACTGGGAATCAACAGGTACCAGACCTGGGTTCAGATACTATTTCAAATATCTCAATTACTTTCACATACAATGCCTATAGAAAGTACAACCCCTTGAACTTTTCACATTATGCTGCCTTAAAATTTAAATCTAAAAAGGGATTTAAATAGATCAAATGGATTTAATTGTAATTTTATGTCAATGATCTACACACAATACTCATGTCAAAGTGTAACAAAAAAATCCTTAATGTTAAAAAAAAGAACCCCCATTTATCTTGATTTAGATAAGTATTCAACCCTCTGAGTCAATACATGTTAGAATCTTTGGCAGTGATTACAGCTGTGACTCTTTCTGGGTAAGTCTCTCTCTAAGAGCTTTGAACACCTGGATTGTACAATATTTGTGCATTATACTTAAAATTATTCAAACTCTGTCAAGTTGGTTATTGATCATTGCTAGACAACCATTTTCTTGCCATAGAATTTCATGGCTTTTAAAAAAATATATTTTTGTTATAAAGCTCAAACTGTAACTAGGCCACTCAGCAACATTCAATGATGTATTGGTAAGCAACTCCATTGAAGATTTGGCCTTGTGTTTTAGGTTATTGCTGCTGAAAGGTGAATTTGTCTCCCAGTGTCTGTTGGAAAACAAACTAACCATGTTTTCCTCTAGGATTTGGCCTGTGCTTAGTTCACTTTATCCTAAATAACTCCCTAGTCCTTGCTGATGACAAGTATACCCATTACATGATGCAGCCGACACTATGCTTCAAAATAAGAAGTTGTACTCGTTTCGGGCAAATCCAACACCACACAAGGCTTTGTTCATTTCTTTGCCACATTTTTAAAATAGTTTTACTTGTGTGTGTTATTGCAGCTGACTGAATATTTTGGAATATTTTAAAAAAATAAAATAATTGCCCCCAATTTTGTGGTATCCAATTGGTAGTTAGTCTGGTCCTATCACTGCAACTCCCGTATGGACTCGAGGCGAAGGTCGAGAGTCGTGAATCCCTGGGGCGGCAGGTAGGCTAGTGGTTAGAGCGTTGGGCCAGTAACCGAAAGGTTGTTAGATCGAATCCCCGAGCTGACAAGGTAAAAATCTGTCCCTGAACAAGGCAGTTAATCCACTGTTCCTAGGCCGTCATTGTAAATAAGAATTTGTTCCTAAGTGACTTGCATAGTTAAAGTTTTTAAATTTAAAAATCCTCCAAAACAGGGCCTAAGGCACTGCAACGCAGTGCTAGCTGTGCCACCAGAGACTCTGGGTTCGAGCCCAGGCTCTGTCGCAGCCGGCCGCGACCGGGAGGTCCATGGGGCGGCGCACTGTTGGCCTAGCGCTGTCCGGGTTAGGGAGGGTTTGGCCGGCAGGTATATCCTTGTCTCATCGTGCACTAGCGACTCCTGTGGCGGGCCGGGCGCATACACATCGCCAGGTGTATCCTCCAACACTGACTTCCAGGTTAGTGCTGCTTGTTTCGGAGGATTTTTCCTGCCCGTGTCTGAGTAAAGGAAACGGGGAGAACAGGCTGTGGCTGGTGTCCCTAATTATCTTCTTGGCCTTCCTGCGACACCTGGTGCTGTATATGTCCTGGAGGGCAGGCAGTGTGAATCCGATGGTGTCCTCTGCTGAGGATGGATCAACATTGTAGTTACTCCACAATACTAACCTAAATGACAGAGTGAAAGGAAGGAAGCCTGTATAGAATTGGGGGAAAAAATCCAAAACTTGCATCCTGTAGCAATAAGGCACGATAGTAAAACTGCAAGAAAGTAACTTTGTCCTGAATACAAAGCATTTGGTTTGGGGCAAATCCAACATCACTGCATCATTTTATGGTTATGCTTGTCATTGGCAAGGACTAGAGAGTTATTTAGGATAAACTGAACTAAGCACAGGCAAAATCAGAGAAAAAATATAATTAACCTTTCAGCAGCAATAACATAAAACACAAGGCTGAATTTCTTCAGCATCCTGAGATTGGAGAACTGTTGACATGCCACCTTCACCACAATGTCTGTGGTGAAGGTGACCATTTTGGTTTCTCAGAGAGATGCACACTGAGGAATCCTCCACGACGGCCCTGTTGATGAAGACAGGGACATGCCCAGCCTGGTTCCTTCTGAAGTCCGCAATCGGCTCCTTTTTTGTTTTGCTGACATTGAGGGAGAGGTTATTAAACTTGGCACCATGCTGTCAAGAGTGCCTTAATGATGGAGTTGGAACTGTGTGAGGTCATGCATACAGTTGAAGTCGGAAGTTTACATACACTGAAAAATCTAAAGAAATCAGCCAAGACCTCAGAAAAAAAATTGTAGACCTCCATAAGTCTGGTTCATCCTTGGGAGCAATTTCCAAACGCCTGAAGGTACCACATTCATCTGTACAAACAATAGTACGCAAGTATAAACACCATGGGACCACGCAGCCCTCATACCGCTCAGGAAGGAGACACATTCTGTCTCCTAGAGATAAATGTACTTTGGTGTGAAAAGTCCAAATCAATCCCAGAACAACAGCAAAGGACCTTGTGAAGATGCTGGAGGAAACGGGTACAAAAGTAAATATATCGACATAACCTGAAAGGAAGAAGCCACTGCTCCAAAACCGCCATAAAAAAGCCAGACTACAGTTTGCAACTGCAGATGGGGACAAAGATCATACTTTTTAGAGAAATGTCCTCTGGTCTGATGAAACAAAAATAGAACCGTTTGGCCATAATGACCATTGTTATGTTTGGAGGAAAAAGGGGAAGGCTTGCAAGCTGAAGAACACCATCCCAACGTGAAGCACGAGGGTGGCAGCATCATGTTGTGGGGATGCTTTTCTGCAGGAGGGACTGGTGCACTTCACAAAATAGATGGCATTATGAGGCGGGAAAATTATGTGGATATATTGAAGCAACATCTCAAGACGTCAGTCAGGAAGTTAAAGCTTGGTCGCAAATGGGTCTTCCAAATGGACAATGACCACAAGCATACTTCCAAAGTTGTGGCAAAATGGCTTAAGGACAACAAAGTCAAGGTATTGGAGTGGCCATCACAAAGCCCTGACCTCAATCCTATAGAACATTTGTGGGCAGAACTGAAAAAGCGTGTGCGAGCAAGGAGGCCTACAAACCTGACTAGGTTACACCAGCTCTGTCAGGAGGAATGGGCCAAAATTCACCCAACTTATTGTGGGAAGCTTGTGGAAGACTACCCGAAACGTTTGACCCAAGTTAAACAATTTAAAGGCAATGCTACCAAATACTAATTGAGTGTATGTAAACTTTTGACCTACTGGGAATGTGATGAAAGAAATAAAAGCTGAAAAACATCCTTCTCTCTACTATTATTCGGACATTTCACATTCTTAAAATAAAGTGGTGATCCTAACTGACCTAAGACAGGGAATTTTTACTTGTATTAAATGCCAGCAATTGTGAAAAACTGAGTTTAAATGTATTTGGCTAAGGTGTATGTAAACTTCCGACTTCAACTGTATACTGGAAACTCACTCTACATCCTTAGATGAAGTTGCGTGGAAAAGGGAATGGGGTGGTGAAACAATTTTCTGTCATGGACAAAGGAACTCAAAAGGTGTGATGATATTAATTAACAAAAATGTCGATCTGAATGTGCAAATAGTCAGGAATGATTCGCATGGAAGGTGGATCCGTTTGAATATGAAAGTGGACAAAAAATGTATTTTAGTCATTAATCTATATGGTCTAAATCAGGATGATCCATACTTCAAAAATATGTATACCAATTTATTGAACTTACAGGCAACAAATGATCATTATGGTAGGAGACTATAACACAGTGTTAAGTACCTCAATGGACCGTGAAGGTAATCACTCTACAAACTATCATCACCGTGCCATTAAGGAAATCACAAATATTAAATAAATATATAAAGGTTAAAAAAATGATGGACACATTAGAAATTAGACATTAGAAATAGTGGATATTTAGAGACTAAAAAACCCCGACCTAGTGAGGTATACGTGGAGGAGACTTAATCAAGCTAGTCGTCTTGACTACTTTCTTGTCTCTTTCTCTCTTGCATCAAAGGTTAAAAAGGTTTTAATAGGAGACAGAATGCGATCGGATATTCATCTAATTGGCATTCACATAACTCTTATAAATTTTCCACGTGGACGGGGATATTGGAAATTTAATCAAAGTTTACTGGAGGACAACTTATTTTTAACTAAGACAAAATAATTTATAACTGAATTTTTCCAGTATAAAATCGGTTCAGGAAATCCCCTTATTGTTTGGGATACCTTTAAATGTACCTTCAGAGGTCATTCAATTCAATATTCATCAATAATAAAAAAGCAGTTTCTGGCTACAGAGACAAGAATACATGAACAAATAATACAGGTAGATGGCAATAAAAACGATACTACCGAGATATAAAATAAGTTAGAGGAAAAACAAAAAGAACTTGAGGAACTTATTCAAGAACAATCTAATGTAATCTATTACAAAAATACAACTTTTACATTACCCTGCATTTTACCTATAAAATGGGCTGATGGTGAAGTAGACATACTTGGTATTCATATCACAAAATATATATAAATAAGCTTTCCACAATGAATTTCAATAGAAAACTTGTAAAAATAGACAAGATCCTGCAACCATGCAGAGGTAAATACCTGTCTATTTATGGAAAAATTGCCCTGATTAACTCCTTTAGTCATATCTCAGTTTACTCACTTACTTATGGCACTGCCTACTCCTGATGATTTGTTTTTTCAAATCATATGAGCAAAAAATATTTTGCTTTATCTGGGACGTTAAACCAGACAACATAAAATGTGCCTATCTATATAATGATTATGAATTGGGTGGGTTGAGATTATTAAATATAAAAGCACTAAACCTCTCTCTAAAGGTTTCACTTATTCAAAAGTTTTACTTGAATCCTAAATGGTTCTCAAGTAGATTATCAAGTAGAAAAGCTCATCCATTGTTTAAAAATTGCCTTTGTGCAGATTGTCATGTCTCATGCCCCAGACCATGACGGACCCTCCTCCTCCAAATCGATCCCGCTCCAGAGTACAGGCCTTGGTGTAACGCTCATTCCTTGACGATAAACGCAAATCCGACCATCACCCCTTGTGAGACAAAACCACAACTCGACAGTGAAGAGCAATTTTTGCCAGTCCTGTCTGGTCCAGCGACGGTGGGTTTGTGCCCATAGGCGACGTTGTTGCCGGTGATGTCTGGTGAGGACGTGCTTTACAACAGGCCTACAAGCCCTCAGCCCAGCCTCTCTCAGCCTATTGCGGACAGTCTGAGCACTGATGGAGGGATTGTGCGTTCCTGGTGTAACTCGGGCAGTTGTTGTTGCCATCCTGTACCTGTCCCGCAGGTGTGATGTTCGGATGTACCGATCCTGTGCAGGTGTTGTTACACGTGGTCTGCCACTGGGAGGACGATCAGCTGTCCGTCCTGTAGCGCTGTCTTAGGCGTCTCACAGTACGGACATTGCAATTCATTGCCCTGGACACAACTGCAGTCCTCATGCCTCCTTGCAGCATGCCTAAGGCACGTTCACGCAGATGAGCAGGGACCCTGGGCATCTTTCTTTTGGTGTTTTTCAGAGTCAGTAGAAAGGCCTCTTTAGTGTTCTAAGTTTTCATAACTGTGACCTTAATTGCCTACCGTCTGTATGCTGTTAGTGTCTTAACGACCGTTCCACAGGTGCATGTTCATTAATTGTTTATGGTTCACTGAACAAGCATGGGAAACAGTGTTTAAATCCTTTACAATGAAGATCTGTGAAGTTATTTGGATTCCTATGAATTATCTTTGAAAGACTGGGTCCTAAAAAAGGGATGTTTCTTTTTTTGCTGAGTTTACTAATAATCTTAGTAAAAGTATTTATCTTCAACTCACAATCTTTGGATTCTATTCAATTAGATAGATTGAAATTGTACGTTAAACATCACAGCATAGTTGAAAGATATGTGTTGCATAGAAACCTGAAGTGGGTGGCCAGCAGAGATAGATGGGATGGGCTGAGGGTTAGGATGTGGAATTAGAGACAAGTGGGAGTGGAGTTGCTGTGCGGGAGATAGAATGATGGTCAAAGATAAACGTTTTTTTTTCAAGTCTGAATAAAACATAATAAAAAGTATGTTTGAATGACACTGAGGGGCAGTGTTTTTACAACTAATGACGGTTTGCCTGAGGCTGATGCCATGCAGGTGTTTTTACACATGCATATACACACACTCTCATTCAAATAAAAGCATACAAGAACACACACACATGTGTAATAGTGCCAGACATGCACACAAACATATACAGTTGGCATTGCTGTTATGATTTTAGTTGTCCTTGATGTCCTTTGTTTAAAAAAAAAATGTTTTAAACTCCTCAGCCACTCAGAGTCATCGTGGTGCTTGAAGCATGAGAAAAAGGTGTTTAACTCGTCCGGTAGGGCGGCGTTGATGTAGCTAGCTAACGTCAGCTATACTAGCGATGATAATCAAAATATACATAACCAGCTGTCTATGGTCTAGCTACCGGTATACTCTTCACCATTGGGGACCAATGAACTCCAGCCACCTATTCTCCATGATAGGGCCCTTCGGCAGGGCATGCAAACAATAGTTGGCTTTGCATCCTGCTGGAAGCATGCATTGTTGAGCCGGAGTCTCAAACAGCAGTAATTCTTTGAACGCGCTAGGAGCTATGAAACAACAGCGAGGGGGGTAATTTGCACATGAAGCTTGACAAAAGCGGGCTTGAATTGTCGACATAATTGTAATCCAAACCCAACCTTCATTTACTCTTATCCTATTTACACTTTAGTCAAATTTGACATTTAGAATACATCTTTGATGTACATCTCGTATCAATGCCACATAGGCCGTTTTCAAAGGGATTAGTTGGTATTAAGGGGCACTCTCTCTCTCTCTCTCTCTGATGCACCTGTGTGTCAATCTAATTAACATAAGGAGAAAAAAACTGTTTAAGCTAGAGATGTTTTTTTGCATGGGCTGCGTCTCAATCCACCACATCCGCCTCTGTCTGCCTTCTGCATCTGCGGTGGAAAGTGGCAGAGCTACAGCACTGTTTGTCAGACCAGAGGTGCGTTCAACTTCTGTTTGCGAACGCTCATGGCAATTTTTTCATATCTTTTTTTGACACTTTGTTGAAAGTTTTTAACACGAATGTTCAATTTCTGTTAGTTTCTGTTAGTTCTTGGCAAAACTGAAATGTATGCTGCGAGAAGAGCAGCTGGAGTAGGTGTGGAAGATTTTTTTGATTTTGGTCCTGATAGTATTGAAGCATTGCTTCCCCTACTAGCAATCACTATTGATGGGATTGAAGATGAGTCCGGGAGAGTACTGATTTGTGGAGAAGTTGATCCCGACATACAGTGAGTGACCTTTTCCTTTCGGACTCACTTTCGGATGGGTTGGTAGACCTTCCAGGTAATTTGCAATACATTTGCATATTTCAGATGTATTTTTTATGATATGTGCATCTTTAACAATGTCTGAATGCTGTCTAATTTCCTGTATAAAATCAATCACAATACAAAAAAGGCCAGCCTCAATGATCTAGCTGGCTAGCCAACCACAGCTTTGCAGTCTCCATTCGCGTTGTTTGGTCAGTAGGATTGCCTCTTATGCAACTGAAAAAAATACAACACCATTGTGTGTGTGTGTATATATATATATAAAATTTAGGCCAATAAATGTTTGTGTCCAGACAAAGTAATGTTTTAACAATAATTTACCAATAATAACACTGAACAAATATATAAACCCAACATACAACAATTTCAAAGATTTGACTGAGTTACAGTTCATATAAGGAAATCAGTCAATTGAAATGCTTCATTAGGCCCTATCTATGGATTTCACATGACTGGGAATACAGATATGCATCTGTTAGTCACAAGATACCTTAAAAAAACATATCCTTCGCATAGAGTTGACCAGGCTGTTGATTGGGGCCTGTGGAATGTTGTCCCACTCCTCGTCAATGGCTGTGCAAAATTGCTGGATATTGTCTTGAACTGGAACAAGCTGTCCTACATGTCGATCCAGAGCATCCCAAACATGCTCAATGGGTGACATGTCTGAGTATGCAGACCATGGAAGAACTGGGACATTTTCAGCTTCCAGGAATTGTTTACAGATCCTTGCGACAAGGGGCTGTGCATTATCATGGTGAAACATAAGGTGATGGTGGTGGGTAAATGGCACGACAATGGTCCTCAGGATCTCGTCACAGTATCTCTGTACATTCAAATTGCCATCGATAAAATGCAATTGTGTTTTTTGTCCGTAGATTATGCCTGCCCATACCATAAAGCCACCATGGGGCACTCTGTTCACAATGTTGACATCAGCAAACTGCTCGCCCACACGACGCCATACACTGTCTGCCATTTGCCCGGTACAGTTGAAACCAACCAGTATTCCTCCGTTGAAGAGCACACTTCTCCAGCATGCCAGTGGCCATCGAAGGTGAGCATTTGCACACTGAAGTTGGTTACGACTCCGAACTGCAGTCAGGTCAAGACCCTGGTGAGGAAAGCGGGCCAGATTTTACCCAGAGCTACAGAGAAGCATATTTAGTTTCTTTAAAAAAATAACCACCAGTCAGGATACAGACAGCTCAAGAGGTAACCTTTTATATATGCAGAAAAAAATAAACATATATTTTACATTGAATTAAGCAGAATGATTATGGCTCTAGATTGCAGGAAAAAGGTATTTCAGGTGTTTGAAAACAGCTAAATTCTCCAACTTTAAATTTTGTATTATTTTTTATTTCACATTTATTTAACCAGGTAGGCAAGTTGAGAACAAGTTCTCATTTACAATTGCGACCTGGACAAGATAAAGCAAAGCAGTTCGACACATACAACAACACAGAGTTACACATCGAGTAAAACAAACATACAATAATACAGTAGAAAAATAAGTATATATACAATGTGAGCAAATGAGGTGAGATAAGGGAGGTAAAGGCAAAAAAAGGCTATGGTGGCAAAGTACATACAATATAGCAAGTAAAACACTGGAATGGTAGATTTGCAGTGGAAGAATGTGCAAAGTAGAAATAGAAATAATGGGGTGCAAAGGAGCAAATAAATAAATACAGTAGGGGAAGAGGTAGTTGTTTGGGCTAAATTATAGATGGGCTATGTACAGGTGCAGTAATCTGTGAGCTGCTCTGACAGCTGGTGCTTCAAGCTAGTGAGGGAGATAAGTGTTTCCAGTTTCAGAGATTTTTGTAGTTCGTTCCAGTCATTGGCAGCAGAGAACTGGAAGGAGAGGTGGCCAAAGGAGGAATTGGCTTTGGGGGTGACCAGAGAGATATACCTGCTGGAGCGCGTGCTACAGGTGGGTGCTGCTATGGTGACCAGCGAGCTGAGATAAGGGGGGATTTTACCTAGCAGGGTCTTGTAGATGACCTGGAGCCAGTGGGTTTGGCGACGAGTATGAAGCGAGGGCCAGCCAACGAGAGCATACAGTTCGCAGTGGTGTGTAGTATATGGGGCTTTGGTGACGAAACGGATGGCACTGTGATAGACTGCATCCAATTTATTGAGTAGGGTATTGGAGGCTATTTTGTAGATGACATCGCCGAAGTCGAGGATCGGTAGGATGGTCAGTTTTACGAGGGTATGTTTGGCAGCATGAGTGAAGGATGCTTTGTTGCGAAATAGGAAGCCAATTCTAGATTTAACTTTGGATTGGAGATGTTTGATGTGAGTCTGGAAGGAGAGTTTACAGTCTAACCAGACACCTAGGTATTTGTAGTTGTCCACATATTCTAAGTCAGAACCGTCCAGAGTAGTGATGCTGGACCGGCGGGCAGGTGCAGGCAGCGATCGGTTGAAGAGCATGCATTTAGTTTTACTTGTATTTAAGAGCAGTTGGAGGCCACAGAAGGAGAGTTGTATGGCATTGAAGCTCGTCTGGAGGGTTGTTAACACAGTGTCCAAAGAAGGGCCAGAAGTATACAGAATGGTGTCGTCTGCGTAGAGGTGGATCAGACACTCACCAGCAGCAAGAGCGACATTATTGATGTATACAGAGAAAAGAGTTGGCCCAAGAATTGAACCCTGTGACGGAACGGCTGCCGGGTGCCAGGGGTTCCTACTCCAGCTGGAGCTCTACCTGGCAGCTGTTCAGCCGGCTCCCTCGGGACGCGAGAGAGTGAGCGCCCTCATCTCTTGTCTGACTGGAAAAGCACTGGTCTGGGCCAACGCCATCTGGGGAAGAGAAGGCCCGACGTTGGACAACTACGAAGATTTCACCCGCCGCTTCCGGGCGGTTTTCGATCATCCACCTGAAGGGAGAGCGGCGGGGGAACGCTTGTTTCATTTAAGACAGGGGATGAGGAGCGCTCAAGAGTTCGCTCTGGACTTTAGAACTCTGGCCGCCGGCGCGGGATGGAATGAGCGGGCCCTGATCGACCACTACAGGTGTAGTTTACGCGAGGACGTTCGTAGGGAGCTAGCCTGCAGGGACACCACCCTTAACCTGGACCAGCTGGTGGACCTATCCATCCGGTTGGATA